>NC_141691.1:463820388-464232961 GCF_964263255.1 Lissotriton vulgaris
GCCCCATCCTATATCCATTAATGACCCTAGGTACCACCACCCCCCAGAGCCAGTTCCCTAAGTCCCGGGGTCCCTACCCCCGAGACATAGCTGTATCTTCTGACTTGGCAGGATCTTTGACAGCTCCAGCCATGTCAGAGCAAACACTAACTCCTCTCGCAGCAAGCAGGAGCTGTCAAGTTTTCATCTGTTTCCCTGACCGAAGTCAATCAGGCATGGAAACAAATGAAACAATTGCACTTAGACACAGGGAGATGCATGTTTAGCAGCTCCCTATGTGTGAGAGCAATGCCGGTTCCTGCTGGAGGCAGGGAGCCAGCAGGGACCATGGGGACATTTTGGCATCCCCAAAACTGCTGACTGGTTGCACTGGGTAGCCACCAGTGAACCCGGCATTTCAAGACTGGCTCAGGAAAGGGGGCCCCATTACCTTCTAATAATTGGATGGGCCTCCCCGCCCACCATAATAGTATGGAATTGTGTTGCTAGCTTTTGCCAGGATGATAGACAACCTACTGAATGGCCCCCCAGTTAATTTTCTTCCGATTTTGGTGATGTACTCTTCATCAACCCTGGGCAAAGCACTACGCTATGCTCGCGTAGTTTGCGAATTTTGCACAACTTCTCACTACGCGAACTGCACGCAGCACAGTGCAAACATGCGTAGCTTAGAGCAGCAGTCATTTTTTGCTTGCTCGTGGTCCTCAACGTCAAGTTGGCGACCGCGAGCAAGCAAAATTACATCCTCGCTAGACTTTTTCCTTGTTCGCAATCAGCAACATCAAGTTGCCGATCGCGAGCATGGAAAATAAAACTCCTGGCGAGATTCTCAACGCGGGGAGGTCAGGTTTCTCATTGCGAGTGGTCACACATGCTCGCGACCGCTCGCAATGAGAAACTACCAGTTCGCGTTGAGAAAGCTGCAGCTCGAGTAAAAATGTACTCGAGCGGCAGAAAAGAACAGCTCGCACAGTGCAAAATGCTGTTTTCAATGATTGCACAATGCCGGATGCTTGTCCGCACTGTGCAATCATTGAAAACGACATCTTGTACAGTGCGAACATGCTACTACGCAGTTGGCATAGTGCTACGCGTAGCTCGCATAGTGCGAAGTGCACTTCACGCAGCGACGCTTAGCACAACTTTGCGAACTACCCCCACCCCTACTCTTCATGCTGTGGAATATGAGAACATCTTTGCCAAATAAAGAAGCATAATACTTCATATAAGCAAGAGGAAGTACCCTTGTTTAGTGGAATGTACCTCTTTGTAGTCTTGTTATTCTTTCTATTGAAATCATGTTATCACAGATTTCTGGATAAAGAGACAGAAGAAACAATCACATTGCTGAAATGTACACAAGGTCACTGGAGCCATTTTCTTGTAATCCATTACACAGATGTAGTGTAGAATATGCACTGGACATTTATCCAACAAGGTAGCAGTTGCTAATTTACCAGAAGAAAGTAATCAAATTGAGTAGATGTTTTGTGCAAAACTGTGGACTCTTTTATGATAAATGGACAGGAGTGGTTCCATTTTGGCCCAGCCACTCTCACTGCTACTGACAAACTCACACAGACACTTTGATACCCACTCACATACCCAGGCACTCACACATCCCCTCAAATACAAATTCAGACACTCCCATAGACACTCACAGACTCATTCTAATGCAAATGCACCCACTCACAGACCCATACAGACATGTACATCCAATTACAGACCCACTCAGACATTCATGCACCCACTTAAAGAACGACTCACACTATCTTGCACCCACTCACAGACCTACTCAGACACTGAATCACAA
Source organism: Lissotriton vulgaris (assembly GCF_964263255.1). Taxonomy (NCBI): domain Eukaryota; kingdom Metazoa; phylum Chordata; class Amphibia; order Caudata; family Salamandridae; genus Lissotriton; species Lissotriton vulgaris. Next base: position 463,822,202 of record NC_141691.1, read on the forward strand.
ACCCACTCAGAGACTTATACTCCCACTTACAGACCCATTCAGAGACTCGCACACCCACTCCTAGACACACTCAGAGACTCACATACCCACTCACAGACTCATTCAGACACTCATGCACTCACTGCCTGTAACCCAAATGTTATTAAGGGGTCTTCAGCACTGGTTGTGCCACTCACATGAGTAGCCCTGTCAACGTGTCATAGGCCTGCCATTGCAGTGTCTTTGAATACAGTTTTCTCCTGAGTAAACACAAGGAGGTGATGGACAGAGTGCTGCAACTTTTCAGACACTCACACCCAGTCACAGATTTGGGTTTAATCCAACATCATTCTTTAGCTCACTGCGGCATCCCAGTTCAGACCCAGCCATATGCAAATCAATCTTGAACCTCTTCCTTATGGGAGCAGTGTAGCCCGAACTGCCAAGCCAGTTCTTCCCTGGCCCGGAAATAGCATCCTGGGACTTGTTTCAAGGTTTTACCTTTCATGTAGTTTTGTGCTGCCATGTGAACTTGTCAAGTGTACTCACTTGCCAGGCCCTCACCAGGCCCTCACCTTCCCTTTTACTACATGTAAGGTGCCCCTGCGGTAGGCCCAAGGTAACCCGATAGGCAAGGTTCAGTGTATGTGAAAGGTAGGACATGTACTGGTGTGTTTCACATGTCATGATAGTGAAAGACTGCCAGTTTTGTTGTTCACTATTGCAAGTACTAGCTCTCCGACAGGTTATCAATAGAGCTTCCTTGTAAGATTTTAGAAGAGTAACTTTCAGCTGGGAACAGCTAGACATTTGGAGTTTGGGTTCTCTGGGATCAGAATTAAAAAAACACATATTTTAGTAAAGGAGGTTTTTAAATTGTGTCTTTGGGAAATGCCACTTTTAGAAACGGCAAAAACCACAGTTGATGGACAGAATGCAGAACAATGTCATACATTCACCCCAGTACAGAGATTAGGGCCTAAATCCATCATTGTTGTGCACTTCACACCACCCCAGTTCAGACATGGCCATATGCAAATCAGTCTGACCCTGTGCCTCATGGGAACAGTCCAGCTCGAACTGCCAAGCCATGCCGTCCCTGGACCGGAAACAAGCTTCCGAGGACCGGTTTCTGGCATTCCAGCCATCTTCAGCCGGCTTGCTTGAATCCAGTGGTGTGGAGAGCATGGGACTCACGTCTGAGCATACCCATCCCACTCGGGTAACAAATGCAAACACCACAGTTGATGGACAGAATGTACAACAATGTCATACATTCACCCCAGTACAGAGATCTGGGCCTAAATCCATCATTTTTTTGCACTCCACACCACCCCAGTTGAGACATGGCCATATGCATATCAGTCTGACCCTGTGCCTCATGGGAACAGTCCAGCCCGAACTGCCAAGCCATGCCTTCCCTGGACCGGAAACAAGTTTCCGAGGACCGGTTCCTGGCATTCCAGCCGTCTTCAGCCCGGCTTGCTTGAATCCAGTGGTGTTGAGAGCATGGGACTCACGTCTGAGCATACCCATCCCACTCGGGGTGACAAATGCAAAAAACACAGTTGATGGACATAATGCAGAACAATGTCATACATTCACCTCAGTACAGAGATCTGGGCCTAAATCTATCGTTTTTTTGCACTCCACACCACCCCAGTTCAGACATGGCTATATGCAAATAAGTCTGACCCTGTGCCTCATGGGAACAGTCCAGCCCGAACTGCCAAGCCATGCCTTCCCTGGACCGGAAACAAGCTTCCGAGGACCGGTTTCTGGCATTCCAGCCGTCTTCAGCTCGGCTTGCCTCAATCCAGTGGTGTGGAAAGCAAGGGACTCACTTCTGAGCTTACCCATCACACTCGGGGTGACAAATGCAAAAACCACAGTTGATGGACAGAATGCAGAACAATGTCATACATTCACCACAGTACAGAGATCTGGGCCTAAATCCATTGTTTTTTTGCACTCCACACCACCCCAGTTCAGACATGGCCATATGCAAATCAGTCTGACCCTTTGACTCATGGGAACAGTCCAGCCCGAACTGCCAAGCCATGCCTTTCCTGGACCGGAAACAAGCTTCCGAGGACCGGTTTCTGGCATTCCAGCTGTCTTCAGCCGGCTTGCTTGAATCCAGTGGTGTGGAGAGCATGGGACTCACGTCTGAGCATACCCATCCCACTCGGGTAACAAATGCAAAAACCACAGTTGATGGACAGAATGTACAACAATGTCATACATTCACCCCAGTACAGAGATCTGGGCCTAAATCCATCATTTTTTTGCACTCCACACCACCACAGTTGAGACATGGCCATATGCATATCAGTCTGACCCTGTGCCTCATGGGAACAGTCTAGCCCGAACTGCCAAGCCATGCCTTCCCTGGACCGGAAACAAGCTTCTGAGGACCGGTTTCTGGCATTCCAGCCGTCTTCAGCCGGCTTGCTTGAATCCAGTGGTGTGGAGAGCATGGGACTCACGTCTTTGCATACCCATCCCACTCAGGTAACAAATGCAAAAACCACAGTTGATGGACAGAATGCAGAAAAATGTCATACATTCACCACAGTACAGAGATCTGGGCCTAAATCCATTGTTTTTTTGCACTCCACACCACCCAAGTTCAGACATGGCCATATGCAAATCAGTCTGACCCTGTGACTCATGGGAACAGTCCAGCCCGAACTGCCAAGCCATGCCTTCCCTGGACCGGAAACAAGCTTCCGAGGACCGGTTTCTGGCATTCCAGCCGTCTTCAGCCGGCTTGCTTGAATCCAGTGGTGTGGAGAGCATGGGACTCACGTCTGAGCATACCCATCCCACTCGGGTAACAAATGCAAAAACCACAGTTGATGGACAGAATGCAGAACAATGTCATACATTCACCTCAGTACAGAGATCTTGGCCTAAATCCATCGTTTTTTTGCACTCCACACCACCCCAGTTGAGACATGGCCATTAGCATATCAGTCTGACCCTGTGCCTCATGGGAACAGTCCAGCCCGAACTGCCAAGCCATGCCTTCCCTGGACGCAAAACAAGTTTCCGAGGACCGGTTCCTGGCATTCTAGCCGTCTTCAGCCCGGCTTGCTTGAATCCAGTGGTTTTGAGAGCATGGGGCTCACGTCTGAGCATACCCATCCCACTCGGGGTGACAAATGCAAAAACCACAGTTGATGGACAGAATGCAGAAGAATGTCATACATTCATCTCAGTACAGAGATCTTGGCCTAAATCCATCGTTTTTTTGCACTCCACACCACCCCAGTTGAGACATGGCCATATGCATATCAGTCTGACCCTGTGCCTCATGGGAACAGTCCAGCCCGAACTGCCAAGCCATGCCTTCCCTTGACCGGAAACAAGTTTCTGAGGACCGGTTCCTGGCATTCCAGCCGTCTTCAGCCCGGCTTGCTTGAATCCAATGGTGTTGAGAGCATGGGACTCACGTCTGAGCATACCCATCCCACTAGGGTTGACAAATGCAAAAAACACAGTTGATGGACAGAATGCAGAACATTGTCATACATTCACCTCAGTACAGAGATCTCGGCCTAAATCCATCGTTTTTTTTGCACTCCACACCACCCCAGTTCAGACATGGCTATATGCAAATAAGTCTGACCCTGTGCCTCATGGGAACAGTCCAGCCTGAACTGCCAAGCCATGCCTTCCCTGGACTGGAAACAAGCTTCCGAGGACCGGTTTCTGGCATTCCAGCTGTCTTCAGCTCGGCTTGCCTCAATCCAGTGGTGTGGAGAGCATGGGACTCACTTCTGAGCTTACCCATCCCACTCGGGGTGACAAATGAAAAAACCACAGTTGATGGACAGAATGCAGAAAAATGTCATACATTCACCACAGTACAGAGATCTGGGCCTAAATCCATCGTTTTTTTGCACTCCACACCACCCAAGTTCAGACATTGCCATATGCAAATCAGTCTGACCCTGTGACTCATGGGAACAGTCCAGCCCGAACTGCCAAGCCATGCCTTCCCTGGACCGGAAACAAGCTTCCGAGGACCGGTTTCTGGCATTCCAGCCGTCTTCAGCCGGCTTGTTTGAATCCAGTGGTGTGGAGAGCATGGGACTCACGTCTGAGCATACCCATCCCACTCGGATAACAAATGCAAAAACCACAGTTGATGGACAGAATGCAGAACAATGTCATACATTCACCTCAGTACAGAGATCTTGGCCTAAATCCATCGTTTTTTTGCACTCCACACCACCCCAGTTGAGACATGGCCATTAGCATATCAGTCTGACCCTGTGCCTCATGGGAACAGTCCAGCCCGAACTGCCAAGCCATGCCTTCCCTGGACGCAAAACAAGTGTCCGAGGACCGGTTCCTGGCATTCTAGCCGTCTTCAGCCTGGCTTGCTTGAATCCAGTGGTTTTGAGAGCATAGGACTCACGTCTGAGCATACCCATCCCACTCGGGGTGACAAAGGCAAAAACCACAGTTGATGGACAGAATGCAGAACAATGTCATACATTCACCTCAGTACAGAGATCTTGGCCTAAATCCATCGTTTTTTTGCACTCCACACCACCCCAGTTCAGACATGGCTATATGCAAATAAGTCTGACCCTGTGCCTCATGGGAACAGTCCAGCCCGAACTGCCAAGCCATGCCTTCCCTGGACCAGAAAGAAGCTTCCGAGGACCGGTTTCTGGCATTCCAGCCGTCTTCAGCCTGGCTTGCTTGAATCCAGTGGTGTGGAGAGCATGGGACTCACGTCTGAGCATACCCATCCCACTCGGGTAACAAATGCAAACACCACAGTTGATGGACAGAATGTACAACAATGTCATACATTCACCCCAGTACAGAGATCTGGGCCTAAATCCATCATTTTTTTGCACTCCACACCACCCCAGTTGAGACATGGCCATATGCATATCAGTCTGACCCTGTGCCTCATGGGAACAGTCCAGCCCGAACTGCCAAGCCATGCCTTCCCTGGACCGGAAACAAGTTTCCGAGGACCGGTTCCTGGCATTCCAGCCGTCTTCAGCCCGGCTTGCTTGAATCCAGTGGTGTTGAGAGCATGGGACTCACGTCTGAGCATACCCATCCCACTCGGGGTGACAAATGCAAAAAACACAGTTGATGGACATAATGCAGAACAATGTCATACATTCACCTCAGTACAGAGATCTGGGCCTAAATCTATCGTTTTTTTGCACTCCACACCACCCCAGTTCAGACATGGCTATATGCAAATAAGTCTGACCCTGTGCCTCATGGGAACAGTCCAGCCCGAACTGCCAAGCCATGCCTTCCCTGGACCGGAAACAAGCTTCCGAGGACCGGTTTCTGGCATTCCAGCCGTCTTCAGCTCGGCTTGCCTCAATCCAGTGGTGTGGAAAGCAAGGGACTCACTTCTGAGCTTACCCATCACACTCGGGGTGACAAATGCAAAAACCACAGTTGATGGACAGAATGCAGAACAATGTCATACATTCACCACAGTACAGAGATCTGGGCCTAAATCCATTGTTTTTTTGCACTCCACACCACCCCAGTTCAGACATGGCCATATGCAAATCAGTCTGACCCTTTGACTCATGGGAACAGTCCAGCCCGAACTGCCAAGCCATGCCTTCCCTGGACCGGAAACAAGCTTCCGAGGACCGGTTTCTGGCATTCCAGCTGTCTTCAGCCGGCTTGCTTGAATCCAGTGGTGTGGAGAGCATGGGACTCACGTCTGAGCATACCCATCCCACTCGGGTAACAAATGCAAAAACCACAGTTGATGGACAGAATGTACAACAATGTCATACATTCACCCCAGTACAGAGATCTGGGCCTAAATCCATCATTTTTTTGCACTCCACACCACCACAGTTGAGACATGGCCATATGCATATCAGTCTGACCCTGTGCCTCATGGGAACAGTCTAGCCCGAACTGCCAAGCCATGCCTTCCCTGGACCGGAAACAAGCTTCTGAGGACCGGTTTCTGGCATTCCAGCCGTCTTCAGCCGGCTTGCTTGAATCCAGTGGTGTGGAGAGCATGGGACTCACGTCTTTGCATACCCATCCCACTCAGGTAACAAATGCAAAAACCACAGTTGATGGACAGAATGCAGAAAAATGTCATACATTCACCACAGTACAGAGATCTGGGCCTAAATCCATTGTTTTTTTGCACTCCACACCACCCAAGTTCAGACATGGCCATATGCAAATCAGTCTGACCCTGTGACTCATGGGAACAGTCCAGCCCGAACTGCCAAGCCATGCCTTCCCTGGACCGGAAACAAGCTTCCGAGGACCGGTTTCTGGCATTCCAGCCGTCTTCAGCCGGCTTGCTTGAATCCAGTGGTGTGGAGAGCATGGGACTCACGTCTGAGCATACCCATCCCACTCGGGTAACAAATGCAAAAACCACAGTTGATGGACAGAATGCAGAACAATGTCATACATTCACCTCAGTACAGAGATCTTGGCCTAAATCCATCGTTTTTTTGCACTCCACACCACCCCAGTTGAGACATGGCCATTAGCATATCAGTCTGACCCTGTGCCTCATGGGAACAGTCCAGCCCGAACTGCCAAGCCATGCCTTCCCTGGACGCAAAACAAGTTTCCGAGGACCGGTTCCTGGCATTCTAGCCGTCTTCAGCCCGGCTTGCTTGAATCCAGTGGTTTTGAGAGCATGGGGCTCACGTCTGAGCATACCCATCCCACTCGGGGTGACAAATGCAAAAACCACAGTTGATGGACAGAATGCAGAAGAATGTCATACATTCATCTCAGTACAGAGATCTTGGCCTAAATCCATCGTTTTTTTGCACTCCACACCACCCCAGTTGAGACATGGCCATATGCATATCAGTCTGACCCTGTGCCTCATGGGAACAGTCCAGCCCGAACTGCCAAGCCATGCCTTCCCTTGACCGGAAACAAGTTTCTGAGGACCGGTTCCTGGCATTCCAGCCGTCTTCAGCCCGGCTTGCTTGAATCCAATGGTGTTGAGAGCATGGGACTCACGTCTGAGCATACCCATCCCACTAGGGTTGACAAATGCAAAAAACACAGTTGATGGACAGAATGCAGAACATTGTCATACATTCACCTCAGTACAGAGATCTCGGCCTAAATCCATCGTTTTTTTTGCACTCCACACCACCCCAGTTCAGACATGGCTATATGCAAATAAGTCTGACCCTGTGCCTCATGGGAACAGTCCAGCCTGAACTGCCAAGCCATGCCTTCCCTGGACTGGAAACAAGCTTCCGAGGACCGGTTTCTGGCATTCCAGCTGTCTTCAGCTCGGCTTGCCTCAATCCAGTGGTGTGGAGAGCATGGGACTCACTTCTGAGCTTACCCATCCCACTCGGGGTGACAAATGAAAAAACCACAGTTGATGGACAGAATGCAGAAAAATGTCATACATTCACCACAGTACAGAGATCTGGGCCTAAATCCATCGTTTTTTTGCACTCCACACCACCCAAGTTCAGACATTGCCATATGCAAATCAGTCTGACCCTGTGACTCATGGGAACAGTCCAGCACGAACTGCCAAGCCATGCCTTCCCTGGACCGGAAACAAGCTTCCGAGGACCGGTTTCTGGCATTCCAGCCGTCTTCAGCCGGCTTGTTTGAATCCAGTGGTGTGGAGAGCATGGGACTCACGTCTGAGCATACCCATCCCACTCGGATAACAAATGCAAAAACCACAGTTGATGGACAGAATGCAGAACAATGTCATACATTCACCTCAGTACAGAGATCTTGGCCTAAATCCATCGTTTTTTTGCACTCCACACCACCCCAGTTGAGACATGGCCATTAGCATATCAGTCTGACCCTGTGCCTCATGGGAACAGTCCAGCCCGAACTGCCAAGCCATGCCTTCCCTGGACGCAAAACAAGTGTCCGAGGACCGGTTCCTGGCATTCTAGCCGTCTTCAGCCTGGCTTGCTTGAATCCAGTGGTTTTGAGAGCATAGGACTCACGTCTGAGCATACCCATCCCACTCGGGGTGACAAAGGCAAAAACCACAGTTGATGGACAGAATGCAGAACAATGTCATACATTCACCTCAGTACAGAGATCTTGGCCTAAATCCATCGTTTTTTTGCACTCCACACCACCCCAGTTCAGACATGGCTATATGCAAATAAGTCTGACCCTGTGCCTCATGGGAACAGTCCAGCCCGAACTGCCAAGCCATGCCTTCCCTGGACCAGAAAGAAGCTTCCGAGGACCGGTTTCTGGCATTCCAGCCGTCTTCAGCCTGGCTTGCTTGAATCCAGTGGTGTGGAGAGCATGGGACTCACTTCTGAGCATACCCATCCCACTCGGGTGACAAATGCAAAAACCACAGTTGATGGACAGAATGCAGAACAATGTCGTACATTCACCCCAGTACAGAGATCTGGGCCTAGATCCATCGTTTTTTTGCACTCCACACCACCCCAGTTCAGACATGGCCATATGCAAATCAGTCTGACCCTGTGCCTCATGGGAACAGTCCAGCCCGAACTGCCAAGCCATGCCTTTCCTGGACTGGAAGCAAGCTTCCGAAGACCGGTTTCTGGCATTATACCCAGATCAGTTGACTGGGGATGAGTGTTTGATTTGCTTAAACGCTCCGTCCATCATCCCCTTTTGTTTTGCTTTGTTCGCCCTAAGTTGGCAGGGTATGCTCAGACGTGAGTCCCTTGCTCACTTGGCCACTGGATTCAAGATAGCCTGGCTGATGAGGATTATGAATCCGAAACCGGTCCCAGGATGCTTCTTTCCGGTCCAGGGAAGACATGGCTTGGCAGTTCGAGCTGGACTGTTCCCATGAGGCTCAGGGTAAGACTGATTTACATATGGATTTACAATGGACCCAATTCCCTGCAAAAAACCTCATGTAGCACTCAGTCAAGCCAAGGAATTCCTTGACTTGGGTCAGAATGTTTAGAGCTTCCCAATCCAGAATGATCTGTATTTTGGGCAGTAGGGCCTAAACTTGGCCTCCACCCACAAGGTAGCAAAGCATACAATCCTGGCCTGCCCCTCATGGAATTTGCTTGCCTTGATAGTAAGGCCTACTCTCTGCAGAGCCCCCAGGACCTTATGGAGTTGGATTAGGTGAGCCTGGCAGGTGGATATTTAGGGGCATTCCCTTTAGGGAGTTTAGAGTCATAAAAACCTTCACCCTCTCTATTTATTTGAATGCTGCCACCAAAGATAGATCCTATGCACATCTGTTTTCCTTGGCTTTCACATTTCCAACACCTGAGCATCTAGATACTGTCTACTGGTCAGTCTTTCTAGCACAAGGACTTCAGCTGTATTTGAGGGGAATGAATCAAGTCCTTCCTCAAAACAATATTCATTGATATTGTCTTCATCCTCAGACTGGGCTACCAATTCTGGATGACCTCTCTCAAACTGAGCTATCAATTCTCTGAAATATTCCTTTTTAGGACGTTTGCTTGGCTTGATTCCATAGCTCTTACAAAGGCCTCTTAGATGAGCTTGGCTCAGGTCCATGCAAGGGGTCAGGTTGAGCTCTTGAACTTGGCTATCAGAATCAGGCATTATTTTGCTAAAGTTGGGAATGTTTTATGAATTTACATTTTTAACTATCACTGAACACTTCGTCCTAAGTAAGGTACAGATTTGTACATTTCTAAGCTGTTTGTTTCAGGGCCTTAAATAAGACCCTAGCAGTTAATTTTAGAGATTTAGAAAAAATAGACCAATCTTAAAATTTGACTAGCTAAAGACAATGTTTGTATTTACTCATATGGTTACATATTGACAAAGTCATTCCAGCAAATGCAAAGTCTTCTATCCCATCACTGAACAACCAAATGTAGGAAGCTGGATCTCTATATAGTATACTAAACAGAAGGACACTGTGCAAAAAGTCTAGAGAATCCCAAATGGTGCACAGAGGTATAAGCAGATATTTCTAATACTTTTTTGGGGAGTGTGGGTGAGCAGTTAGGCTTATCGGAGGGTAGTGCTAAGCATTATTTGTACTCGCAGAGGCAATAAATAGGACACAAGCTCAAGAATAAATCAGATACCAATTTGAAAAAATTCAATGTATTTTGATGTATTTTTATAAGACCAAAAAAACTGTTCTAAGGCAAATACTTTTTAGAGTTACAATGTTACAAAGTTCAGAAAATGTCACTTTTGTGCACAATTACGCACTATGGGAAGAAATGCATATAAAATCAGGCTATACTTTCACAAAGTTTACCTTCTCGTTTTAGGGCAATGTTGGGACAAGGTACATAGTTCCAGCAGGAGAAGTTTAGGAGAGTCTGGGATCAGTCAGGTGCAGATTGCTGAGAGTATTGGAAACTGGTGCACAAAGGAGATGTGGGGCATTTGAGAAAGCACTGCACAGGTGGACTCACAGGTAAGTTCTGTGAGTCTCCATAGAAGGAGGAGGTTGCAAGGGCATGGGAACCACAGGAGCCGAGCCAGTAGGTCAGGGCTGGGGCTGATGGGGCCAGGTGCATTGCCAGCAGGTCTGCTAGGTGTTGTATGCCATCAGGGTCCTTGCAATCAGATGCAGGCAACTTGGAAAGGAGATCTCGGGACAGCTGGGCCATTCAAGAAGTGGATCACAGATATCTTGATATCCCTTAATTGGTGCTTGCTTCTGGTGCTTTTTGAGTCCAAGTGGGGGTCCAAAACCTTGAATATTGGTAACCTGCTGTCCTACTGCCTCCAAACTGGGTGGAGAGGCAAATCTGACCCTCTCTAGCCATTTCATCTCTTCTTGCTTTGGTGCTGCATTGAAGTCCATCAGGATTAGTAAATTGACAAACCAGACTTCACAGGATCATTGGTGCCTCGTGGTGTGCAAGGGAGTGAATCAAAAATCTAAAAAAAGGAGGGAGGAACCCTTATGTCAGTAGTAGGGACGGGGTAACACACCGAAAAATTAAACAAGTCCCTAACAAAAGTTTTTGGATCATGTTTTGAGCTCCGAAATAGTTCAGTTTAACATTGAGGTTTGTCCAAAACAATTGTTAAAATACCCAGTTAGAGAGATATCACAATATAATATAGGTATGTGGCACAGGAATGCAAGAAGAAAAATTATGAAAAACAAAATTCTGTTTTAATTCATAATTAATAAAAACAGACACAAAATATTCATACACATTTAAAAACAATTTCAACTTACAGCACACAGTGTTGATGATAAAACACAAGAAAACTACACAACGGCGACGCAGCGTTTCAGTGAGACTTGAATCAACCACCTTCTTCAGGACAGAGTTTTCTAAAAACAATTTAAACAAAACAACAGTATGTTAGCTTATACAACAAAGATTATTTGTGTCTACTGACTTTTTCAATAGGTGTTACACATGTCTAAGCAGTCTCAACAGGCATTATTGTCTATTATTTCTTCGAGTTTGAAAATACTTATAACAAAAATAGTATATACGATCTGTTATAGTTACCCAATGCCAAGTGGAGTTAAATCAATACATGAGCCATCCAGTCTGGCCACAAATGCTGTAATGACCTACCTAGTAGAACTGAAGTATCAATGATTGATGAATCCTTTAATCACATCAGATGGGAAACTTTCTTCTAAATGAGTATTGATTTAAAATAAGGAATGACAGATACTGCATTGTACATATACTTGAATGACATATAATGCATTTTATTTAAACTAGAGAATTGCTCCGAATGTACACTGAATAATGGCCACCGTATGGCAACACAGTTTCACGATAAACAGTCGATTCTGCAATTCTAGGAATCGACTCTGTGAGACTAGTAACACATTCAAGTTACCCTTTGTAATTAAAAATAATATGGAGTACTAATGTAGCGAATTTCACCAGATATTATCTTTTATAGTAGTTATATGCACAAGAATGGACTTAATTGATCACATGACATGAAAAAAAGAAACTTAAGACACGCTCCTGGTCAGGCTATTCTCGTATCCTGACTGATAGGTTTTTCGTTGGTAGTAGGGAAGCTGCAAAATTTTTAACAGGGGAGTGATGAAAATAAAAATCCTCATACTCCTTCTTAGGGGTCTTACCAATAAGTAGTCCATCCAAAAGCAGCAAATAAATCAACAGAGAATGTGAAATATGAAAAGACATCTTTATTACAATTATTTGTGAGGCTACGTCGCCCAGTCACACCTAAAGCAACTGGATGAGGCAGTCTGCCTGATTGGTCTCCGCACAGACCTTTTATACAATTTATTATGCCCTAGGCACACATTCTTTCTTTGAAGTACATTATTTGTTGGTCACTCCCAGGACGTGCACACAAAGCACTGTATGATGACAAACCCACTTTCAAGATAAGTCCAAGCCATAAACAATGTCCACATAATGCGTACATTCTCTAGCTGACAAGGCCGGATAAACCCAAAACATTAAGAACATGGCCCATGTCATAAATAGCTCGTGGAGGCAGGAACAGGAACAGATGGAAGTAAGATAGGCATGTTTGTGTGTAGTAAATCTTTACAGTGTCCTGTGCTCTGATCTATAATCTTGATCAGCAAAAGGGCAGGAACTGGCTTGGCAAGGTTAGCCTCAAGCAACAGGGTCAGCTTTTCGTCAGGTCATGCAGAAGTCAGCACAAACCCATGCTACGGTTATGTCCTTAAATACTTGTTCTCCCATGGTGAGAGCCTACTGTAAGGGCAATGCACAAAATGGCTGCTTTTCACAAGATGGGACCCAAGGGTTCAAACAGAACCTTCAAATACACAGTGAATCCATTGGTGTAACATAATGAAAACACTCATGCATACCATATTCGTCATTTGCGGTTCGCTGATACCAAATTCATAACAGAATCATGATATTTAAAACACAGGTTCAGAATTTTCAGAACCACAGACCATCCTTTTGACCTTACATAGGCAATAACCTATACTCATGCTAATCTGAGTCCAGGTCTATATTCATCACTAACTGGTGTTGATGTAAAAGCTGAACGAATGAATTATTGACAAACTCCAATCTTCAAGCAGACTAGTGTTCAGGCAGAGGGTGAAAAAAAATGCGAGGAAACAGTAGGAGGAGGTATGGGCTGTGTAGTGGGAACGGATGTCACTTGAAAAGTGAAGCAAACATAACTTATTAAAAACATCATCATACCAAGCAACATAAAAAATGCATATTATTAAAAATTGATTTTCGCCATCACAGTGCATATTCTCGCTTTAAAGATCGTAGATCTGGCAGGTCTCTCCATCCCGGGAAACTCCATCCTCTAAGTTGCTGCCCGTGGTGGGAGATTGATTCTGCTAAGGAGTGCTTCTGTTCAGTCCAGGATAACTCCCTTAGACCAACCAGAACTGTCGACCTAACCGTCTCCAGCTGCACTCCAAAGACTGTGGCAACCGCGACCCTAGCAGCAGAACCGGATGGCGGTTCGAAAATCAAAAATGAGCAAGTTCCGTGGATGAGAGAGCTGCGCAATCAAAAAGAAAAAACTTTTTATTAGTCCATAGTCATAGTTCTTGGCCTAAAAATCCGCTTCCATTGTTTTCTTCCACGTTGAGCCTCTTCAATTCAGGCTTTTTCATGAGAAAAAAAGTACTGTTTAGTTGGAGTGCCCTCCTGGCAAAACACCCACAGCTCACTCGAAAGTCTCAATGTCTCAAAACAATGCACCAGTGTCTCTTCTTTGTGCAGACACTACAAATGATGTGCTCTTCATTGATCAAGGGCACAAAGCATCTCGTGCAGATCCAAGCACTACTGAGAAACAACCCAGCAAGATCAGCAGCACTTTCAGACTCCAACACTCATTATTTAGTGTCAAAGGACACTCAAGCTGCTCTCTCATGGGCACCAAAATGTAGTGCCTTTTTCCAAACGCGGATCCTTGGGTGCACTGCCTTTCCACTGGAGCCAAGCAAAAGAGGTGTGTGTATGGCCAAAACTCGGGCCAAGAGCTCAAGGACTGTACACTGACAGAGGTTTCCAGCACATAACAGGTACAAAGCTCAAACACACAGAAGCTCTCATTCTGTGGCAAACAAAGAACCAGCTCCTCCTCTTTCCTGTCTCGCCTTTCGTTGAAGCAAATGCCTTGCTTGGGAGGTACCATTGATGTCACGCTGATGATCGCTGTCCAGCTTCACGACTTCCTTGTTGCAGGAATTGTAGAGCCAAGAAATCTGTCATTCATCTGTAGCGGTCACTGATGGGGAGTGGGCTTAGTCTTGATCACAGGTCTGCTGGGAATCACTCTTCCTTTGACTCTGGAAGATCCAGCAGAACCTAGTGATGTAGGAAATGTAACACAATTGTTAGTTTCCCTCAAATCAAGCACAAAAAAACAGTTCATGGGTTTTAACAAGGGGACTGCAAACAGGAGAGGGAAAACTTGTCTTGCTATAATATTGGGTCAGTTAACCAGCCTATCACTACCCTGACAGTCAGTCTGAAAAAACATTTTACATAACATGGGGGCCCCTGATACATCACTGCTGTCTAGAAGTGTGCACATAAACAATACACCCATAATAAATTGGCCGACAGCATAATGCGACATTGGTCAGGGGAGAAGCAACAAAAGAAAAATCTATAGGAAGAACAAGAGTTTGCTTAGGTGCCTCAGGCATGTGACACAGCACCAAGAGTACGGGGAATACACAAAAGACCAAAGTTACACAAATTCTAATTCTACCTCTGGCAACTACACCATATACGGTAATCCTAACTAATGTTCCTGTTCTATCTTCAGGAGAGAAAAAATGAAACCTGGTTTCCTTTCAAGGGACAAAGCCATATGCTATTTGGGAAACAAAACATGATTAAATAATGCAATATAGAAATTAGGTCACCTTGAGTCACAGATCTATAATTCCATCCTTAGGTCCAATCAAGGATACATAACAATTTAGGGCTGCCTATTCCTTTAAGGGAATGTGCAGTGAGTGACTAACATCAAGTGATACACTTTGAACCTGTATATCTTTTTTGTTTTCTTCAATATCATTATAGCCAAATTTAGGCATGCACTGGTAAAAATGCTGCCTGTCTTCCTCACAGTATGAAAACCATATCTGTGAAATGTATCATTATACCAAATTCGTCCAACTATTGTGCAACGATACGTATCGTCATACGGACCCCTTCACAACACTGGAGAACTTGTAATAGTAACAACATAAAACAAAAAATACAAAAAAATGCACGTCAAGCCATCAGATAAAACAGCACAGACAAAACAAACATGTGTGGACAAGCGATGACACACAGCGCCATGGAAACCTGCAGCCCAAAATGCAATATTTGGGCCTGCCTAAAGTTTGTCAGGTCTAAGCTCCATACTCTCCTTTTGACAGTGGGCACAACGTAGTTGGAATCTACTGTCAAATATAACTTCACTGTATCTCTTCTAACATACATGTCTAATTAAAATATTTCATGACTGGGCCAAATAACCAAACGAAAACATGAACATTTTTCTTTCAAAGAAATTACGCAAAAACACATCTCTTTTCAACTAACCAAACTCACGTGTCTTGTCTGCCTTAGAATAATCCATGAATAATCTGTTGGCAGAAGCAGAAAAATGCACAACACAAAAAAACATTGTAACATACACAAAAATAACTTTTTATTACTTAACTGTTACTCTCTTGTCAGTTCACCTCGCAACATCAAGCTATCTTATTTTTGCCGTTCCAAAAGAAATTGTTACACTGATACTTCATATGAATATGGCACCTATAATGTGCACTGAAAAGTAATACCTAATGAGCACATTTTTATCTAAGACTTAATGCAGCACTTCATTTTCTGTAAAATAAACGCAGCTAGCAAACATTGTTTTTCTTAGCGTAGAGACACAAATGTATCAGTTCTGCAAATTATTTAACACATGTTTGGGACCTTCATAGAAACCCCTATTTATTTTCCCTTTTAAATTAAGTTCTTTCATTTTATTGATGTTTTCACAGAGAAACCAGAAACCTCACCTCTAGAGGCCCGTTCAGAGAGGTCATTCTGCAGTCCTCAGAGGCAAAGTCCTAATTAAAAGGTTGCAAATGTCAACATGACAGCCTTCTTCATTGTTTACAGAGAAACTAAAAAGATAACATCTCAGCAGCGCACTCGAGCCAGCCTCTGCAAATTCTCCCGGCCCCCGGCCTCTGCCACATTGAAGCTGACAAAGCCAGTAGGCTCTATCTAACCTGCAATAATTCGCTCTATTTTGAAAAATAATTTCTCTTTTTTTAGGCGCCAAAATTATCTCTATTCCTAGATCATTTAAACTACATTTACTGTTAATGTTTCTCAAAACCTAAAGACACACAGACCAGTATTTTAGAGTAAATGCTTGTTGCAATCCTATGGCACACACTTCATCAGTCTGAAGTGAACAAACTTTCCGTAGGCCTAGCTGAAGCTAGAACCTTCAACCCTGATATTAAAACAAGCCTGTGTACTGGCACATTAACCCACTGAACCATTAGAAGGCACCACCTGCAAATATATAGCAAAACCTAAATGCATACATTTGCTTAAGCCTGAGACACTTTAAAAAATACTGTGAATGAAAGCAAAATGCTGTTTAAACAGTGATTTTACTCAAAAACGACTTTTACATTTTGGGCATTAAAAAATGAATATCCTACAATTTTCTTGCATAATATGCATTACTAGAATGTCTATTACATAACCCATGAGTCAGGCATTTGAAAATAATAACTGTGCTTGCTTGCGCCTATGCCAAGGGCAAATTATAGACACGAATACTTTTCATTTTAGTGATGCAACCATAACTTAAATCAAATTTTAATGCCAGGAGGTCATAGTATGAGTGTTAAGCTTTGTAAATATTAAAAAACGATTTTTGTAGCACTTATTTTTAATAATTATTTTTCATAATTAATAATTTTTTGTCTTCTAAAAAAAAACAATTATCCCTTTATTTGTGATTGTTCTACATATAAGAGCCCACTGCATCCCTTGCCTATCATTTAGATGCATTAACTCACAAACCTAAGCGCATATGCCTAACTTAAAACGCATCACAATACTGCGTCACATTTTTGCGCCACATTTAAAAAGGACTGTTATGCAAAATTCCGCCCGTGTTTAACTGAAAAAGTGCTAGCTGAATGAACATTCCAATCAAATATACTGCAGCTGAAAGGTTTGCCTGTGAACATCTAACACAGTGCATCTAAGGAAAAATGATGTAAATTTATTTATTTTTGCAAAAAATAGGTAATTTCGTTTTTGTCTGGGGCCTTATTTATATCCATTGAATGTGACCCACACACACACATTGAACTTATTTCAGACATAGATAGAAGTGTTGAAACATTCAGGACACACAATACAGCGCTTTCATAAATTGCGCGAACGCCATGTACATACCGAAGTTACACTAATGAGAAAAACCACATAAACATTTAAACACACATTTAAACCCACAAATGAACACTCAGGATGAAAACAGGACAGTGCAGACTGTACGTAAACCAAGTAGCTGTAAGTCATATTTAAAAGAAACACTTCTCTATAGTGTTCCAAAAGACTATATAAACAGCCCAACAGCACTAGCTGTATGTGCAGGCATAAAATTGCACAGAGCAAAGGATCCTTGTTTTGTATTATGTCATATTTTAATTCCCTGGGGATACAAAATCACCAAGGAAGAAATATGTTAGTAAACCTAACCTATTTAACCGGCTAATCCAAAACGTATACAAAGTTGGCCAACGCAAATTTTCAAATTTGCTAAGATCAGGCATCTTATAGCTCACTAATCTAGCTTCAAACTTCAAGGGGCTATCTCTATCGATACACTTGTAAATATACGAAACCCTTGGTTATTGAAAATTGCAATCCTCAAATACAAACCAAGCAAAAAGAAAGGACTGGGAGAGACCCACTTATACTTCAACTAAAGCAGATGGCATTACCTGCCTATACAAATTGCAATTCGCATATACAAACCTATACAAATCTATCAAAGCTATACCAAACAAATAGTTGTCCAAATTCTAACTGCCAAGTTCTAACTGCACTTACAGTTTCTTTTTTTCAAAAAAACTTACGACAAAAAGGGTTCCTCAGTCAGGAGTGACATTCTTTTGGAGAGTTTTAAGTCAGAAAAATCAAAAATATACTGGGCCACAGAGACAGAGAATCCCCCAGAACCTCAGTGCACAGAGTACCTCTTTTAGTAGATTTCTGTCTTGCCTTCCCCAGTAGATTTCTGTCCTCTGACAAGATTACTCCTCCAGATAGTCACTTCTTGATGAGGCCCCCAGTTGGGTGCGCCATCTGATGAAAATAAAAATCCTCATACTCCTTCTTAGGGGTCTTACCAATAAGTAGTCCATCCAAAAGCAGCAAATAAATCAACAGAGAATCTGAAATATGAAAAGACATCTTTATTACAATTAATTGTGAGGCTACGTCTCCCAGTCACACCTAAAGCAACTGGATGAGGCAGTCTGCCTGATTGGTCTCCGCACAGACCTTTTATACAATTTATTATGCCCTAGGCACACATTCTTTCTTTGAAGTACATTATTTGTTGGTCACTCCCAGGACGTGCACACAAAGCACTGTATGATGACAAACCCACTTTCAAGATAAGTCCAAGCCATAAACAATGTCCACATAATGCGTACATTCTCTAGCTGACAAGGCCGGATAAACCCAAAACATTAAAAACATGGCCCATGTCATAAATAGCCCGTGGAGGCAGGAACAGGAACAGATGGAAGTAAGATAGGCATGTTTGTGTGTAGTAAATCTTTACAATGTTCTGTGCTCTGATCTATAATCTTGATCAGCAAAAGGGCAGGAACTGGCTTGGCAAGGTTAGCCTCAAGCAACAGGGTCAGCTTTTCGTCAGGTCATGCAGAAGTCAGCACAAACCCACGCTAAGGTTATGTCCTTAAATACTTGTTCTCCCATGGTGAGAGCCTACTGTAAGGGCAATGCACAAAATGGCTGCTATTCACAAGATGGGACTCAAGGGTTCAAACAGAACCTTCAAATACACAGTGAATCCATTGGTGTAACATAATGAAAACACTCATGCATACCGTATTCGTCATTTGCGGTTCGCTGATACCAAATTCATAACAGAATCATGATATTTAAAACACAGGTTCAGAATTTTCAGAACCACAGGAGAACCGAGAGTAGCAAGCATCTGAGCTAAAATCTAGTACTAGCATGATAGTATTTTCTATCTTCAAAATAGGCAAAGAGTACAGTGTTAATTT
Organism: Lissotriton vulgaris; assembly: GCF_964263255.1. NCBI lineage: Eukaryota > Metazoa > Chordata > Amphibia > Caudata > Salamandridae > Lissotriton > Lissotriton vulgaris. The sequence continues at coordinate 463,841,430 of NC_141691.1, forward strand.
GTAGTAGAGTATTCGGCAAGAGCGCAGTGTCTGAATCCCGGGCATTTTGAGTAAGTAGTCCCGTTAGAGACACTAACATGTTGCTCGGTGACTGCCCCTAATCTGATCATTGGCCATGTTGTGTACAAACAAAGGCAGTAATGCGCAATAACCCCATATTCAAAGTATGGTTGTGTAATACACACGCAATAGTGTATGTCTCACGTATAAACCAAATAAGACATGGTCGTTGTGTTTGACGTAATATTTTATCCCTGTTGTCACAAGCATATGTGCAAGGTTTTATTCCTTTTCCTAAACTTTAACAGCACGCTCAGGATAGCGTTGATGTTGCACACTTCGTTAGTGATAATGATGACACATCATTGGGTTCACACTTCATTTCCTGTGACCTAACCACACCTGTGTATTACAAGGGTTTTTGGGACCCCGCCCAGGTGGACGCAATCACAAAAAAATTCTAGAATAACTATACTAAATAAGTAAGGGGTATTGTATCTCCTTCACCCAGATCTATTGTATTATATGATCATGTTTAATATTAGGATTGTAGAATTTGAAATTGTACTATTCTTTTAATGGTAAGCTTCCTTTTTATGAAAATGTAACAATGGACGCATATGTAGGCCATAAGAAGGTCCTTTGTTCATATCTGCCCCTACTTTTCATACTCTTTTTTTTTTTTTTTTGGTCCTCATTTACCACCATGGTTTCAAGTGTAGGCACCGATGGAAACACGACACGCAGTATAAAAACTGGCAGGGATTATCTAACTTGGGGTACAAACTTCAGCAGTGACGCGTTCCTCCAGAAGCCATCACCAGAGAAACCTAAAGACAAAAAAAAATATAAAGCAGGGTGACCATTACATTCCAACTGGAAAAAGGCATTGCTGGAAGATTAAACCACAGCTGCTTAATCATCGGACCCGGGAAAAAAAAAAACCCGGCCTACACAGTGAACCCAATTCAACAAGTACCAGAAGGCACTTTTATCTTTACTTCCAGCCCTGGCCAGATCAAGCCTAGACACCTGCAAGACTGAGGCATACCAATCATTAAGGGAAGGTGGTATGGGGTCTTTCCATTTTTTGCATGTTGAAGGCTTGATGCCACCAAGGCCTTCGACTGGGTAAATTGGTTGTACCTGTTGGGGGGCCTTGGCCAAGTTTAACATTGGTGAGGGTTTTCGCCGGGCTGTTACCCTTCTGTACCAGAGCCCTACAGCTTGTGTCCTGGTCAATGGAGAATTATCGGACCCCTTTAATATCACAAGGGGACACGGCATGGCTGCCACCTCTCCCCTCTCCTATTGGATTTATATCTAGAACCCTTTGCCCAACGGTTGAGGGAGGATATAAATATCAAACCGTTTATCTATAGGGGTTGGGAGAGGAAAGTGGCCCTTTACGCGGACAATGTTCTTATCTTTTCATCAGAGATACGCACTGCGTTTCCCGCAGTAATGAAGGCACCTCTGGATTTTGGCGAAACCTCAGGGTATGAGATTAACGTCTCAAAAACTGAGTTGATGGTATGGAATGACGATGATTGTGATACTGGTATTCAGTCCGGGACTAGTTTGCGCTACCTAGGCCTCAATATTGTTAAAAACATTAATCAAATTGCCATACCTAATTTTGTTGCTGTTGCAAAGGATTGTCGCAAACTTATGCGATCATGGGCGCAACTTCCTTTATCTTTATTAGGGAGAGTCAATCTGGTCAAAATGACCATTTTACCTAAAGTTTCTTTTTTGTTTAATACCATTCCTCTTTATTTTTATTCTTCTTTATTAGTAAAATTACAGGGGGGTATCACTTCCTCTATCTGGGATAAACATATCCCTATTTTCCATACTCTTAAGGTCTTAAATTTCATTGGTGGCATCAATGAAAGCAATAAATAAGGAAGAGTACCACAAGAGAAGGTGCGCTACAGTTAAAGTTTACTAGGATTAGTCAAAACAGACTTTTTAAATCCTGTAATAGAGAACGTTTGCTTTATTCCAGGACATTCCTTATTTTAAATCAATAATCATTTAGAAGAAAGTTGTAGGTCACTCTACAAGCATAAAGAATACATGTATGACCTCTTACTGAATTCACAACCAGATGCCATTTTCCTCATGGGGGACTTGGCTAAATGGCATGTCAGGACCTGACATTGCAACTGCTCTACCACCAAACTACATGATCCTTAGGAAGGATCGCATGGACACAATCGGAGGAGGTATAGCGATAATGTTTAAGACTGCGTACATCTGCAAATGGGAGGACTTATCTTTTAAGGGTTGTGAAGCTTGTCTTTTTAAACTTTTACTCTCTTCTAATTTCACCCTCTCAGGGATCCTGATCTTTCGCCCGCCGGGACCAGCTGGAGCTTAGGCAGCTGCACTCCCTGATCTTATTGCCAATATACTTTTGGAAGCCATCAATCTTACTATTTTAGGGGATTTTAACATACATTTTAATGAAGCCACCTACACTACTAGCGCTACTCGTATTGCTGACCTGGGTGCAATGAATATCTCTCTATGCAACTCTTGCCCCATCCATAAGGCAGGGCATCTATTAGACCCTATTTTTTTCTAACTTAGCCATGATCCCCTGCCAGACAGCCTTCCCTATTCAATGGTATGATCACTTTCTAGTCAGCTTTAAGTTGAAACAGGAAATGTGGTGTGATAACACCTCTATCCCTTCCATCAAATTGGGGTTCAGAAATTGGGAAAAGCTAGATGTTGATTATTTGAATCTACATCTTAAAAACACCATGCCTGCTATCACAACGCATATTGATGATGCTGGCACCATTCAAAATTGGTTGACATCGTCTATTGATGCAGGCCTTTCTATGGCAAAGAAAAAATTGAACCACCATCATCCTCCTGCCCCCTGGTTTTCCGAAAAACTTCAGGCAGAAAAAACTAAATGTAACACCTTGGAGAGACGTTGGAGGAAAGACTATTCGCCGGTAGCAAAACTCATGTACAAATTAGCTCTAAAAGGCTATCATGCCCTGTGTAATGCCGCTAGGGCTGAGCACACTAAAAACACTATTTTAATGTCACAAAATATATGTACCTATCAGTGTAGAATTGCAGATAAGCTCTGTTGCGCCCAATTGGCATTTGAAGAACTTATAGATCAAGGTTGTCTGACCTCATGAGCCTAAGCGTGGTATTGGGGGTTCCTTCCTCACTGCTCAATAAAGCAACGGTTACTGCACGGTCTAGTAGACTGCCTTCCCCTCAACGCCGCTCCGACGGTGTCGCGTTGAGGGGAAGGCAGTCTACTAGACCGTGCAGTAACCGTTGCTTTATTGAGCAGTGAGGAAGGAACCCCCAATTGGGCGCAACAGAGCTTATCTGCAATTCTACACTGATAGGTGTATTTCACCTAGTGTTTTTTGGTAAAATACACTTTTACATTTTACATCCATGTGAGTAAGGTGAGAATAACCGTGCATATCCTCGTCCTGAAGAAGGAGTCGTTGAACTCCAAAACATGTTGACGCATTTTATAGAAGTTAATATACCCTAATACGTATAATTGTCAACCCCACCTTGCACCTTTTTAACAATACCAGCCGAGGACATAATAAATAATTTTTTCCTACGAGCCAGATAGTTTTTAAACCCTCACTCTTTTCACCTCACCACTCACACTCCCTCTCTCACACACACAAACACATAGTTCACTATCAGTGCTCCTACGTATCCGTGAGTCACAGCAAACGGCATCCTGTAGAGGGGTGCGAAGGCCCCGATGATGAAGCATGACACCAAGGGGCCTGTTGGTGTGTGAGGGGCATTTAAACAACACTGTGTGCTCCCCATCACTTTAGGGATCACTACCACTTTCTGAGTGGATTCTATTTTGTTTAAACGAATAACCAGGGGAGACGGAATCCACTTGTTCCTCTCCCTCCCTCCTTTTGTTATATTCAGGTGATTCGGAAGCTGCAAGTGGTACAGAATTCTGCTGGCACACTTCTTTGTCAGCTACCTAGAATGGCCGCTATTACAGGTCCAATCCATGACCTTCACTGGCTTAGAATAGAATATCGTTCCAAATACAAAGCCCTCTGCCACTTGCATAGGATCAAAATGGGTTCAGCACCTCATTAGCTTGGTGCCTTGGTACATCCTTACCTCCCCCTCGTCTCCTGCGATCCTCTAATTAGTCAAAGTTTAAAGTCCCCAGGATAAAACGAGAAAGAATGGGCGGACGGTCCTTTGCTTACTTGGCTCCATCTCTATGGAACTAACTCCCATTTCAACTATGTCACAAAACTATCTACCACACATTCCGCAAAGACTTTAAAAAATTGGCTATTTAACCACTAGAGATCTGCCATCTTCTTTCTAGTGCGAGTCCGTAGGTGCCGGGAAACCCCCGGGTAGCTGTGGGCCATATACTTTTAAATAAATAATAAAAATAAAGTTTCCCATCTGATGTGATTGAAGGATTCATTAATCATTGATACTTCAATTCTATTAGGTAGGTCAATACAGCATTGGTGGCCAGACTGTATGGATCATGTGTTGATTTAACTCCACTTGGGGTTGGGTAACTATAACAGATTGTATATACTTGTGGGTTTTTGTTATAAATATTTTCGAGCTCGAAGAAATATTAGACAATAATGGCTGTTGAGGGTGCTTAAACTCGTGTAACACCTATTGAAAAAGTCAGTAGACACAAATAATCTTTGTTGGATAAGCTAACATACTGTTGTACCGTTTAAATTGTTTTTAGAAAACTCTGTCCTGAAGAAGGTGGTTGATTCAAGTCTCACCGAAACGCCACGTCGACTGTGGTGTATTTTTCTTGTGTTTTATCATTAACACTGTGTGTTGTAACATGAAATTGTTTTTAAATGTGTATGATCATTTTGTGTCTGGTTTTAATAATTATGAATGAAAACTGAATTTTGTATTTTATAATTTTTCTTCTTGCATTCCTGTGCTACATACCTTTATTACGTTAGGATATCTCTCAACTGGGTATTTTAACAATTGCTTTGTACAAACCTCAATGGTATACTGAATTATTTCAGAGCTCAACACATGATCCACAAACTTTGGTTATTGCAAGGGAGTTATACCTTCACTCCAAGGGAGCTTTTTAGCAAATTCTCAAAGGTAGTAGGTGCTTTTGGGTTCTTGGAGTCCCTGCAGTTTCAGGACGACACAGCAGGCAGTGATTGCAGAGTCCATGGGGCAGCTGACAGGTTTTGGCGCATTTTTCTTCTGCAGTAGGGCTTCAGTTCCAATGCAGCCGGTCTTTTTTGTTCTGGTCTTCTTTGGTACAATGAGGAAAATGATTAAGAAGATTTGTGCCTTTATTCCTCTTGAGGCTCTAAAAACAGCGGTAACTGCCCTTGCCATCCCCAGGCTAGACTATGGCAATGCACCTAATATGGGGATCCAAAATCAGTTCTTGAAAAAGCTACAACGACTACAGAATGCAGCGGCCAGATTGATTTTGGATATACTTAAATATGAGTCAGTGTCCCGGCAGTTGGATGCATTACACTGGCTACCAGTCAAGAAAAGAATGGTATTTAAAGCTTTGTGTATCACCTTCAAAGCACTCCAGGGGAAAGGCCCCTCGTACTTGACAGTGCATTTAAAATACTACGCTCCGTCTAGGAACCTCAGATCTGCACAAAAAAAACTGTTGCAAATTCCGAGGTTCAAACAAGTACGATGGGGAGGCAGGAGTTTCATGCTAAGATCTGCCAAATCCTGGAATCTTCTTCCATTAGCAATTAAAAACAGAGCAGATCTGAAAACATTCAGGAAGGCAGTAAAAACCTGGCTATTTCAATCCTACCTCTAATGCTCATTCACATGCTAGCTTCACACAAGTCTGAGTCCCTAGCGCCAAGACTCCTCCGGGCAATCGCTGCACTCTATAAATCTAAAAATCAAATCAATCATTATTCTGTTGTTCTGGTCTTTGTAGCCACCTAAATAAAGAATTTAGATATGTTACAAGGGGGGAAAAGTAATAGCTGATGGGCTGTCTACCTTTAGGGCCCCTAACCTGTTAGTGGCCACTTTCTGTGGGAAGGGACACTACCCTAGCTCTGTTTGGAGGTTTTTCTCACCATCTCAAGATGATGGGATTTTGGGAGAGGGGTTCACCTCTCCTGGCTCACCCTAGTGGTGGTGCAGCCTGAGGAGGGACCCTCCTCCTTATCAAACTAATTTGTTTTCCTTTCCTCACACCAAAGGTGAAGTAGGAAAGGGGGCTTTGACTACCTCACTATCTGGGGGTTCCTGTATTGGATTTCAAAGACAGCACTACCTTTGAAGCCTCCCAAGAGGAAGGCCATCCTGATCTGGAGGAGGTGTGAAACACCCCCTCCCAGAGCAAGTATTGTTTCTGTCCTCGAGAGTGCTGGCTCTCACCTCATGAGGTCAAAAACAAGTCTGGTAGTGGCAGGCAGATGAAAACCAGCCTGTGTTAATGTATTAATACATCTAACACTGGCATCAGTGAGGAGTTATTAAGATGAAATCAATGAAGCCACCATGGAGCTAGGAAACTCATGTTTACAAGTATCCAGCCCTTATACTAATTATGTCTTCCCTGTTCACTTCACAACTTCACAGAATGGACTGGATATTGTAGGGACCGATCATCTGATGCTGATATGCCTAAACATAGGATATAGACACTATTGTATGGGTTAATCTTCTGATGCTGATATGCCCAAACATAGGATATAGTGCACCCTGCCTTAGGAGCGACTTACCTATATCTTATGCAGTGTATTTTGGGATGGCACAGAGGGCTGTGTGCCATGCCGACTTTTCAGAATTTCCTGCACCAAGAGATACATCCTTAAATGGCAGTGTGCATAGCCTTGGCGAGCAGATCCTGGGCTGGCACAACCAGAGCTGCAGCGCAAGAAGAGCCCTCAACAGTGCCCATGCCCTAGGTACCAATGGCATTATTTACTAGGGACTTACAGGGGTAGTTTAAGGTGTGTCAATTGTGGTATAGTGTTTTGGGAAAGAGACCTGGCACAGAGGACCTAGTTAACAGGAAGATACTGACTCACCCACTCAGACACTTATGCATCCACTCAGACACTCACACACCAACTCACACATCGACTCACAGGCCCATGGGGCCACTCACATACCCACTCACAGACCCATACAGCCACTCAGACACCACTCACACACTCACTCTCAAAGTTTACAGGCTACATTTGGGAAATACATTTAAAACAATCTTCACTTAAAACATAAACAGGTTACAGGGGCATTTGGTAGAACATAGAAACCTTCTCAGAGGTCCCACTGATACCTGGTCCTTTTAAACCAATGAAGAAGAAATTGGCACAGAAGCTGAAATATAAAAGTAACATCTTTATTAACCTCAAGTGAGGGAGACTACGTCACACAGAAGCCTTAGCAACTGAATGAGGCAGTCCAAGGAGTACAGAAAACAGGGGCCTTATATATGCTTAGGGTTACATAGTCAGCATAAGACCAAGGGGCCGTCCTGGCTCATGTAAGCACGCAAAATGACTAATATGGACATGCAAGATCTGCTTGCTCAACAAAGTGGGAAGAGCTAACAGTTGCTAATTCTGGTGAACACATCCTGACGTTTACAGACTAGGAACAGTTGCAAGGAGAGCTACAAGCACAACTGAGCACGTGCGAAGGATGAAAGATGCTGAATATAGTTCGTTTCTAGGCAGATTACAAGAGCAGTCAACACTGAGGGAGGACAGAGCACATGGCAAGCACGTGGCAGCACATGGCTAACTGAAATGGCTGAGAGAAATACAAAATGGGTTAAGCTCATGCTAACAAATCCATCCAATATTTAATAATTATAGTTAGGAAATAGAATTTAAAAAAACATTGAAATTCACTGAAAAAACAAAGGTTACAGGGATGTTAGAGTTTGGCTCAGATTTCACTCACACAAAACCATAGAAATTCAGCAGCGATAGTTAACTGAGCCTAAGGCCTCACATATTACATCACTCATAACATGGTTAGTGACGTCACTGATTACATCACTGATGATAGAAATAATATTTGTAGCCACAAAAGTCTGAAATAATGATGTTTCCTCATGCCACAGTTTTCATGACAGCAAAAGACACACAATTGATGGACGGAACGCAGAACAAATCAAAACATTCACCCTCATTCAAGAGATTTGTGGTAAACCCATCATTCTTTTGCTCACCACGCAACCCCAGTTTGGACCTGGCGATATGCAACTCAGTCTTGATCCTAGTTTGATGGTGGTTGAAAGGTTCCAAGTGCCAAGGATGCAATAGAGGAGGGAACAGCGTGCACAGAAAATATATATATAGAGTTTGCCCATACCTGAAGATTTTGAGCTAAAGCAAACTGTGTTGTGCTGCAGTGCTGTGTGTGGTGTCAGGGCTTGCTAGTTTGATTTGTTTTGCATGTACCTAACTGCTACAATCAGTGTTTGAAATATAATTATATAAGTATAGGTACTTTCGACCCTAGAGTACCCTTGCGCAACGTACTCCTGTTTTTCTTTTCATAAAATGTGTTTTACTTGGATTAGTGCTGGGGGCAGGTTTTTTGTCTTACTTCATTCATTTAGGTTGATTGCTCCAAGTCAGGTTTTACAGTGTGTCACTTTATACCTCAGGACCTGGAGAGCTGCATCCAAGTCAGTTAAATATTAAGATCACTGTTTATCCCAAATAGTTAACATTTTGTCAAGAGCTGAACCTCTCAAGATATTCAGCTTAGCATGAATTACTCATGCTCACCGGCTTCTTTCTATTCAGTGAGGAATGGATGGATTCATATGATACTGACATCACGACGTCAGAAGTGTGCTGCACGGAACACATAATTTTTTTTTTTTTATAACAGTTACATAATAAGGTAATACTTATTCAAGGTAATTATTTGTGTTTAAAATGGCCCATTTTGCAGGGTTATCCCAAACCTTTTGCTTCTTCCCCTTTTATTTTTCCTGACCTGTGGTTGTTGACTATAGGACGCTGGGTACTTTACCACCACTGATCAGTGCTAAAGTGCATATGCTCTCCTTGTAAATTGTTATTGTGTATTGGCTATCCATGACTGGCATATTTGTCTTACCAGTAGGTCCCTAGTAAAGTGCACTGAGTGTGCCAGGGCTGGTAATTCAAATGCTACTAGTGGACCTGCAGCACTGATTGTGCTACCCACATGAGTAGCCCAAAAGAGATACCTCAGACAGCAGTGCCTGTGCGCAGTTTTCTAACTGGCATGTTGACCTGGCCAGTGTACCCACTTGTACCCTTCCCTTTTCCTACAACTAGGACACCCACTTTGCAGGGGGAGGGAAGGGTGCAGAGTATGTAAAAGGTAGGACATGTACTAGTGTGTATAACATGACGTGATAATGAACTACTGCCAATTTTGTTTTTCACTATTGAAAGGCTATCTTGCCCTTAGGACAGAATGGGGAATGCTGTGTAACATGTTTACCTGCATATCATCCCATTTAAGTGAGATAGAAAATTGGAGCCTGGTATCCCTGAACTCAGAATTTAAAAACACATCTTTTAGGAAGGATGGTTTTGAAATTCTGTGTTAAAAAATAGCACTTTTAGAAAGTGGCTATTTTCTTGTTCAACCTTTCTGTGTGCCTCTGCCTGTTTATGTATTTACTGTCTGGTTTGAGAGTGACAGGGACTGGGGTGGCTCCAGGAGTCTGGGTGAGTCAGCACTAGGCTGAATAGACCTTTCTGCATTTGAAGCGGTGGGCGGAGTAGCACCTGGGCCTGAATAGGGTGGTGCTTGCCTTCGATAATGCTGCTCCACTTCCTGCGGTGCGTCTGATGACCCTGGACCACACTAACAAAGGAAGAAGTTGTGCACAGACAGGGTGCACCAAAACTGGTTTGGATTGGGTCGAGGCCCCCTCACACATAGAGAAAAAAGACTTGTGGGGTATAAATATGAGAGCTGAAACCCTTGAACTTTAGACTACTTTGTGATCAAGAGGAATCCCTACCAAAGAATATCGGCTGAAGAGACTTAGGAGAAGTACTGCCCTTGCTATGTGTCTGGGGTTGGCGTGTCCCAGGAACAAAAGGACTTCACCCCCAGCTTCCCTAAACTTCCTTGCTGGGAGTTCTGACCTGCCAGGAGGTGCCTGTAACTGTGTGTGAGGCCCTTGTTGTTGTGAGCTGGAAGCACGACACAGTGAGGGAGCTGCCATCACATTGCCGAGGAAGCGTGTCACTGTCGCCGCTGATCGCCGTCACATCACCAAAGAAGCGTGTCGCAGGGCCTGTCGTGGCTTAGGAAGCCACCGATTTCGCTGCACCGCCATCTGGCGTGCACCTATCGCCTCCACTTTGTCGCATCGCACCGGATCGTCGCAATGCATTGAGGCGCAATCTTGTCACATCGTGACCAGAGCGCAGGAAGAATCGGCGCATCACTGTCCCTGCGACCCTTTTGTTTGTTCTGCATTACGCATCCAAGGTACTTTGAGAGTAAAGTGTTGCATTTACCATCAACAAGCTTATTTTGCAACAAACCTTTTTAAAGACATTCTACTGTTGGGTTTTTGTAATTTTGGTCTTGTTTAGTTTATATAAAGATATTTTCTTTTTCTAAACTGGTGTGGTGTCCATTTGTGGTGTTTACACTGTGTTACTGTGAGTGTTGGTACAAATACTTTACACATTGCCTAGGGATAAGCCTGTCTGCTCGTGTCAAGCTACCAAAGCAGTGAGCAGGGGTTATCTAACGTGTGTATCCCGTTACCCTGACTAAAAGAAAGTGTCCTTATTTGGTCAAAGGTACCTGCCTCTGCCAACTAGAGACCCCCCTTTCTAACAATTCCAGTGTCGGGGTGGAGGCCTAGGTATTCTGGTCAAAGACACTTTGACCTGTAGATCAGAACCTCTGACCTCAGCTCTTGATCACTACCAGGCCTTATATTTTTCTATTAATTTTACTCCCTCTGAGAGCTTTTCGGGAATTTTGTGCTATAGGCCCTGGGCCCCAGGGCCTCGTTTAGTGATAATTTTAGCAAGCTCCTTCAACCCTATCTTGAGCGGACAAATCTTACGCTTCTTGGCAATTTTAATTTCCATTTAGATAAGTATGTAAATCACGATACCCAAACCCTGTTAGAATGCATGAATGGTTTTGGTTTCACTCAATTAGTGAATACCCCTACCCATGTCGCGGGCCATACCCTTGACGGGCTCTTCTCAAATGATGATCAAATCTTGGTGGGCGTGCCCTTTCCCCTCTCATGGTCCGACCACTTTGCAGTGCCTTTTGCTCTTAGGGCTATTTCCCTTGCTAACACTTGGAGCATAGGGCCAAAAATTATTGAAAAACAAAATCTTACCCGGATTACTAATGAGGCCCTCATGACTGCTTTTGCAGATTTCCAGCAACCAGATCTTTATAATGCAGACACGGCGGTAGGATATCTCTCAAATAAAATTACTGCGGTAATGGACTCTCTTGCCCCCTTAAAAAGGTGCTACTTGGAGAGAAAAACGCCTTTCGCTCCCTGGTTTTCTGACCGACTTAGAAATTTGAGACAATAGTGTAGAAGGACTGAAAGACACTGGCGGAAGGACTTGGCACCCTCTGGCAGAGAATCCCATAAGAAATGCCTGGAGGCATACAAAGCAGCCACAATGGAGGAAAAGTAAGAACATTACTCAAAGATCACTGGGGCCATTACTTCTCCTAAGGAGTTTTTTAAAATCTATCATTCTCTAGTGGCCCCGTTGGTCTCAGATAAAGTGGAACCGTCACAGGAGCTCTGTGATCGCTTATCCTCCTTTTTCCACTCTAAAATCTCTGATATTTATGACCAACTGGAACTTCTTAATGCCAATTTGATTCTGGATGCCCCGGCCAATGTTTGCCTTAACTGCACTATTAATAGCGCTAACTTGCCAAGCTTGTGCGGTTTTCCCACATTATCTGCTATATCAGTAAACCATCTGCTTGAAGGCATTAGGTCCGGGTCCCCTCTGGATCCCTGTCCTCTCAAGTTTGTAAAAACAGCTAAAGAGGCTTTGATCCCCCAGTTCACGATGGTCCTTAATCTGGCCATCTCATCGGGCCATTTGCCATTGACTTGGAAGGCTGCGGTGGTTAGGCTAATTCTTAAAAAACCCTTGCTAGAGCCTCAAAATCTAAAAAACTTCTGCCCAAGCTCTCTGCTGCCGTTCCCTGCAAAAAATCTTGAATCTCATCTGAATGTACATCTGAGTGCCTACCTGAGGGACTACAATATCTTGGATGGTTCCCAACATGGCTTCAGACGGGCGCATAGCACGGAGACGGCTCTAACCATGGTGTTGGACAATATATGAGTGGAAGTGGATGCAGGGCATACCACTCTCCTCATCTTACTTGACCTCACGGCTGCGTTCGACACCCTCTCCCCTTTGAGACTGGTGGAACGCCTTAAGGAGATAGGGGTGGGCAGCAATGCCCTGGACCTCCTCGCCTCTTTTGTCAGTCAGCAGTCTCAAACCGTTAAATTGGGCGATTTGTACTCTGAGTCCTGCCCCCTTGTCTGCTGAGTAGCACAGGGATCGTCTCTGAGCCCTACCCTTTTTAATATCTATGTGGCTCCGCTGGCCAGGGTGGTGCAATCCTTTGGACTCGAGGTATTGTCTTATGCGGATGACATGCAGATCATGGTCTCTATCACTCAAGATTCCAGGGACACTGCGCTTAATTTTAAGAATTGTATGACTGCTGTCTCCTCATGGATGGTTCAAAATTACCTCAAACTCAACGGTGAGAAGACAGAGGTTTTGATCTTTGGGGACAGCTCTAACATCTTGTCCAGCATATGGTGGCCCATCTCCTTGGGCTCCTGTCCCACTCCGGTCTCTCAAGGAAAAAATCTGGGAGTGGTGCTTGACGATGGCCTTGGTATGTCTCGTCAGGTATCCCGAACAGTTGCTACTTGTTCTGGACTTATCCGTGTGATACGAAAGATCTACCAGTTTTTGTCCTCTGAAGCCGGGAAAAAGGTTGTTGTGGCCCTAATTTTGGCCAGACTGGACTATTGCAATGCTCTTTATTTGGGAATAGACAAGGGCCAGCTGAGTAGCTTACAGCTGGTACAAAATGCCGCTGCTAGGCTTGTTTTGGATCTTCCCAAGCGCCCCTTTTCCGCCCTCAGTTCATTGCATTGGCTTCCAGTGGACTATAGAGTCCTAAGACTCTTTGCCTCACCCACAAAGCATACTTTGGACAGGGCCCGGTGGGAATAAAGAATATTTTTCACAGGTATGCCCCTTCTAGGAATCGCCTTGCTTGTGATCCCTAGATTTAAAAAGACAAGATGGGGGGAAGAGCTTTCTCACATGCGGCGGCAAAGATGTGGAATGCTCTCCCCATCTCCCTCTCAGGTCAACAAGCCCACTCTATTTTTCGTAAGACCCTTAAGACCTGGTTGTTTCCTGTAAAGCAAAACTGAGTATGCATGCTGGCTGTGCCTGCAGGCCTGTCTTTCCAGAGCGCCTTGATGTTCTTGGGCTTAGTTTGCGCTTTACAAATTTTCTTTCTTTCATTCTTTCATTCATTCATTCATTCATTCAGTGTCTGGGCCCTAGATCAAGAGTCAACAGTTGTAGGTCTCATTCCTTTTTTTTCATAGATACTTTCACTGCAAGAGTGTCAATGCAAGAATTTCAGCTGCCTTGTTCTGTAATCCGTTGGCATTTGTTTCCAGGGTCAAAGAGGAACACTTCCAAGAGCGGTTGAGTGTGCTGTGGTTAAAAACATCAGATTCATTGCTTGTGGCCATCTAAAAACAGTGAGCCTGTCACATGACTGTCGGATGAATGGCTGGCCATTTTGGCCCACATATTTTCCGAGGCAAAAACGTGTTTTAGTTGAATTATCTTTACTGGCAGAACAATATCTGTTGAGTAAATTAAGGTCATATATAATATTGATCTTTTTAAATAGAAATGGACCAATTAAAACCTTCCACTCATTAGAGCTGCTCCCAAAACATTTCATTTATAGTTGTTCTTAGTTATTGGATCTGAACTCTCCACATTTGCTGCCAGTCTTTAGCATAGCTTTAACAGAGCTTTGGACTATACCAATTCCCACTCAAAGGCAATATTTTTCTCCAAGTGCTCCCCTACCTGGCATGTCACGCAGTTTGGTGCTTCCTTTCTCTTCATGTTGAAGAACAGTAGATGTTTCAGCACCCAGGCTAATGTGCTGCATAGCTAAATACATATAAGGTCCCGAAGGCGAGATCGATTGCATTGCAAGTGCTTGTTTAATGTAGACAAGGTAACCTCAGTAGTAAGGTTGTGAGAAGTGAACACATTTCACCAACAAGTGCTCTCCCCAAAAATGTAGGTAGAACCCACCCGACTATGATAAGCATGTTGGGCGAGAACTCGATGATGAAGCTTGCCACACAATTGTGTGAGTCGGATTCCTTTTTGAAATGATTTTATCCCAGATTTAAGAGCTGGAGATAGGACAAGGACTTTTTCCGAAATCTTTGGGTGACATCCCCCTTTTTGTCGCAATGAATGATTTTGTCTAATATATATGTAAGCAAAATAAACCATTTGAACCTATCCATTTAGCTCCGTAAACTAACCTGCGTCATGCAGTGTAGTTTGTGCTGAATGCATTGCACGCAGCGCTGTTATTTCCCTCACCACAGGCATGCATGTCCGTGCTATTTAAGGTTTCTCGTCATTATACCGAGTTTAGGCTTCTTGTGCTGCATAAATACCTTTGAATAAATATTAATGTTACCAATATAAAATGTCAATCTCTTTCCTGCTTTTGCTTGTGTTTACATAAAAGGTTAATTGGAAAATTGGAAGCAAAATATCTTAAAGTTCATCTCAATGTAGAAGGCTGCACCATAGCTTCGCATGTTGCAGAATGTTGTCCTTTTGGCTTTTAGCTTATGTTTGTCCAGCTACTTTCTACAAGAAACATAGGGGCTTATTTACAAGCCCCTTGCGCAACTTTCACGTCATTTTTAACATGGGAAAAATGACGCAAAAGTGGCGCAAGAAGCTTGTAATCTGCCCCATAATGTTGACATTCATGGTGCAAGGTATGTCCGATTAGATATATTTGAAAGTTTCAATTTTCCTTCATGGAAATCATTCCTTTTCGTGGTGCCTACACGCCTGGTACAGTTAATAGCTTGCACTCTGACACTTGACAATTTTCTAATTTTAAGAATCCTTTTCATTTTCATTACATTTTTTATGAATTATCCTTTTGAAAATCGGAGAAACCGTTTACATAAAAGTCCGATTAGCTCCAGTATAGGACAGGTAAAGATGTCTCACCGCCCCATATTTCATGAACTTGTTTGAGTGTGTTGAATCGATATCGTGATTCGTTTTACAGTGAATACGTACTTTAAAATGTGATGGCATAGCCGCAAGAACAAACCTGAAAAAAATGCGCCCAAGGTGAACGTCACAAACACAAGGAGAGGTCCATGTGTAGGTTAAGAGGCTGATAGCGAGCAGAAGATGAAAGAAACTGACAACACCAATGTTATACAGATGATTTAGGAGGGATCGGCTAAAGATTCTCTCCTTGGAGAAAAAATACAAAACTGATCAATACTTCAGGCTTCTGTGTCCCTGAGAAAATGCCCACCATTTTGAGGTGAACTAATAATGGTTACATTTTAGAGGACAGTGTTAGTCAGAGCCAGAATAAGGAAATACCTGGTCCAAATTAGCTCTGGTGAAAATACATCCTCGTTTCTCGTGTCACAGCAAGAAATTATCTGAAGTTTTTAAGGTTCTCTTTCTGGGAGAGACTGTAGTGCAGGCTTTTGTATTTGGAGTGGTGAGTTCAAACATAGACAGTTGCTAATACAATGCGTGTTTCTCCCACAACTTCCACTGTAAATATATGTGGTGTCATTCTGTGCAGTAAAAGTAAATCTGTGATATATCTACATTGTTATACAACTCTTCGATGCAAGCTTCCTTCCACTGAAGGACAGTGCTCCGTTAATCCCCAGCAAGTAAATGCATCGACATTTTTTTGAGCTATTTAAAGTTACTCAGCTGCTATCGACGTTAATCGTTTCCACTAAAAAGTATTGATACCGTCAGAGAAAATATTACGTAGAATAAGGAATCAGGCATTGGGGTAAATGGTAAACTAATTTCAAACTCTCTCCCGTAGTTGTAGAAACTTCCATAGTGCAAGGGTGTCTGCGTTGTTGCCACAATTGTTTTTGTGCAGGAAGGAACACCTTCCAGCACACAAATCAATAAATGGAGGCTTGAAACATGTTGACCCAGGAGAAGTCCATTCATTATAGTGCATATTTCTCCCACCCCCATTTTAATAATACCAGCTATAGGAATTCATAAAGGTCGGTTCCACTTAGCCAGATATTTTTATAAACTCACTGTTTCTTCTGACCCTTCCACTCTCACAATGTCACATAGGATTACTACACAAAGTGCTTCCACATCTCCGTCTGTCGAAGCACGCCCCGTCCTGCAGCAGGGTGGGAAGAACCTGATGAAGAAGCATGCCACCAAGGGACTTTTTGGTGGGCAAGGGTTATTTATAAGACAACATATCGTTTTCACGAACAAAACTCAAGACTTTTCCTAGGTTACACTGGTAGCAATTACTCGAAGGATATTTTTCTCTGAGAGAAGGTTTTCCAATGAATGACGGGTGGATTTCACGTGATTTTTCATAGCATTTCAGCCACCATTCAGAGAAATTTCCAAACAAGTGGTGAACACTTTGCTGAGGATGAGCGGGCATCATGTACAGTTCCCAAAGTGCAACCATACTAGTAATATCATCAAGGCAAATTTCTCTACTGTTGCAGGATTCTCCAGCATCTCAGGATCCATCACAACACATATTCACCCCTGGTGGATCCACATAGATGGAAATAAGTGCACACCCTCAATTTTTAAACAGTCTGTGATGCAGACCTGTGTATGATCAACTACGCTGCTAGATGGCATGGGCCAAACCACTATGTCAAGATCCTGTGGTGCAGCAACTCTGGTTGCACATAATCCTCAATGTTCTTAGCTGATTTGCACGTATCAGACAAACGAACTCTTCACTATACAGTTAAAATGCATTACGATTTTGTAGCCCAAGCAATACATATTAGCAGTATTATTAGAGAGTTGTTAGCTCCTATGGAATCACAAAAACGGATTCATGTGAATATGTGCAAATCATGTCATTGTTGCTCTTGTCATTGATGAAGATTTGCAGCCAAATCAACCTTTTCACAACTACAAGTACTTCTCATGCAGCATCTCTGTTGCAGTATATGTACACCTATAAAAATGCATCCAGTTGCACTACTCACACCCATGTGTCCCTCACCTGTAGGTAAAATTGTATATCTGCTCATGCAATTGATTTTACATGAACACAGGGCTTTCCTAAAGTTGCCTTTACTTTTCACAACGACTTTTGACACACATTTGTATTTGTGGCATTTCGGGTTCATTTCATAGAAACATCTACCTTGCTTACACAAGTCAACTTGGCAAGAACACTATTGTATTGCCTTGTCGCTATGTCGAAGACCTATACTTATACTGTGCAAATGTTTGTTATTTCCGGCCATATGGTGACACAGCTGTCTGTACCACACATACAATGGCAGCCTGAGCACAATCTCAGCTCAAGGTAAGAATGCCTTATTCTCTGAATAAACGTCTGTTTCTGGGTGTAAAGAGGGTGCACTTCTGCTGACAACAAGAGGTCTGTACATACTGATGCTTTCGCACAGCAGCTAACAAAAATCTCTGCAAGGGGTGTCCAGCTCATGACCAAGATGGGGTCCTATTTTCTTACCCACCAGGTAGTAGGGTTGTATCATTGAGCATAGGGATTCTTGGCAATACACACACATATACCCTAGACATATATGTTAGGGTTCACATAGAAGGATTACACAAGATTGTTAAAAAAAATGTATATGCTTGCATATATACGTTATTTCAGCAAAATAGTGGATCTTTTAGTTTTGCTCACTGTCCTGATACTTATTATTACTTACATCTGCTTCTGTCTATTGATGATTGCAGCACATATATTCTATGAAAGAATAATGTTGTTTTAATAAACATTGAAAACATCCCTCTGTGTATTCTTTGTATATTTCTCTGAGCAAAAGAGAGCACATTGGTATAAGCAAAAGGTTCCTTGTTCTGTCACCATGGTTCTTGAGGTAACAGGGTTGTCATGTTCAGTAGTTGCCAAAACTGTTCACTCCCTGTGTAGGTTTTGGGAGGGCTTATGGTGGCACTGTGAGCTACCTGTTCCTTCAATAAACCTTGAAAATGTCTCTCTGTGTATTCTTTATATATTTCTCTGAGCAAAAGAGAGCACGAGTGTATGAGCGAAAGGTTCTTGATGTGCCTCCACAGTTCCTGAGAGAACAGGATTGCTATTTTCAGTGGTTTCCAGGACTGTTTGCTTCCTATCTAGGTGTAGGGGGGCCTATGTTGGCCCTGTGAGTTAGCTTGTCTATGGGACAACATATCCTGCAGGGGTGCAGGGAATCAGTTTGGCCCCGTCCCAACGTGTATGTCATCCACAAACCTGCAGTTCCTACTGATTAGTGGAAACTACATAACAATACCAGTCAAGTGCAAGCCAATTTACCATGTTTTAGGGAGGGAGCACAAGCACTCTAGCAGTGATTAGTGTCCTAAATCCAATAAAACGAATTCAACAAAATAGTAGGGTACAAGCAACATGTTTGGGGGAAGACCACCTTAAGACTGACAGGTCTAAAACAAACTGCCAGAAATTACATTAATTATGCCAACATAATAAAATTCCTAAGGCATTGCCTGAGGGTATCGAGGGTGGAGGCAGTAGCACAGATGAAGATGAGCTGCAACAAAGACAATAGAAAACTACAGAGAACTACAAAATCATTATGCATTTTGCGACAATGAATGTATGCTGAGACAAACTGACAGCTGTCTTATCCTTTAAACTACCATGGCATCTGATCAAGGTGAATAAGGTAGGCCTTTTTACATACTACTGTATGCTGTTTCAATGTAAAACCTCAATCATCACATGCAATAGGTCATGATGTATGTTCACCTATGCACTGTTATGGTTGAAATTTTTTCTGTTGATCATTTGGCCATTCATCATTGTTATAAATTATAATATATGTTCTGCAATTGTGAACATAGGACAAGTGTTGGATTGCCAGTCAATGTTTTTAAATCTTACACTGCTAGGCCTTTCCACCCCTTTGATAAGCCACTTTTCTTTGGCTATTTAGGGTAGTTAATGCTTAGGCCCCTGTAACTTATTTTCCACATAAGGTATCAATGCCAAATTTGCATCCTTTTCTGCCAACATCATCTGGATTTTAGAGGTACCCAGGGTTTGTTGATTCTCCTGGAGAGAACCCATATATTAGCATAAAATACAGCTAATTTTGTTTTCTTTTCTGAAAAATGGGAAAAAGTGCTGCTGAAGAAAGCGTCTGTTTTTTTCTCCCTGCAAATGGTATGAACAAAGGGGCTTATTCATGAGCCTTTGCGTCACTTTTCCCCCACCGGTGCGTCACTTTTTGTGATGCACCAGCAGGGTAAAAAATGCGCCATGTTAAGTCATATTTACAAAGTGACAAATCTAGGTATATGCGTCACCTTGTAAACCACTGCGCCACATTATACCTGCGCCAGGAATAATGTATGCAGGATGGGCGTTCTGCCGCAAGTAAGCCTCATTGAAGTGATGCAGTGAAATCTATGAGATTGCACTGCGTCACTTCTAGGGCGCAAAGGCATCAATATCTTACGCTTGCCTCATGGCAGGCGTAAGACTGATGCAGGCACATTTCACATGGGACTTGCCCATGTGTAATGACCCATTGCTGGAGTTGTGTCACTTTTGTGACACACTACAGCAATGCATCATTTTTGCGCCTACAGATACATCAGAAATACTGCCGTATCTGTAACTTCTTGCGGCATGATCCTTCATACTGTAAATATGACGCATCATTGGTGTCGCAAGGAGGGAGCAAAGAAAAGTGACGGATCGCTGTTTTCTCGCAGCAATGCGTCACTTTTCATAAATGAGGCCCAAATTGTTTGTGGTGCTGAAATCACCATCTTTCCAGCTTTTTGGGGACAGGCAGACTTTCGTCAAAAAACCAAAATGTTCTACACAGTTTGTGATAGATAAAAATTGAACATTATCATTTGAGTCAATATGATCATAATATATGACTTTTTTGAAAAAAACTTCGATAAACGACTTGGATCTTTGAACCTTGAGTAATTTTGAAAAAAACAGAGGTTTGTTTCACCTCTACAGGAGCACCTGCAGGATTCTGTGTGGGAATCCCCTACACCTCCCTGGTATTAGTCTTTACTTAAGAGTCCCTCACCAGCCAGAAGGGACCATTCCTGAGGCGCCCAGAAATTTGTTAAATCTTCTATTGAGGATTACCTTTTTGAACTCATATTATAACTTAAGGTGTGCCACACCATCTTTCATTTTTTCTTAGAAACTAACAGTGGAAAAGAAATGAAATTGAAAAGGATTTGAAAAAATAAACCGTTACATCAGCTGGACCCTTCTGGTTGTGCGGATATTTAGACCTCGTAGTTTCACCAAGAACTCGAGGAACTCAGAGCCAATAACTGAGCTGCGTCTTGCAAAAGTTTTTCATTATATACGGTCTATATAGCAATTAATTTGATAAAATATAAAGACTGAAAAGTAGGTACCAAGAAAACCTATATATTTCGAAAATAGAAATAAAATATGGAGTTTAGAAGCTGCAGTTAGTTGGACATCTCCAAAATTGTGGGTACCCATACATGCGTGTGAATTAGAGGTAATTTTTCATATTTTTTGCAACAAATTGTCTTACATTTGGAAGGCAGAAATGCAAAGAAAGTCAATTAATAATAATACCTGTTCTACTATTCTGCCCTCATCTACATTCACCCCGGTACAGAGATCTGGGCCTAAATCCATTGTTTTTTTGCACTGCACACCACCCAAGTTCAGACATGGCCATATGCAAATCAGCTTTGACCCTGTGCCTCATGGGAACAGTCCAGCCCAAACTGCCAAGCCATGTCTTTCCTGGACAGGAATCAAGCATCCTAGGACCGGTTTATGGCTATGAGCCGTCTTCAGTCATAATAGCTTGACTCCAGTGGTGTGGAGGGCATGGGACTCACGTCTGAGCATACCCATCCCACTCGGGGTAACAAAAGCAAAAACAATAATTGATGGACAGAATGCAGAACAATGTCATACATTCACCCCAGTACAGAGATCTGGGCCTAAATCCATCGTTTTTTGCACTCCACACCACCCCAGTTCAGACATGGCCATACGCAAATCAGCCTTGACTCTGAGCCTCATGAGAACAGTCCATCCTGAAATGCCAAGCCAAGTCTTTCCTGGACCGGAATCAAGTATCCTAGGACCAGTTTCTGGCTATCAGCCGTCTACAGCCAGGATAGCTTGACTTCAGTGGTGTGGAGAGCATGGGACTCACGTCTGAGCATACCCATCCCACTCGGGGTGGCAAATGCAAAAACAATTGATGGACAGAATGCAGAACAATGTCATACATTCACCCCAGTACAGAGATCTGGGCCTAAATCCATCATTTGTTTTCACTCCACACCACCCCAGTTCAGACATGGCCATATGCAAATCAGTATTGACCCTGTGCCTCATGGGAACAGTCCAGCCCGAACTGCCAAGCCATGTCTTTCCTGGACCGGAATCAAGCATCCTAGGACCGGTTTCTGGATATGAGCCGTCTTCAGCCAGGATAGCTTGACTCCAGTGGTGTGGAGAGCATGGGACTCACATCTGAGCATACCGATCCCACTCGGGGAGACAAATGCAAAAACAACAATTGATGGACAGCATGCAGAACAGTGTCATACATTCACCCCAGTACAGAGATCTGGGCCTAAATCCATTGGTTTTTTTGCACTCCACACCACCCCAGTTCATACATGGCCATATGCAAGTCAGCCTTGACACTGTGCCTCATGGGAAGAGTCCAGCCTGAACTGCCAAGCCATGTCTTTCCTGGACCGGAATCAGGCATCCGAGGACCGGTTTCTGGCTATCAGCCGTCTTCAGCCAGGATAGCTTGACTCCAGTGGTGTGGAGAGCATGAGACTCACGTCTGAGCATACCCATCCCACTCGGGGTGAAAAATGCAAAAACAACAATTGATGGACAGAATGCAGAACAATGTCATACATTCACCCCAGTACAGAGATCTGGGCCTAAATCCATCGTTCTTTTGCACTCCGCACCACCCCAGTTCAGACATGGCTATATGCAAATAAGCCTTGACCCTGTGCCTCATGGGAACAGTCCAGTCCAAACTGCCCAGCCATGTCTTTCCTGGACCGGAATCAAGCATCCTAGGACCGGTTTCTGGCTATCAGCCGTCGTCAGCAAGGAAAACCTGACTCCAGTGGTGTTGAGAGCATGGGACTCACGTCTGAGGATACCCATCCCACTCGGGGTGACAAATGCAAAAACAACAATAGATGGACAGAATTCAGAACAATGTCGTACATTCACCCCAGTACAGAGATCTGGGCCTAAATCCATTGTTTTTTTTAAATCCACACCACCTCAGTCCCTTGCTCACTTTGCCACTGGATTCAAGCAAGCCGGGCTGAAGACGGCTGAAATGCCAGAAACCGGTCCTCAGAAGCTTGTTTCCGGTCCAGGGAAAGCCTGGCTTGGCAGTTCTGGCTGGACTGTTCCCATTAGGCCCAGGGGCAGACTGATTTGCATATGGCCATGTCTGAACTGGGGTGGCAGAGTGGGCAAAAGAACGGTGATGGATTAAACCCAGATCTGTTGACTGGGTGTGAGTGTTTGACTGGTTCAGATGCTCCGTCCATCACCACCCCTTTTGTACCACTTTGTTTGCTATAATTTGGCAGGGTATGCTCATACGTGAGTCCCTTGCCCACTTTGCCACTGGATTCAAGCAAGCCGGGCTGAAGACGGCTGAAATGCCAGAAACTGGTCCTAGGAAGCTTTTTTCCGATCCAGGGAAGGTATGGTTTGACGGTTCGGGCTGGACTGTTCCCATGAGGCCCAGGGTCAGACTGATTTGCATATGGCCATGTCTGAACTTAGGTGGCAGAGTGGGCTGAAGAACGGTGATTGATTAAACCCAGCTCTGTTGACTGGGTGTGAGTGTTTGATTGGTTCCGATGCTCCGTCCATCACCACCCCCTTTTGTACCACTTTGTTCACCATAAGTTGGCAGAGTATGCTCAGACGTGAGTCCTTTGCTGACTTTGCCACTGGATTCAAGCAAGCTGGGCTGGACGGCTGAAATGCCGGAAACCGGCCCTCGGAAGCTTGTTTCCGGTCCAGGGAAGGCATGGCTTGGCAGTTTGGGCTGGACTGTTCCCAAGAGGCACAGGGTCAGACTGATTTGCATATGGCCATGTCTGAACTGGGGTGGCAGAGTTGGCTAAAGAACGGTGATGGAATAACCCAGATCTGTTGACTGGGTGTGAGTGTTTGATTGGTTCAGATTCTCCGTCCATCACCACCCCCTTTTGTACCGCTTTGTTTGCCATAAGTTGGCAGGGTATGCTCAGACGTGAGTCCCTTGCTCACTTTGCCACTGGATTCAAGCAAGCCGGGCTGAAGACGGCTGACATGGCAGAAACCGGTCCTCAGAAGCTTGTTTCTGGTCGAGGGAAGATATGGCTTGGCAGTTCGGGCTGCACAGTTCCCATGAAGCACATGGTCAGACTGATTTGCATATGGCCATGTCTGAACTGGGGTGGCAGAGTGGGCTAAAGAACAGTGATGGATTAAATCCAGATCTGTTGACTGGGTGTAAGTGTTTGATTGGTTCAGATGCTCCTTCCATCACCACCACCTTTTGTACCGCTTTGTTCGCCATAGGTTGGCTGGGTATTCTCAGACGTGAGTCCCTTGCTCACTTTGCCACTGGATTCAAGCAAGCCGGGCTGAAGACGGCTGAAATGCCAGAAACCGGTCGTCGGAAGCATGTTTCCGGTCCAGGGAAGGCATGGCTTGGCAGTTCGGGCTGGACTGTTCCCATGAGGCACAGGGTCAGGCTGATTTGCATATGGCCATGTCTGAACTGGGGTGGCAGAGTGGGCTAAAGAACGGTGATGGATTAAACCCAGATCTGTTGACTGGGTGTGAGTGTTTGATTGGTTCAGATGCTCCGTTCATCACCACCCCCTTTTTGGACCGCTTTGTTCGCCATAAGTTGGCAGGGTATGCTCAGACGTGAGTCCCTTGCTCACTTTGCCACTGGATTCAAGCAAGCCGGGCTGAAGACGGCTGAAATGGCAGAAACCGGTACTCGGAAGCTTGTTTCCGGTCCAGGGAAGACATGGCTTGGCAGTTCGGCCTGGACTGTTCCCATGAGGCACAGGGTCAGACTTATTTGCATATTGCCATGTCTGAACTGGGGTGGCAGAGTGGGCTAAAGAACGGTGATGGATTAAACCCAGATCTGTTGACTGGGTGTGAGTGTTTGATTGGTTCAGATGCTCCTTCCATCACCACCACCTTTTGTACCGCTTTGTTCGCCATAAGTTGGCTGGGTATTCTCAGACGTGAGTCCCTTGCTCACTTTGCCACTGGATTCAAGCAAGCCGGGCTGAAGACGGCTGAAATGCCAGAAACCGGTTGTCGGAAGCTTGTTTCCGGTCCAGGGAAGGCATGGCTTGGCAGTTTGGGCTAGACTGTTCCCATGAGGCACAGGGTCAGGCTGATTGCATATGGCCATGTCTGAACTGGGGTGGCAGAGTGGGCTAAAGAACGGTGATGGACTAAACCCATATCTGTTGACTGGGTGTGAGTGTTTGATTGGTTCAGATGCTCCGTCCATCACCACCCCCTTTTTGGACCGCTTTGTTCGCCATAAGTTGGCAGGGTATGCTCAGACATGAGTCCCTTGCTCACTTTGCCACTGGATTCAAGCAAGCCGGGCTGAAGACGGCTGAAATGGCAGAAACCGGTACTCGGAAGCTTGTTTCCAGTCCAGGGAAGACATGGCTTGGCAGTTCTGCCTGGACTGTTCCCATGAGGCACAGGGTCAGACTTATTTGCATATTGCCATGTCTGAACTGGGGTGGCAGAGTGGGCTAAAGAACGGTGATGGATTAAACCCAGATCTGTTGACTGGGTGTGAGTGTTTGATTGGTTCAGATGCTCCGTCCATCACCACTCCCTTTTGTACCTTCTTTGTTCGCCATAAGTTGGCAGGGTATGCTCAGACGTGAGTCCCTTGCGCACTTTGCCACTGGATTCAAGCAAGCCGGGCTGAAGACGGCTGAAATGGCAGAAACCCGTCCTCGGAAGCTTGTTTCCGGTCCAGGGAAGACATGGCTTGGCAGTTCGGGCTGGACTGTTCCCATGATGCACAGGGTCAGACTGATTTGCATATTGCCATGTCTGAACTGGGGTGGCAGAGTGGGCTAAAGAACGGTGATGGATTAAACCCAGATCTGTTGACTGGGTGTGAGTGTTTGATTGGTTCACATGCTTCTTCCATCACCACCCGCTTTTGTACCGCTTTGTTCGCCATAAGTTTTGAGGGTATTCTCAGAGGTGAGTCCCTTACTCACTTTGCCACCGGATTCAAGCAATACAGGCTGAAGACAGCTGAAATGCCTGAAACAGGTCCTCGGAAGCTTGTTTCCGGTCCAGGGAAGTCATAGCTTGGCAGTTCGGGCTGGACTGTGCCCATGAGGCACAGTGTCAGACTGATTTGCATATGGCCATGTCTGACCTGGGGTGGCAGAGTAGGCTAAAGAACGGTGATGGATTAAATCCAGATCTGTTGACTGGGTGTGAGTGTTTGATTGGTTCAGATGCTCCTTCCATTACCACCCCCTTTTGTACCGCTTTGTTCGCTATAAGTGTGCAGGGTATTCTCAGACGTGAGTCCCTTGCTCACTTTGCCACTGGATTCAAGCAAGCCGGGCTGAAGATGGCTTGAATGCCAGAAACTGGTCCTAAGAAGCTTGTTTCCAGTCCAGGGAAGGCATGGCTTAGCAGTTCGGGCTGGACTGTTTCCATGAGGCACAGGGATAGACTGATTTGCATATGGCCATGTCTGAACTTTGGGTGGCAGAGTGGGCTAAAGAACGGTGATGGATTAAACCCAGATCTGTTGACTGGGTGTGAATGTTTGATTGGTTCAGATGCTCGGTCCATCACCCCCCCCCCCACCTTTTGTACCGTAGTGCCCATAGCAGGCAATGGCCCAAAATGCAAAGTGGACACACCACATTTTTACAGTGAAAACTGACATTTTTTATGCAAAGTGCCTAGCTGTGGATTGTGAACCCTATCTCAGCCGGTGCTAAGGGTAACCTAGGAAACCTATACATTTTTGAAAAACTGACTCCCAGAGGAATTCAGGATGGGGTGACTTTTGTGGCTCTCGCCAGGTTCTGTTACCCAGAATCCCTTGCAAACCTCAAACTTTGTAAAGAAAACACACTTTCCTCACATTTCTGTGATGGAAAGTTCTAAAATCTGTGTGGATCCACAAACTTCCACCCACCCCGCATTCCGCAAGTGGTCTCAATAAATATTGGTACCTCACGTGTGTGGGTAGGCCTAGTGTCTGAGACAGGAAATGGCCCAAAGTGCAACTTGGAAACACTGCATTTTTACATTGAAAAGTGAACCTTTTTTGCAAAGTGCCTAGCTGTGGATGTTAAACCCTAGATCAGCCAAAACCTAGGGAAACTTAGAAAATCTATACATTTTTGAAAACTAGACACCCAAGGAAATCCAGGATCTGATGACTTGTTTGCCTCTTACGTGGTTCTGTTACCCAGATCCTTTGCAAACCTCATACTTTGTCCAAAAAAACCCACTTTCCTCATATTTCGATGATTGAAAGTTCTGGAATCTGCATTGATCCACAATTTTTTTTTTTGCCACCCAGCATTCCGCCAGGTCTAAATGTTGCCTCAGTCATGCAGGTGGGCCCAGTGCCCATGACAGGCAAGGGCCCAAAACTTATTTTTGGAGACATCAAATTTACCTATCACAAAACTATCTGGTTTTGCAATAGGGTCACCTGGGTTTTTGGCCCGGGCTTGGTGACCCTCCAGGGAACCTACCAAACCGAGACATATTCTACAACTAGACACCTAATAGAGCCCAGTGAGGTATGGCCTAAATGGATCCCCCAATTTTTTCCTACCCATAAACCCCTACAAACCTCAAATTTAGCAGAAAAAAATAACATTTTTCTCATGTTTCTATGTGGGAAAGTTGTGGGATCACCAGGATGACAACAATTTGACACCACCCACCCTTCGCCCTGGTCTCCCAAATAAAAATGGTAGCTCACTTGTGTGGGTGGGCTAAGTACATGCGACAGGGAAAAGGCCAAAACGTATTTTAGAGACGTTAAAATTACCTAGCACAAAACCACCTGGTTTTTCAAGGGGGGTTACCTGGGTTTTTTTCCCCTGGCTAGGCGGCCATCTAGGGAAACCTACCAAACCTAGACATTTTTGAAAGCTAGACACCAGGGGAAGTTCAAGGAGGTATGGCTTCCATGGATCCTCCAATGTTTTCCTACCCAGAATCCCCTGCAAACCTCATAATTTAGCTGAAAAAACTCAAATTTTACTCACATTTCTATGTGGGATCACCATGCAGGCACAAATGTTCTACCAAAATCCCAGGTGTTGCCACTTGCATACCTATGGCATTTTGTGATAGGTAATTTTGATGTGTCCACAATACGTTTTGGACCCTTCCCTTTTGTGGGTAACCCTGGGAGGTGGACTCTGCTCCACTCGTGGAGTTTGCAGTGTTTTCTGCACTCCGGGTTACACAGAGCTCGCGGGGTTCCGAAAAAAGCAGTGCTGAGTTTTTATCCTTGCTTGGGGGGAAGAAAGACTGTGACCAATTTCGTTGGGGGTGGGGGCATTGGCATACCCATTCTAGCTAGCCCTCATGCCTACATATAATAAAAACAGAATCCCTGGTGCATAGTGAGCATTATGCCCCCCCGGGCAGATGAGGCACAATTGCCCCAATCTGCCCTTTGTGAGGAGCCCCAACTCACTTTTACAAAACAAAATCCCTGGTGTCTAGTGGGCTTTCTGCCCCCCTGGGGGTCAGATTGGGGATAATACCCCTCATTTGCCCCCTGGGGGCATGATGTGTGTGGAGTTTTCCTGGGGGCATTGACATGTCCAATTAGGGCAGCCCACACCCCTAAATACTGACCCACATCTAACCCCCGGGGGCGAGAAAGACTCTTCCCAAATATATTGGGGCATGGTCTTGCCCTTTGTGGGCAGCTACCACCACTTTTTTTCATAGAAAAACAAATCCCTGGTGTCTAGTGGGATTTCTGCTTCCCCCAGGGGGCAGATGGGGGTAATACCCCTAATTAGCCCCTAGGGGGGTAAAAAGTCTGTAGAGGTTGTTTTGAGGTGGGGGCATTTGCATGCCCATTTAGGGCAGCCCAACCCTAAATAAAATAAAATAGTAATTCCTGGAATCTAGTGGGCTTTCTGCCCAACAGCTGGGAAGATTTGGGACAACTGCCCATATCTGCTCTCCAGGGGGTATGAAAGACTGAGTTTCCCCAAAATATTTTGGGAGAGCAAAGGCCCCCGCCAAGGGGAGCCGCTCCCCCCTCCCAGGTGTCTAGTTGTTAATCCCTGCTTGGGAATCACCCTCCTGAGGCAATCTCAAAGCAGGGATCCACTAGGGAGGGGTACCATTGGAAAGTACCAATGAAACCTCTCCTATCTTTCTATGTGCTAGGGGGCTGAGATAGCCCCACAAGCATTTCGGATTTGGTTTCACTGAAATGATGTCGGTGTGATGTGCGTCATGATCGTCATTTCAGTAAAACAAAGTAATAGCCTCGGGAGCTGAAGAAGCTCTTCCCCAGCTCCTGAGACTGTTTAGGGGAAAGGAAATTCCTCTAGTGCCATTTTGTGGGTCATGCAGGAGCCGTCTAACATGAGCACTTTTGTGCTGGATGGCTCCCGCGCGTCCAACGTATTGAAGGGGTTACATTTTGATAAACATTTGCTTTACTTGATCATTATACACACACTCTCTAGGGTTGACATCACAATTCTCTGTCAGTGATTCAATTTCGCAATACAGGTGCATATAGACAGTCATACCAACATTGCTCCGATGTACTTTCATGTCTCTATGTATGATTCCTCCAATCTCTTGAGCTTTACTGATGCCTTCCGCTCCAGATATGTAGAGGATGGTCGGTTTGAGGTAATTCTGTAGTAAAGAACATCCACCAGTTCTAAAGAATGTGTGCCTATGCTTAGCAACTAGACTATGTCCCCAGTGTTTCAAGATTTAAATCTTCTTTTTGATATCCTCAACATCCCATGGATATGATAATACTACTTTGAGTTTGTCCTTCAAGATCGATATTCTTTTTTTTGTCTATCCTTTACCATGTGTTGGCCAATCAGACTGTCACTTGCAAAAACAACAAGTGATGGACCGAATGTGGATCAATGTCACACATTCCCCCAGTCAAAAGATCTGGGCCCAAATCCATCGTTTTTTTGCACTCCACACCACCCTGGGTTAGACAATGGCGATATGCAAATCAGCTCTGACCCTGTTGCCCCATGGGAACAGTCCAGTCCGAACTACAAAAGCCATGTCCTTCCCAGAACGGAATCAAGCATCCGAGGACCGGACCGGTTTCGAGGTAACACCTCTCATCAGCCCGGCTAGCTTGACTCCAAGTGGTGTGGAGTGCCTGGGACCCACGTCTGGGCATCCCCAGCGCACTTAGGGCGGCAATTGCAAAAACAACAAGTGATGGACCGAATGTGGATCAATGTCACACATTCCCCCAGTCAAAAGATCTGGGCCCAAATCCATCGTTTTTTTGCACTCCACGCTTGATTCCGTTCTGGGAAGGACATGGCTTTTGTAGTTAGGACTGGACTGTTCCCATGGGGCACAGGGTCAGAGCTGATTTGCATATCGCCATTGTCTAACCCAGGGTGGTGTGGAGTGCAAAAAAACGATGGATTTGGGCCCAGATCTTTGGACTGGGGTGAATGTGTGACATGGATCCACATTCTGTCCATCACCTGTTTTGTTTGCAATTGCCGCCATAAGTGCGCTGGGGATGCTCAGACGTGGGTCCCAGGCACTCCACACCACTGGAGTCAAGCTAGCCGGGCTGATGAGAGGTGTTACCTCGAAACCGGTCCGGTCCTCGGATGCTTGATTCCGTTCTGGGAAGGACATGGCTTTTGTAGTTAGGACTGGACTGTTCCCATGGGGCACAGGGTCAGAGCTGATTTGCATATCGCCATTGTCTAGCCCAGGGTGGTGTGGAGTGCAAAAAAACGATGGATTTGGGCCCAGATCTTTGGACTCGGGTGAATGTGTGACATTGATCCACATTCTGTCCATCACCTGTTTTGTTTGCAATCAGACTGTCACAGCATTTGGCCACCTCCTTAGCCAGGGCTACTTGCTCATGATTCATAAATATGTACTTCCTAACCCGGTTTGGATTGAAGATTTAAAAATTTGGCAGGTTCATGCTTGTGATCTCTGATTGATTCTAGAAGATGACAGTGGAAAGTTATCGCCGCTTTGGCGGCAGGAAACTGCTGCTAAAACGGCGATAATGGGCTTGATAATATGTCCTTGTGAATTCCCATAGCAGCCCAGGTTCTGGTGTTAACCTGGGATTTTATTATTCATTTATTTTTTAAACTTGTAAAGTGCAACAGCTACCCAAAAAGGGTTTCCCGGTGCCAAAGAACACAGCACAGAAGATCGAGAACGATCAGCTTAGGTCATTCGAGGTTATTGATCGAACAACAAGGTTTTTATTTCTTTCCTGAACCTGGAGTAGCTCCCCTCTTTGCGTATATGGAGAGGAAGTGCGTTCCAGATGGATGGACCCTGATGGGCAAAGGATCTCCCTCCCATTCTGGAGAGCTTGAATCTGGGCATGCAAAAAGTTGCTGCTGAGAGTGACCGTAGGTTTCTTTTTGGGATGTAAGGATGAACTAATGCCTGAAGGTATTTGGGTGCAGTGCCTGCTTTTATTTTAAACATGTAGTTTGGGGTCTTAAATCTAATGCGGTTTTTCACCCTGAGCCAGTGAAGTTCACGCAAGTAGGGGGATACGCGGATATTTCTAGGTATATGACAAAGAATCCGGGCAGCCGCATTCTGTATCATCTGAAGTCTCTTTATAACTGCTTTGTTGGCACCTAGGTACAAGATGTTCCCGTAGTCAAGCCGAGATGTAACTAAGGCGTTGACTACTGTTTTTTGCGTGGAGATGGGCAGCATCCATAGTATCTTTCTGAGCCATTTTAGGATGGTGAAACAGAGTCCAACTACTTTGCTGACCTGTTGCTTCATGGACAACGAGTTGTCCAAGATTACCCCCAAATTCCTAGCATGGGAGACTGGTGTAGGAAGATTTCCCATCTGGGAAGGCCAATGTGAGGCATTCCATAGATCGGGCTGCTTACCAATAAGGAGGATCTCCGTCTTTTCTCCGTTTAATTTCAACTGGTTCATAGTCATCCAGTTGAAGATGTTATGGAAACTCACAATGGCATATAATCAAGCCCATTATCGCCGTTATAGCGGCAGTTTCCTGCTGCTAAAGCGGCAATACATTTATTGCAGTTCTTGATAAAATGCCCCTAAGTTCTTAAACTCTACTCCAAAATGGAATCTGTGGTTCAACATTTGCACTGCATATTTGTATGTATCCTATTGCAGTGCATTGCCTTATAGTCTCTTCTTTCAAATATTGTAATTCATAAACACTTGCTGCTTACGAATGCATAACCTGTGCACAAAATAAGTGTATAGCATTTACAAATGTAGATTCATTTATTTTTATTACGCCACTCCTACCAGTTTAAGTTGTCAGAACACTTTACCTCACACACACAATTGCACAGAGACAATCAATCATGGTGTCTAAATCAGTATACAGGATATGTTACATAAGACAGAGGCCTACAAGGAGTAAGAGTCACATTTCATCCATGCTGATAGGCAGTGTAGTTTAAGAGTCCTTGGTCTATAAAAGCACAAATTCAGAATTTAAAATGTACCACCATTGTTAGGGGTTTTTGTTTAATAATAAAAATGTATTTCTTCCCAAATGAACCTCTTTTGAAATACTAGGACAACAAAAAGACTGGGCAAAAAAAATGTAGCAGTAATATTTTCCCTGCAGTTTGCATGCAGCACATTGATGGCAGTTAATAGTTCAATGCTCTATATTAGGATTTTAACTTTTAAACTGTAAGTAACAAAAAGATCTCTGACAAAAGCGGTAACCAATTGACCTATTTATATTAGATGCACTTTGTGATTGGTATGGGACACATTCTTTGTAGCAAGCAATTTAACCCTTTGCACTATAATGAGTCAAAACGTTCACTAGACAAAGCTCTGGTCTCTTTCCAGGAAGAACATTAATCACCGGTGTTGTCATTTTTATTGATGCCCTAAAAGTTCTGGGACAATGTATACAGCATCAGATGCTTTTAAAAGAACGAACGTGGCGCCCCCACCACAAGTCAGTGCTGGGTGCGGTGGCACCTATTGCACCGCCCAAGAGCCAGCTCTGCTACGGCGCTCCATGTCGCATGGATTGCACACATACATCAGGCATCCTGACGTATCTTGTAGCGCAGTAATGACTCATTGCTGGAGTCTGTCGGTAAACTGACGCAACTTCAGCAATGTGTCATTACAAATGGGGTGAGATCCATGTAAACGGACCTGTGTCACTCCATACGCCTGCTTGAAGCAGCCAGAATGATTGTGACAGAGTCGTCATAGGAGTGGTGCAGTGAAATTTCACTGTGCCACTGCTACAGGGCTTTTTTATGGGGAAACGCAACCCCTACATACATTATACCAGACACAGATATAATGTAGCGCAGGGTTTGACAAAGTGACACATCTGTCTAGATGCGTCACTTTGTAACTAGGGTGCAGTGTGGCTCATTGTTTACGCTGCCACAGTGTCACAATAAAGTGATGGAACGGCGGAGCAAGCATTCACTGCATGTCTCTCAATCGGTGAGTTCATTCTGTGACAATCTTCAATCTCATCGGGAATGTGGCATGGAACCTACGAAACTGAGTGCAATCCAGGAATGGTGAAATGGAGTGAGACAACATGTCTTTCTTTCATCAAAATGATCGCAGAGATTACCACAAACACAAAATCACAGAGGTCCTCCTGAGACAGACAACAGCAGCACACTTCTGGATATGGAGCACAAAGGTAAGCAGCAAAATATTTCTTCAGCAGGTGCAAAAGGCAAAGTAGAAAGCAAAGGATAATAATTAATGGTTTCAGAGGCAAGCCAAAGTGGGAAATCCAGGAGCAATGAATAATTGCAAATGGTGAGTTGAAAAACTGTCAAAAGGAAAGGAAGTAAAAAAAAAGTGGGAGATGCTGCCAAACCCTACTCTGGCCTTTTATAATAATAAACCTATAAGACAACTGGATGTTCCGACCACAGTCCAGAAGTGAGAACGAGCCTAGCGCCCAGGTACCCATCCTCCATACTTATCAAACCTGCCCTCTGCCAAACTTAAAAGAGGATCTAAATCCTGCATGCTGGGATAAAGGAACTGTGCTAGCACAATCTTTACTGATATTCCTGACATATATGGAGGACTCAAAGTGAGTCATGGTGCATGGGAAGCTTACAACAGAACATAATTAGAAGAACATACGACTCAAAAATCTATACGAATCGCATTTGGAACACGCAGTACGCGACGTCAGTACGGATTGAGGCAGCTTTTTCTGACCCAGCAGGTACGATTCATCACGACAAAACACAGTACAACTCTTTTTCTATGGGAGTTTAAAACGTCCGTAAAAGCATATTTCGACTCGAACCGCTTACGAAACTGACCCCTAGGGCAGGGTACACCCCATGTTTGTCGGGGTATGGTGCGTAGGAGTACGGTGCATCGGGGTACGGTGCGTAGGTGTACGGTGCATCGGGGTACGGTGTGTAGCTGTACAGAGCATAGGGGTACGGTGCGTAGGGGTACAGAGCATAGGGGTACGGTGCGTACCCTCATGATTGCAGGGGTACGGTGCATATGTGAATGTGTGGCTGACCATACGAATTGCTCATATGACGTTTTCCGTACAAATCATGTTCCCGATCCCCGGTCCGGATCGAACTTGTCGGGCCGTACAGCATGTTTACGATTTGTACGGTTCACCGTGAAGGTCCGTACAGATTTACCCTTGCTTTTTGTACGGTTCGCAAACATTCGGACATATTTTTTCAGTGCAGATCGTACTACGTGATTTGGACGGATTTGTACGATTCGTACAGAAACGGCTATGAATATGAATCATCGTACGGATTAGTTTCCCGAATCAGAATCGACCCCTTAATAATCAGTTTGAATAATTATTTTAATAACTTATAAATTACAAAAAAAATTATAAATTACAAATTCATCTACACACATAAAACAATAACATAAATAAAAACTAAATAATGATGTTTAATAAATCAAAAAGATAAAATTTACTTTCAATATTTTTTTAATTAACTATATACTACATTATCTAAAATAATACAAAAAATATTAAATAGCTAAAGAAATAAAACTACTATTCAAACTAAAATATTAATAATTTAATTTTTAAATAATTCTAAATTATTTACACATCTCCATTAATAATTAATACAAAAAATAATTTAAATTGAATAATTCATTAACAGTAAATTAATAATAAATACCAATAAATATTAATTAATAAATAATAATTACCAATTAATACATAATAAACAATACAATAATTTTTGTTAACACACACATATTAATTATTAAAAATGTATTGACAATTAAAAATATTGAACAATACAATGATTTTTAAACCAAAATAATATTTATTAAACATTAATTATCAATTAATAATTACGTTTTAATATACTATAAAAAGTATCAATAAATAATATTTAATCATATTTAATTACCAAATAATGAGCATTCACCAATACATTAATTTTCATAACCAAAACATGATGATATACCATATTTACCAATTAATTAATAATGTTCAATAAATTAATTATCAATACCCAACAATACATGTAACAATGACTTAATTAGATTTCAATTACTTCCAACACTATTCCCCTATACACGCACAACACAATCCAATAATAAAAGAATATACTTAACATAATTATCAATTAATTAATTAATACAAGTTAATTACAAACTAATACGAATTCATTACTAATTAAAAAATTAATTACCAATTAAAAACATGAATTACCATTAAAAAAATGAATTACCAATCAATAATTAATTAATATTAAATAATTATCAATACCAATAAATAAAAGCAAATCATTACTTGATTACAATTAAATTACTTCCTGTCCAATTACCCAATAAACCCACAACCCGCTACAGAACTTAAACACAAAAATTAATTTAAATTAATGTATAATTCCTAAAAATTAATAATTAATTTACTATAATTAAATTACTTCCCACCCTATTCCCCGATAAACCCGCTTCCGTACTAGTGCACAGAATTGGCTTAAAAAACATTATTAACATATAAAAATAGTACACATATCATTTAAAACCAGTAGAATACTTAACCAAAAACATATAACACATACATATTGAATACATAATAGAATACATAACAATTATACAAATATCGATATTAGTAACATCGAGATTAGTAACATTGATATATTTGATATCGATATTGCTAACTTCGATATTAATTACATCAATATAAAAAAATGATATTACTTACCTTAGGGTCGATATTCTGTCCAACGATATTCTTGACCTCGATATTCTGAACCTTCGATATTCATGTTAAAAGTCATGTTAAAAGAATACTCAATCATGCCCTGTATGGGCTTAGCTGACATTACGTTCACCAGATAAAATCCCGCCCTGAATGGGCATGATCGAGGACGTAATAAACCGTGATGTAAACCTCCATAATTTACAATTCTATAATCAAACACAAATATGCTGGCATGGAACTCAATTCACTTTGCTGCCTCCTTTGGACGACATAGTTATAGATTAGTTCGTATATATTAATGTCCGACTGTTAAACAGTTTTGCCGTTTAAAGATGGCGCTGAATATAATATGACTTTGGCATATATTCATGTCCGAATGTTGAACAAATTTTGCTATTCAAAGATGGCACTGGTTAAGAGGCAACCAAGAAGTGAGTTGGTCCTTTTATTGAAAGTGGGGACGCTTAAATACCATAATGGCCCGGCGTTCCGGTAAACATAGAGAAAGGTTTATCCGAAACGCATCTGTTTATTTTGCTCTGTTACTTGAAATAAAACTTTGGTAACAAGTCCCTGTGAGTGCGGTTCCTTTCTGGCGGAAGCCGTGGCGAAAAGGAAATGGAGCTGTCGTGTTGATGCGGGTGCACCCCTGCATTTGAGTCACACCTGTCTGTGAGTGCGCTGACCTGTTTGGTGTTCTGGAGCAAAGATTAATAACAGCGCACTAGTCGAGTGATCTATGGAGGATTTATCGACGGATATGCAACGCTGAAGGCGACTGGTTTCCAGTGCGAGGAGGAGCGTGCAAATCCGGGTAGGACGCCGGCCGGCGATTCTTACAATCCCCAAAAACTTGACTAAGTCAAAGGGACTTAAGAGCATGATATAAACGGCATTTTTGCCCTAAACATTGCAAGATGTTTTGTGAAAGGGAGCGCCGAGAGGCGGCCTCCAAAAGGTTCAAAAATAAGGAAGAAAGAAGGGAGGCACATAAGGAGCAAAGCAAACCCACGCAAACAAATTTTAATACCAAATGTGTAGCACTCGAACGGCTGTACGAGCGCGAAATAAGAAAGTGGTGGGAAGGGACATCACTGCAAAACTACATAGAGGTAAATTGCATACCAAGAGGCTTAAGGATCTATACTATACCGGCGTACGAATCACCTGATCCTTTATTACTTGGCGAATGGGCAGAACACACGGCTGAGTCAAGCAAAGGCATGTTACGCATCTTGGTGAAGTTTGCGTGGAGTGATCGCGATAAAGCTATACATGATATAGAGGAATTGGAAGAATTATTGAAGAAAGAGGAAGATCAAACAAAGATTACTGAATTTAAGGAGCAGATGAAAAACCCCCTCAAGGCTTATGAGGAAAAGATAAAATTGCGAAAACAAAGCAAGTTTGACCGTGACGAGAATGACTATGCCCAAGGTAGGGTACTGACATTCTCACAGAAATACGACAATCCAAGAAAGGAACTGTTAAGTGGAAAAAAAACAGCACAACCTTCTACAGAAACACCAGCCACCTCGGAGTCAGAAGTCACAGGGAATGAATCCTCCGAAGATGATGCCCGGGGTACCCTAAGATCTGGCATGATGCGCACTACTTTTCGCGAGGAGATCAAACTGATGAGGCAATCATATCAGAAGGGCAACAGAGGCAAACCCCCAGAACGGGCAGGAAGAGTAAGACAAGGAGGGGGCAGGGGTACCGCAAGAAACAAACACTCAGCCCCAATGACAAGGAGCAAGAAGGTGTACAACAAGAAATGCTAATACCTACAGAAAACCTTACTATCATCAATCTGACAAATAAGACACTAACAGAAACAGAGGAATCTGTATTAAAATTGGGACTCACATTCTGTCCACAAAGGAGAATGGAATTTACCAAAACTCGGATTGATGTATTTAAGTTTACAAGGAAACTCAAACTGCATAAATACTTTAAAGTCAAACCCAAGAACAGCAAAAGTACCAAAACAGGGGGTTTGACTGCAGCCACTGATATCTTGGCGAGCAAAGATTTGGAAACAATCATGACCCTTGAGGAACTAAGAACCAAGACTCCTAAAGATGTTTTATCATCTATGAGCAGATCCCAACAATTGTCTATTACAGGCATAGAACAAAGTGGTGGCCTGACCCCCTTTAAGCCAGTATCTCAGTTCCTTCCGCAAACGGCAGTTGATTCCATCGACATTTTTTCTGAGGCCGTCATAAAGGATTTGGAAAAACAAAGACGGAAACAGAAATATATGAAGGATGGAGAGAATAACATAAAAAGAAAAAACAACTTTTAACTGGAACAGCAAATAGCTTTAAAAAACTTGAGGATGGATGAAGAGACAGTATATAAGCCATCCGACAAAGGAGGGAATATTGTCCTTCAGACTAAGGCCAACTATGAGGGCGAAGCCTCAAGACAATTGAATAACAAAGACACCTATATACCCATCAAACATGATGAATATCGAACTAGTACTGAGGAGTACTTCAACCTGATATCCAAATGGCATAAAAAGGGACTACTAGAAATGGAAGAATACCTATTTTTGAGACGGCTAAACCCAGTGATACCAGCGTTCTACCACCTACCAAAGGTGCACAAGAATAGATCTGCACCACCAGGAAGACCTATCGTGGCATCAGAGGGTAGTCTCACTGAACATATGTCAATTTTTGTTGACTTTTTTCTGGTGTCCTATGTGAAAACATTACAGTCATATATCAGAGACACGAAAGACCTGCTAAGCAAATTGGACCTTCTGCAATGGGAGGAAGGCTATGTCACGATGGTATGGGACATCACCAGCCTCTATACTTCAATACAACATCCGGACGGTTTGGAAGCTATGAAGTACTTCCTTGAAAAAAGACCAATAAAATACACTCAGCACAGTAGCATGTTGTTGGAATTCGTTGAATTTTGTTCACGTAACAACATTTTTCTTTTCAAAAAACAACTTTATAAGCAAATCTCAGGGACAGCAATGGGTACCTGCTTCACCCCAGCTATGTGAACTTGTTCGTTGGCTGGTGGAAGGAGCAGGTGGCCTGGAGCTCGACCAACCAGGAGTGGACCCAGAACATCGTAAGATGGTACCGTTTCATTGATGATTTATTCATCATATGGAACGGACCATTGAAGTTGGCCAAAGAATATATTGAGGTTTTGAATACCAATATGATGAACCTTGAATTCTCTGGAGAA
Organism: Lissotriton vulgaris; assembly: GCF_964263255.1. Taxonomy (NCBI): domain Eukaryota; kingdom Metazoa; phylum Chordata; class Amphibia; order Caudata; family Salamandridae; genus Lissotriton; species Lissotriton vulgaris. The sequence continues at coordinate 463,880,569 of NC_141691.1, forward strand.
GTGAGTTCAACATCAGTAAACTATTTAGACCGTAACATTTATGTAGAAAGTGGCCACCTCAAAACCAGGCTTTTTCGTAAAGAAACGTCTGGGAACTCTGTTCTACAAGCTACCAGCAGTCATCCCAAGAACCTGGTGAGAAGTATCTCCTACGGGGAACTCCTCAGAATCAAGAGGAACTGCTCTGATGAAAGGGAATTTCATAGGGCTGCCAGAGAAAGTGTACAACGTTTTCTGGTTAGAGGATACAGCAAAGAAACCCTTAATGCAGCATTTGAAAAGGTAAATGTGTTAAAAAGAAAGGATTTGCTTAAAGATAAGGAGGCTGTTTTGAGTGACTCTAATAACAGCGAGGGTAAATTTCGACTCATCACCACCTTCTCAAGTGATGCAGGTAGTCTTAAAAGGATCATGAAAAAGAGTTGGCATATATTGAAGACGGATGATGTGATAGGAGGTGATCTTCTCCCCCTAATCCCCTCATCACGTTTAAGAAAGCTAGATCACTTAAGAATGAATTGATACACACATACCCTACACCCAAACTGACGACAGGACTTGGAACCATGCAAGGCTTTTTCCCTTGTGGAAAATGCAAAGCGTGTAGAGCCAGCAAACGTACTTTGTCGTATGAAATTCCTAGTGCAGGTATACGCAAGCAGATAACAAAATTCATGACTTGTAGCACACCATATGTAGTCTATTGTCTTGTATGCCCATGTGGTTTGCGCTACGTGGGCAGCACGGTTCACCCCGCTAAAGTCAGAGTACTTGAGCACATGAGAGCGATAGCTAAGGGTGATTAGTCTTATCCTGTCGCTAGACATTTTGACAAGGAACATCAACGGGACAGGGATGTCGTATCCTACTTTTGTCTAGATCATGTGATGGACAACCCCCGAGAGGGTGACAGAATTTTAAGATTGAGACGATTAGAGTCCCGTTATATAATTGACTTATGTACTAAGATACCACGTGGGCTTAATAGTCATGAAGAACTTGCTATACATTTGGGTGATTGAAATGAATTGTTGACATCATTTACATCAGTATGATTCTGCTTCATGCCAACTCTGAATGGGATTTTTAACTTAAATTAATTTGTAACCTAAATTTAAATGTACTTTCAGCCGAAATGAATTGAGGAAAGAATTTGTAACCTAAATTTAAATGTACTTTCTGCCTAAATGAATTGAGGAAAGGTTGAAATAATTGATTTAATCAGTCTATGTTACATATCAAACATTTATATGATTCTCTAAATTCTCTATTTCTTCCTAATCTTTCTATATCATCCTTTTGGATTCTCTATAACTATGTCATCCAAAGGAGGCAGCAAAGTGAATTGAGTTCCATGCCAGCATATTTGTGGTTGATTATAGAATTGTAAATTATGGAGGTTAACATCATGGTTTATTACGTGCTCGATCATGCCAATTCAGGGCGGGATTGTATCTGGTGAACGTAATGTCAGCTAAGCCCATACAGGGCATGATTGAGTATTCTTTTAAAATGACTTTCGTATATATTAATGTCCGAATGTTAAACAGTTTTGCCGTTTAAAGATGGTGCTGCATATAATATGACTTTGGCATATATTTATGTCCGAATGTTAAACACATTTTGCTATTCAAAGATGGCGCTGGTTAAGAGGCAACCAAGAAGTGGGTTGGTCCTTTTATTGTGTTCACATTGAAAATGGGGACGCTTAAATACCGTGATGGCCCGGCGTTCCGGTAAACATAGAGAAAGGTTTATCCGAAACGCGTCTGTTTATTTTGCTCTGTTACTTGAAATAAAACTTTGGTAACAAGTCCCTGTGAGTGCGGTTCCTTTCTGGTGGAAGCCGTGGCGAAAAGGAAATGGAGCTGTTGTGTTGATGCGGGTGCACCCCCGCATTTGAGTCGCACCTGTCTGCGAGTGCGCTGACCTGTTTGGTGTTCTGGAGCGAAGAATATATATATATGTATCCAAAAGTTCCAATCTCCTGGTGATACTGTCTCACAGGCAAAGTAATGGATACGGACCGCAGGATTCGTGCAAATTAATTCGGAATGACGCGTTTCGCGCTGCAAAGAGTGCTTGATCACATGACAATATATATAATTATATATATATATATACATATATATATATTTATATATACATATATATATTTATATTACCTACTGGCAGTCGCCAGTAGGTATATATAGTTAGGATTTTTTTTGAATAGGGATTTCTGAAAATTCTATGTTGAATAACTTTGGCGTTGGTGGACGGAATTGGTTGAAATTTTCAGGAAAATGGCACATTTTGCTTCTAAGCGTCCCCTGAAAGTTTGGGGGGGTTTCTTGAAGTGGGGGCTGAGAAAAAGGGGGTCCCAAAACGTGTTTTTAACATTGAGTTTTCCATAGGGCAGTTTGACTCACTTTTAGCTCTAACGGCAGAATGGATTTCTATGAACTTGGCAAAATTGTAGGGACTGGTAGTCCGATGTGCCTTTGCTAGGTCTCAAGATATGTGCTCTAGTGGATTTTGAGTAATTTAGGTTAAAAAAAAAATATGTATCTGTAAGCGCTCCCCGGCACGCGCACCGGAGAGCGCTCCGGGCGCGCTACGCGACTTGCGCCTGGAAAGCTGATTGGCTCTCGGGTGTCTGTAAACATTCTAAACAGTCCGGAATGGCCGCCATCTTGTGTCTCAGTAGGATCGAGACACAAGAGGTGGCCAAAACAAAGGGGGAAATGACTATAAGGGGGCAGAGTAGATCCTCCCTGACCCCCTAGGTTTGATGTGGGGGCTTTAAAAGGGCCTCGCGGGACAAAAAAATTTTAAAAAATAAATCGTTTTTTTTTCGGGGGGAGCGCCCGGTACGCGCACTGGGAAGCGGTCTGGGGAGCGTACTATGGGGAAAAAAGAATGATAGACTTTTCAAATATTGTATGTTTATTGATTGTTCTTTTTGTTGTTTTTTTTATTTAAGTAGCAACATGTAGGTACCAATGCAGAGTCTAAAAATTAATATACACCGTCTCCTTTGTAGATATCTTGCATGTTGTTTCAGAAGTTATTGGGGTATATGGAATTCATACCATAGTCTGTCAGGAAAGCAGAAACAATATGGAGGCAGGAGATGATAAAGAAATGTTAAATACACATTGGAGATAATATAGTTGGAGAAAGGAAGTAACTACGAGCAAACTTACTATGTAACACAAAAAAGTTGCACAGTATATTTTAAGTCTCACTTTATATTATATCTTTTTGGGTACTATTTCATAATTTTCATATAAAGAAGAATAATGTCTCAAACAATTTTAAGTTTTAAAATTTTAATTTATTGTTCTGATTTTTCAAAATCTAAAAGAATTTGTAACATTAATTCATCTGGTATGTCCTTCTTTTCATTCCATGATTCACATTCTTCAACACATTTAATTAATTCTTGGTCTACAGTGTCATCCAAAAAGTCTATTTCTTCTTTTTCTTCCTTAGGATTGTTTTCAATCTTAATTTGAAATAAAATATTATTTTCTTTTTGTTGTGCTTCCATTTTCTTGCTGTAAATTGCATAACAAATAAATATATCAGTAGAGATAGGGCACTGTTGGGTTTAAGTTCAGACAGGTACTTGTGAGTTTTTAACAGTGAAGTTATCTTTCGGCACTGTATGGTTTCAGGCAGGAAGTAGAACTATAAAAAAGTGCCTGTGATGAAGCCTAAGTAAATTCATAATTATACCACAGAAGCCTAACTCAATCAATAATTTAAATAATTAAGCCTTTCTCAATGACTAACTCTTATAGAGGGACAGTATATAACTTTCTGAAACCGTTTTCCTAAATTAAGTTAAAGTGCATAACATAGTTCTCCTTTCAAATTTTTAAAATAACATCTTACCTTTCAAAAAGAAGTTTAAGTTGTCAGTGAAAATGCTCTTGAAATGTACTTCAGGAAGTAGTAGTCAAAATGGCTGTGTTTCTCTCTCTTTCTTTATATATTTTCAGGTACATAACCAATCAAATGTCATGAAATAATAGTAGAAAATGAAAGTAACATTTTAATTGGTTGTCAATTCTAACACTTCATATGTGTTTTTGTCATGTAATTTACCTCAGGATATTTAGTCAGGCCTACAGCATAAATGTCTCAATGGAATTCCATCAAATTTGGGTAAATGGTAGGGACTGCTATGTAGTAGGGCTTATTCTATATTTGATGAAAGTGTCTCCAGTGGTTTTTCTGTAAATTACTTTCCCACCTTTTTTTAGTGAGCGCTTACCGGTGCGCGCCCCGGTACGCGTACCGGCAGCGTTACGGGAGTCCTCCATTTTGTGTTTCGGTAGAATTGAGACACAAGATGGAGGGCAAACAATGTTCGGAATGGGTAGAAGGGGGCACGGTATATACTTCCTGACCCTCTAGGTTTTCTGAGGGGGGCTTAGGACGCTCATATAGGCAAAAAAAAAATGTGCGTGGGGAGCGCCCGGTACGCGCACCGGTAAGCGTACCGGGGAGCGTACTTTGGTGAAAAAAGTTAGAAAAAGATAAACGTTTTGAATGATCAGAGGTAGGGTAGCTCTGAAGAGAGCAATTGGGTTCTGTGGCTGATTTAGGTACCTACAAGTAGGTTCCAATGCACAGTCTTAAATTCAGGAGGAATATTCTATTCCCCTCATCTGAGAAGTGCACACCATCTCCTCTGTAGATGTCTTGCATGTTGTAACACAAGTTATTGTTGTATATTGAACCCATTCTAAAGTCTCTCATGTAAGCAGAAACAGATTTATTCACATGTTTCCGTGCTTTCTCAAATTGTGGACATAATTGGTTGGAACAGTTCCATTTCTGTCTTTGGCATATATTGGAATATACCAAGGCAGTTTGGGGAAAAAGTGTCATCAATTGATAAAAGGTGTCCTTTAAAAGCATTTCCAGACCAACCCCAGTCATAGTGCCAAAATCGTTTCCACCACAGTGCACTATTAAGAGGTCAGGGTTTGGCAGATGCATAATAAAATTATATTGAAAACATATAAAATATATTTTTTCTTCAAAAGAAGAATACATTTTACAGCTTTTGATATTTGCTATTAAAAAACCATTGAAATTCACTGAAAAAACCATAAGTTATAGACCATATATAGTTAGGAATTAGCATTTACAAAACCTTGAAAATTCACTGAAAAAACCATAGGTTATAGACCATGTATAGTTAGGGATTAGCATTTACAAAACCTTATTTTACTCACTCAAAACCATTGAAATTCGCATATATAGTTAGTTGCACTAACTATATATCACGCACCCGCAATCCACTGCTGATGATGTCACATATTATATCATTCATGACATGGTCAGTGACATCACTGATGACATCACTGTTGACAACTCAAATGACATCACTGACAACATCACTGATGACATCATTCATGTGATAATACGATGAACCTCTTCAGACTCTAATATAACCTTAGATACACTCAGTGTAAACAGACACTCACAGATTGTCACTCATCCATGGTGTTACTCATACACCTAGTCAGTCATGCAAAGAATCAATCACACCTCCATTTCCTCAACTATACAGTTATACACACCTTACTTATTCAAACATATTCTAACACATATTTACTCTTTTATACAATCACTGATACAAGTTTTCAATGATCGATGCAGCCACTCACACATTCACTGGCTCTTATACACAGTAATTTATATATGTCAACCCTCACATGTACTGTGTTTTACATATGTACTTACTTTGACATGTAGCACTGAGATATCCATTCACTCACCAATACACTCATGCACACAGTCAACCACCCATACAGCTGTTTCCACATGCAGTTTTGAACGCATACATCTAGTGAATCAACTGTTCACACATCTATGCACAGAGTCACACACCTCCCAGCCACCCACACACACACACTCACTCTCCCATACAAATACTTGGGCAACCAATCAATAACCCATATAGTTACTCATATAGCTACTGATCAACACATGCAGCAGTTTACAGAACAACAGATATAATGATGCACAAATTAAGACAGTTTAGTCACTAACCCATGCACTTAGTGAGACACATTTAATCACTCTCTGATACAGTCAGTCATGCACCTACTAAATCCATCATCCAGACACTTATACATCCACTCATTCTTAAATATGTAAGACATATTTTAACTTTACAGAAAAATACAGAACCTGGATGATGTCATCAGTGATGTCATCAGTGATGTCACTGACCATGTCATCAATGATGTAATATGTGACATCATCAGCAGTGGATTGCGGTGCGCGATATATAGTTATCGCAACTAACTATATATGCGAATTTCAATGGTTTTGTGTGAGTAAAATAAGGTTTTGTAAATGCTAATCCCTAACTATAAATGGCCTATAACCTAAGGTTTTTTCAGTGAATATATATATATATATATATATACATACATATATATATTCCCACCCATACAGACATACATTTATATATTACCTACTAGCGACCCCCAGTAGGCAGTTATATTTAGGACCTAGTTTCCATAGGAAGAGTGTTTTTTGTTTTGCTAATAACGTTGCCGATGTCTGAGGAATCTTCACAAAATGTTCAAAACTAATAGGTCAGTCAGGTAAGCTGCTGTCTTCTAAATTTCTGGGTGGTCTGCCATGCGGGGCCGAGAAAAAGGGAAGGGCCCAAAATACTTTTTCTCGATATTAATTTCGATAGGAAACTTTTGAATTAGCTACAGCCCGAACTGCTGAACGGAATTACACCAAATTAGGCAAACAGTTAGCTCTTGGTCCAGAAAGCACTCTTTCTGTTAAATGTTGTATTTACATTCAGTAATTTCGGAGAAATTTAAAGTTTTCTCAGATATACAATTGTAGCCTCCGTGGATCCGTGAACCCTCTTGTGCCTTAGATCTAATTGGCCGCCAGCAGTTCAAACCATGAATGAACCAAGTCACAAGTAAAAATGTTTTTAGAAAAAGGGGTAGAAACTCCCTGACTCCCTAGGCCTGTTCACGTGCGTCCCAATAAAAGCATTTAAAAAAATATTTCTGGGGCATTTGTGGTGATCCGTGAAGCCCGCTGAAAATGTAAAAAAAAAAAAAGTGAGGGCTCCCACGCCCCCCGTTTAATTTAAGCTTCTGGGTGGTCCAGGGCCCATGGGAATACAAAAAATGCAGGTGACCACCATTCATTGTTTGAAATGTGGGGGGGCATGTGCCCCCCCCACAGTCCAGGGGACTGCCACCTCTCTGGGGCTATTTTTAATTATAAAGCGAGGGGGGGGGCTCCAGCCCTCCAATGCAGCCCCAGAGACCGCCACCTACTTGGGGCTAATTGTGTGAAATGCAGGGCCACCCTGCTGCCCTTGGTACCACCCCCCCAGGCTATTTCTGACATGAGAGGGGGGCCGCCCGACCCTCCTCCTGGACCTGTAAATGGCCCTGGGGACAGCCACCCCTAGTATCCGCTGCTACAATGTCTGGGGGTGCCCACCCTCCGCACATTCCAGTTTGTTATGGGATATTCAATATCAATCAGTTTGCTCTGCCTTTAACAACTAAGAGCTCTTTGGTTGTTACACCCAGAGAGCTGCCCCATTGTACAAAGCAATGACAGCTTCTGCAGGGTTTGGGAGCAGGCCGAGACCGTGGGGACTTTAGGTTCCCCCGGGGTACCCAACAAGAAGCCATTCCACCGGTGATGGGGACCCTGGAGCTGTAAATAACTGTGCACCCTACCTTTTAGAAAAGAAATGGCCGGGTGCCAGGGGCTGGGGTACCTGGGCCACAATATGCCTGAGGAGGGGGAACAAATGGCCCCCCTCCAATTTAAATTAAAATGAAATTGCCAGGTCCTGGGGTTGAGGTCCCTGGGGACAAAATCGGCCTTGGGATGGGATGAACCCCAATGACTTCCTTGGGGGTCTACTACCCCCCCTGTTACCTCTAGCAAGTCCCAAACAGCAGGATTGCTGAGAACTTGTCAGAGGCCACACACCCTTTCTCCACCACTCTGCAAATGTGCCTCCCTGCGCACTACTGGTTGGGGGATTAAATCCCATTGGCTCCAGGGGGAACTTGGGTGCCAAGAAGTCCTGCTCGTACCTCCTGTAATTCCCACACAGCGGAATTACTGAGAGCTGGTCGAAAGCCCAGTCCCCTTTCTAAACCACTCTGCAAACATGACTGCTACTTAAAAAACCTCAGAAATTAACAAATAAAAACACAAAGGCACAAGATAAAAAATAAAAAAATTAAAAATGAAGAAAAGGGGGCAAAGGTAGAAACACCCTGACCCCGTAGGCCTGCTCAGGGGGTCCCACAGGGACCGCCAGGTGCAAAAAAAGCATGTATTTTACATTTTTGGCTGGAGTCGTGATAGGTGCACGAATCCAGAATAAAATGAAAAACAAAAATGTAGTGTTGTTTTCTTGCAGCCCCTGGGTGAGCCAGGTCTTCGGGGCAATATTTAATAATGGTGCTGGGGCATACGGGGCCCGCAGCCCTGTGAACTGTCACCTCCCAGGGGCAATCCTTATAAAAATGTGGGGGACTCACAGCCCCCCGCAGCCCCGAGGACCAATACCTCCCCGGGGCTTTTTTTAAATTAAAGGTGTGGCAGGGGCTCTTGCCCCCTTACACTGCCCAGGGGACCACTGCTGAGTGGCCCCCATCCTGGAGCTCTCGATTGCCCTGGGGACTGCCACGCCCCAGGACCGGCTCCTCCAATGTCGGCGGTGCTCACCCCTAGGACATTGCTGCTGCTTTGCTTCTTGGGAGCGAGAGCAGGATCCTGTTCTCGCTACCAAGATGCAAAGCAGAATTGCTTTTGGACAAGGGGAGCTGCATGTTAGCAGCTAACCTTGCCCGAAAGCATTGCTGGCTTCTGCAGGAGGCGGGAGCCAGCAGGGACCATGGGCAAATTGGGGCTCCCCCCACGGTCCCCATCAAAGAGGCCAGACCCTGGGAATGGGGTTCCAGGGGTCATAATTGGCCTCAGGAGAAGGGCCACACTGCCCCATCACAAAAACCAGGCTGGCCAGGCCCCGGTGGATGTGGTCCCAGGGGCCAAAATTGGCCTCCAGAGGCGGGCCGTGTGGCCCACTTCCCGTTTTTTTTAACTAAATATGGCTGTGTGGGATGGGGTCCCCAGGGTCCAAATATATTAAGAGTCGAGGGACCACACAGCCCCCTTCTAAAAAAGAAAAACAAGGCAGAAGCCGGCATCTCACCGGAGGTCCCTCCCCCTTCCCTGCACCACACTGCAAACACACCATGTGGTGCGTTTTGGTTTGGGGGATGAAGTTCCCTAGAGTCTTATGGGTCCTTAGGGGCCAACTAAACCACTAGGGACGTCCAGTAATCCAAACACAGTGGGATTGCTGAGAGGTGGTCTGAGACCACGCCCCTTTTTACACCACTCTGCAAACACACCTCTTGGCACATTGCTGGTGGGACGATGAGGTCCTCTTTTGTCCAGAGGACCTCAGGACAAAAGTGGACTACATCCCAGAGCAGCAGTACGAAACGTGCCTCATTTGCCGTGTGGTGTAATAAGGGGGAGTGGCCTTTGAGCACTCTGAGCTAACCAGCTGTAAGGGGCTTACTGGAGGTAACAGGAGGACTAGATGGCCCCCAGGGACCCTCAGGAGGAAAGGGGACTTCCTCCCTCAACCAAGAGTGCACCAGGAGGTGCATTTGTGAAGTGGTGGAGAAAGGGGGCATGGCCTGTGTCTACCTCTGAGCAATCCCACTGTGTGGGGCTTACTGGAGGTAAGAGGTAGGCTAGATGGCCCCTTATCACCCCTAGCAGTGAAGGGGACTTCAATGACCATCCAAGAGCGCGCTAGGAGCGGGTTTGCAGAGTGGGACTTACTGCAGGTAATAGGAGGGGGAGTTGGCCAACTATCCCTCTTGTTACTTCCAGTAAGTCCCACACAGTGGGATTGCTAACACGTCTTCGGAGGCCACGTCCATTTTCTCCAAAACTCTGTAAATGCACTTCCTGGAAGACTACTGGATGTGGATAAAGTTCACTTTACTCCTGACTAAAATCTTGGTATGTAGTATTCGAAAACGGAAGAGTACAAGCTGATAGGATGATCAGTCACAGGACACCGCGATTGAAGGAAGACGCCAGGAAGCGGTTACTGTTTACAGGCCATAGTCTTGAAAGAGCACCCACATGTGCACTACCGGAATTGATCCGGTCTTAATTCAACTCTCCTTTTTTACTCGTTTGCTGGAACTATGAGTGATCTTCTGTATACTGGCGTTATTTGTGACTGATCAGTCTATTGGCTTGTACTCTTCCGTTTTCGAATACTACGTACCAAGATTTTAGTTACCTTACCAGGTTGGAATTATCACCGGCTTTGGTTTCTCCAAGTTTGGATTCAGCCACAGAGCCCTGAAGAGTTGTAGAACATTGTTTTCTACGACGAAACACGTGTCGGCTTGCTGTGTGTAACTTATGTCTGATGACCAATTAAAAAAAAAGAAAAGTCAAAGACCCCAACGTTGGATTGTTCCTATTGCTCTCAATACTGATCCATATGATGCGTTATTCTATATGAGTGCGCAGGACTGTTGCTAAATTGTGAATTGTGTGGGAATTTCTGCACAGATTGAGGGTTTTTTAGGTCTCCCCTTCCTGATAGCACCATTCTTATTTTTTGGCTAAATACTAAATAACGTTCATAGTGCTTGAGCGCCATAACTTCCTGTCTACCTAAACCCGGTCCTACCCATACAGGTTTTATTAAGTCATAGAAAGGTTTTACCCTTTGTGCGTACTCTTAAATGTATGTCCTGGCAAAATTTAGGAATCCAAGTATTGATTGTAAATTTTTAAATGATTTTGGAGGCTGGTGCAGCACACACTTTTCTGAAGAGTTAGCTGCCAGACTTTTGCCTTCACTTGACAGCTCATATCCCTAAAAGAGGACATTGAGGTGGGCTATTTTTGATTTTTTAAAGTTAAATTTGTAGCCCTCTCTGGCAATTCCCATAATAATGGTGCTTACCTTGGTGATGTGCCTCTCTAAGTCGTCGTCTGTCAGATACATTTTATCCACATAGGACAACGCTTCTTCATCAAATTTTTGAAGTAACTCTGTTACTATTGCTGAAAATACACCGGGGCTATTCCTATACTAGTGCTAGTTGACAAAATTGTTGTTGTGACTCTAACGCACTGAATGCAGTCAAATACCTGCTTTCAGGTGCTATATTTTGGCAGAAAAGTCCATTTGAAATATCAAGTGTGGTTTTGTATTTTTTGCGCACAATGTTATCCATATGTGCATTTTGGATGGCAAATGTCTTTGTGCATGAGTTTAAATGTCTGTAATCCAAAACTAGACGATATGTATTGTCGGGTTTAGTGACAAGAAACACAAGATTGTTCATGGGAGAGGTACATTTTTCAATTACACCCTGGTCTTCATGTTGATTTAAGAGCCCCCAACCTATTTTTTAGCTTCTTGATTTATTGGTTATTGTCTCTGAGCATTAGGTGAACATTTTATGAGGATCACGTGTAGGTTAAATTCTCATCCCACCCTGAATGATTTTTGTACAATGCCAGAGCTTGGGCTACTGCCCACTCCTGTGCATATGTATGTTTAAGGTGAACAGGGACGTAGTTGGAAAATACAGGAAAAATGATAGTTTCCCCCCTGGGGCACTCCATTACGACTGCAGACGGTCAATCTTGTTCTGCTGACAGGATGTCAGAACCAGATGATAAGTTCTTCCAAAAAAGACCTTTTCCTTTTCTGGGATTGTCCCCCTCCATCCAGAGTGTTATTTAATATAACTTATGTGGTACGCTCACCTTGGTGTCTGGTGTTTCCACAGTGATGTAACCATTCAACTCCGCTGTCACCAGAAATTCCTTCAGGTTCAGGTGAGCTATTGTTACTTCTGTCGCACTGTCTAGCATCGTCAGAGCCCATTCCCTGTTCAGAAGTTGTGTCCTCAGAATTCTGGGCATGTCCGAATTTCAGGCCAGCAACTTTCTTTTTCTTAAAATAAGGTTTTAGATTTTGTCTATCTTCTTTTTCAAAAGTAAAGTCTTGAGAGCGCTGCTTGTCTCTGGACTGTGTGCGATCCTCTCTATTGTCTGACCGTTCTTCTCTTTCAGGGCCTTTATTTAAGCCCTGAAAGGAATGAGAGGAACGTGTATCAGTATCCTGATATCGGTCTGGCTTCCTAATATTATCCCTATTCCTAAGGTTTTACCTCTTTTCAGAGGGCTTCTATGGAGGAGACCTACCTTGGGACTGAGATCTCTTGTTTTTAGAGTTTTCTTTTTTATTATCCCACTACTTTTTAGAAAAAGTATGGTTCTGCTTAAAAGAGTCCTTTTCGGGACTGCCCTGAAGTTGAGGCTTTAAAGCTCTTCGCCCAAACTATCCCTAACTAATTCTGCAAATGCAGTTTCAATTATGTTGGATAGTTCATTCACCTGTTCTAATGGAGAGAACTCCTGTAGGCATTGTCGGATTGACACTGATGCTGCTTCCCCTTTAATATTAGCTAGGATTATGGCTGATACCTGGTCATAGTTTCATCCCTAAGTTTAGGGAAGGTTCTGCTCCGTACTCATTTTGTATTTGTCTTAATACATTTGGTATAACTGCTAATGAAGGAATCTCATGAGTTCTGGCATATATGGCAGCAAAGACTGTACCCCAGCAGTGCAATGCTCTAACTGTGGTGTAATCCCCATGGGCAAGCATAGTGTTAATATTTTGTGTTTTTCAAATGGTGTTGTATTTGGAAATACTGCTTCTAACTGGGTTATTTTCTGAGCTACCCAGAAAGGAATTTGTTCACGTTTTGTGGGCACTTTGGCCATTACCGGGTGTAATGTTTGTGGCATAATTTTAGTACCTGTGCTCTGTGTAGGAGCTACATTTATTCTAATTACTGTTGATTGGACCGCAAGTGTCCTCAAGACAAAGTGTGTTATGTTTCTGTAGAGTTTTATCAACTCTTTGTGTTGAAGAAGCAGTTCCACATGTGACATTGTGTCAATGTCTGGATGTGGTGCATAGGTCACTAATATCGGCCCTGTTGCTCCTGGTCTTCTTTAAAGGACCAAGCCTTGCTCTTGTTCTTGTATGGGGTAGGGCGCCATTAAACCAGAAAATATGTTCTTGGTAAGTAAGCTGAATTTCAATCTCCTCAAACTGATTGTAGACCCCTGGAACTTCTCCATGTTTACAATAATGGAAAGTTTGTGTTATGGCATTTGCTGCTTGGAACATAATCCATGATGAGAATACTTCTGTTTTGAAATCTTCATGTGCCTTGCTCACAAATATTACAACACTTCCTCTGGGTGCTAACCCATGTTTGAGTTGTCTAACTGTCAGAGCATGTCTTATATTAGGTGCAATCTGTATTGTGTTGGTATCTTCCTCACCCTCTGAGTGATTAAGTACCTGGTCTATTAGCTTTAAATCTCTGTTGTTGACAGACATTGTGTTTAAGACACAGAATAATTGTCAGAGATAATTTAGAAAAGGTTTTTGCACAGTTTTGGGAAAATTGTCCTTCAAGCTTGATTAACCAACAGCCAATAAATAAGATATCTCGCCTACTCAGCTGTGGCAGAGTTTTTTTGCCTACCTACTCCAGACTTCTTTGGGTTTTGTAAGGAGGCTCTCGGAGAATAAGCACAACTGAGCTACTCAGATTCTACTGTTAAACAAGTACCAAACCAACTGGTTGGGTGCCATTAGACCACATTGGTCGCTATGTAATGTAGTTCCTATTGTACCCTTCATGCAGGACCTGCGCTGTTTACAGATAACATATACTGTGGGTTTGGTGGTAGACTGACTCTATACACCCCCACTGAATATGTTAGCCTATGTTTTGCATTAGCTAGCTGGCAGTGCCACTAGTATCTCCAATTATCAGGGTGATGTGTTTTTGGCAACCTCATAACACAACAAATCCTGATTCCTCAGAATCGTGTAAACATATATACTATTTTTCACCCAGTCACTCGTGCTTGCTTGTTTTGCTCTCAGAGAGATACACAGAAGAAACAGTCGGGCGAGCTTACAATAAGAATTTATTGTACTGTTGTTCTTCTCATGTGAAACAAATGTGCTGCTACAACTGTGACACAGTAGCAGAGATATTGAACCAGCAGTACAGTGAATAAAAAGGAAAAGTATTGTTCTACCATTTTGCAATAATCATTAACACATACATGAATATAAAATGCATTTATAAAATAAACTGCGTACTCTTAAGATTCCTGTCTAGATGTACCTAGCATGTGAATAAGTGCGAAAAGAGCCTAAGCCTAAGAGTCTAGGAGTCTAAGAGCCAAGAATCTAAAAGCCAAGAATCCTGCTAGGATTTAGTCAAACTCCCATACCTGCATAGTGAGAGTGTGGGACTTCGTCCTGGACTTGATTTCGACACCCTTCCAGGGATAGTCCGATCAGTGTCAGCTGCTGCAATTGCATGTCAGAGCCGTAGCATCTCTGGTCAGTATGTCGGCCTTGAAGTCTCGGTTCACTCCTGACTACTGATAGCAAGAGGTGCTCTATCTATACAATCTAATGTGCGTGTATTACCCATTGTTCAGTATGAGGATGAGGCTGGGAATTAAACCTTGTGCCCTTAAGGGAGAGGTGAAGTGTACTTCCTAGAGAGTGTACTCATGAATTATTCATATGTGCTAAGGATGACGTCTGAGCAATATCAATTGGGAAAAACCCACCTTATGCATGGAACTAGTTGAAAGGTTTAGTCCATAAAAGGCTGCAGTCCTTATAAGGCTTTATGTCCCTATAAGGCATTATGTCCTTATTTAGAATTACATTCTTTTAAGGCTCGTTCATATGAAATGACGGGGAGAGATGTAGGGAAAGTGTAGGTATTCACCTGTTACAACGCATTTTTTACAACGCACTACCACTACAACGCAGGCATTACAACGCATACCATTACAACGCATTGCGCTGGGGGGCGCTCTAGGATAAGAGGTAAGTTTAACTTACTATCCAACACCTTCCCTAGGGTCCACGGGGACTGGAGTTAGAATAGTAAATTATACTTACCACTATCCAGCACCCCAAAGCGCTATGCGTTGTAGTGGTATGCGTTGTGAATACTGCATTGTAATGGTATGCGGAGTAAAAGTATGCGTTGTAACGTCATACATCCGAAAGTGTACAATGCTCCCTGGACCTATATCAGGGTACCGATAAGAAATATAACACACCCTTTTGCCATGACCCAAAGCTGTGTTGGTGCTAGGCAGCCCAAAGTACACCAGCACAAGGAGAGAAGTGAACTGCATCATATCTATGTAAATCTGACTCAGTTCATCTTTCAAACAAACCAGCAAATTACCTTGCTGTGCAGCATTGCTTCAAATCTTAGTTAATGCAGGCTCCAATGTAAATCATTGGGGACTGTGACAATCACAACTTCTCACTGTTCTAAAAATCTGTAAGTATTTTGAAATGTGTGACCAAACCTCGATATCAATGAATGTATCTTATTTTTAAGTAATGCCACCATAAGGCAATGTAGGGAATGTAAAATTCACATAAATCTCAGATGTCATATGTGCATGTTGGCTGTGGATTGAGCTGATAGCACCCAAATTAGTTATTTCAAAAATATGTCATTGGCACTGCATATGCAACTCCTAATTTCTGTAAGTAGGTGCTGTGGAAACACATGATAAAGTAAACCATTTTGATATTTAAAAAAAATAATTTTTTAACATTAGCTAAGTCACTTGTAGAAGTGCCTTAGAAACCATAAGTCGTAGGTGTTGAAGTTGTAAAAGTGAGGGATGGAAAGTATAGTACTGGTGTGTCTCTGTAGTAGTAGGATTCAAAAAGTGCATCTGCTGGACCATTTTTAGGTCTTGTAGCGATACAGCGCGTCAGCGCTGTACTTGCCGAGATCTTTTGTCACGGACTGTGCTTCCCAGGAGACTGCCTCGGCCACGCGCATTGCCTCTTCAAGGAGGCGATTTCCGCTGGCCACGCGCTCGCGAACGCGCTCAGCTGCTGTCTCCTGGGAAGCAGCAACACCACACTCGCATGCGCAGAAACAGCGACAGACACACACACAAGCGCTCATGCACGCACGCACCCACACATACAGAGAACCCCCGCCATCGCATACACATACACACACACACGTGCACCAAGCATCCCCCCCACCCCTCCGCCGTCGCACCCCCCCACCTCTCCGCCGTCGCATACACAGACACACACACACACACACACACATACAGGCATCCACCCCCCTCCCCCCCCTTCCCCGCTCACCGGTCAACGGCCCTCCGGACTTGTGCAGCCTCCGACCGCGGGGCTCTCCCTCGGTGCTCCTGCAGGCACTCCGTGGGCGCGGTGCTCCTCCAGGCACTCCGTGGGCTTCACAAAACGGAAGTCCCGCCCCACGATAGGTTTCGTTTTGTCAGTCCCGCCCCACGATAGGTTTCGCATGCAGCTCGTCTGTCTGCTGGGCCGGTGTCAGCGAGGTCGATAAATGAGTACTTATGTTATTAAAGTTGGAATCATGCAATAATCACAGGTAATTATTTATTGCGAAATAATCATAAAGTTGGGGAATGAGTTATTATCGCCGACATGTTTTATGTTTTGAATCTGATTAAAAACAAGCCCAGCAGGACACAGGCGCCCAGCACCCTCATGGTGGGGAGGAGGCCTCATTGCATAGCATAAAAATATGGCCCTGTATGTAGGACTTTAATAATGAGTTATTGACAAATAACATCTTTCTGAGTAATTACTGTTAGCGAGAGTGGCCTAGTGCTCATTTCATGCACCGTGAGTGGATGAAAGGCTGAGTAGACTTCCTGGGGCTAAGCCTGCTGGCTTCAAAGATCCCCGTGCGGTGCAGGCGCACACAGACCTTCACAGGACGGGTTGCGTGTGTCTCCCCTCGCAGACACACCGAGCCTCTGGTTCTTCACACGAGGGGAGGCAGCGACGCGCGCAGCACCGTGCTTTAACCGGCCATTAATGACCCAGCCGATCGATCATTCCGTATTAGTCATGAAAGTAACCGCCTTCAAATTGCTAATATATTCCATTAACATCTATGCTTTCGGTGTGGGGAGGGTGTGTGTCAGGCAGGCTGCTGTGCTGCGAGCCGGGGCAGTGCAGAGGGGAGGGAGACACAAAACAACACAACCCCGACACCGCATCCATGCGGGCCCTTCTCAGACATGGAGAGGGTACAGGGCAGACGAGAGGCCTCTGAGACTACAAGAGCCCCTCTGGAGAGGCAGCCAGAAGAAGGGACGCACCCCAGGAAAGGAATACAGGGAACGCTGGGGTAAACATTCATGAATACAAGAACAGCACAGAGACATCTGAGTTACATGACTGGGGGCTGTCGAGCTTTGTTAGTGGTTACTGAGGCACACGTGTTGCCACAGTTTCACATAGGCATCTTCCATGTGTGTAGGGTGTGGCATCTGTTACACAGGGATCCTTGTGTCTCTGATGGTGGAGCATGCGGGAGAGAAATTTTTGTGTCTCTGAAGGTGCCGCCTGCTTTATGCAGGAATCTTTGTTTCTGAGAGTGTATCCAGCATTCTTTTATAGAGACATTACATAATGCGTTGAGCACTGCCCGGCTCTGGTGTACACCCTCGTGTGGCAGTGATGGCCGGCGCGCATCCCTGTGTGACTTAGGAAAGGTGGCAAGACTGGCAGTTTATCGGGTTACTGACACACAGCGCAGCGCTACACAACACCACAATTCAAAGGTAGGCAATGGGCTTCTAAGGCAGACAGTCCCTCACCCAGAGGATTGTGTTACAAACACACCCCTTACTGCAGCCCTGTTGGCACTCCTATCCTGGCTGAAGACGGCTGATAGCCAGAAACCGGTCCTGGGAAGCTTGTTTCCGGTCCAGGGAAGACATGGCTTGGCAGTTCGGGCTGGACTGTTCCCATGAGGCACATGGTCAGACTGATTTGCATATGGCCATGTCTGAACTGGGGTGGCTTGGTGATCAAAATAAAGATGGATTGAACCCAGATCTGGGGGGGGGGGAGATGTTTTGCCATTGTGCAACATTCCGTCCATCACCTTGTTTGTTTTGTCTGTTCGCATCTCTGCATACCACCGAGCAAAACATATTAGTGCCAGCCTAGAATGCAGGTAAATGCGTTTTATGGCATTCATTTTAATGAACGGTGTTTACATAGTTTTGTTGTTTTGCTGAGTCAATGACCCCACACAGGGCAATCTATCTCTGTAACCTGTGGAAGTGACTGCAGGAATCTGTCCTGGTGCCAGAACAGGCGGATTACACTGTCCAGAGGCAGGGCGGAGGGACTTCACCAGAGAAAGCCTTCTGTAGCTCATTAAACACTTCTTCTGAGCCCCTTGTATGTTTCTTAAAACTTCGCTGCTTCTCAGAAAATATGCACGGCTGTGCCAAGATAGGTAAAGAGCTATGTCAATAATTGTTTGCATGCTGCCCGTCGGATATCAACTTCGATGGAAACTAGAGTGTTTCTGTACCACTGTGTCAGGAAACAAAATGACCCCAAAATAAAAGAGTTTCTATATTAGTGCAGTTCCAAGGAATAACAGGCACTCTTTCCACCTCAATGCAGGCCAAGTCTGCCAGCGAATAAGATGTGTGGGGCGGGGGCATGTGGCGGGCAAAGGTGGCGCAGATTATAGATGGTCGTGGAAGGACCTAGGACCTCCACAATTGAGGAGCTGTGCCTTTTATGCTGACTAAACACATGGTACAAGAGCATGTGGCACGTGCCCTCCCCCCCCCAGAACACAGAAGGTGATCCCACCGCTGCATCGGAGTGCGCCAAACCTTACAAGCAAATCACAGCACCTACACTGCAGCACCCAATAACAAGCATTGGTGCCAGGAAATAAGGGTTCATCAGTGCCAGCCCGGCATACTAAATAACCCCAGGCATTCGTGCTCTCCAGTATTGCAGGAATCATTCAACTTATTTATTTATTTAGAGAGTTTTTTATAGCGCCAACATAACCCTTGCGGGTATCAGAGCGCTTTACAGTAGACCAGAGATAAATAGAATAAAAAATATCAAAGTCACTAACCAATAATGGATGCGGCTGCACCCCTGAGAAGGGAGGGTTCCTATGCATTCCTCTGTGCACCTGTACACTCCCTGTCTCTTTCATGCTGTGCACATCCATGTCCCTCCCCATCCGCGCTTGCACCTCTCGGCTTCTCTTGTGTGCATCCCTCTGCCTCCCCGTGCCCTGCGTTTATGCTTACCTCTGCGCTTCCATTGTTTCATGTGTGCACGTCCCTGCTTCCTTGTGTGTGCACACCTCTATCCCTTCTCTCTTTGTGCATGCTTCTGTCATAAGAACGGACGTGGTACAGGTAGGCTGTTTTTTATTTATTTATTAGTTTTCACTTTTATATAGCGCAAACTTTACCCGCAGGTATCCGAGCGCTTTAAATCAGCATGCTTATAACAAGCAAGACTAGCACTCTATATTACTGCCAACTTAGCTTAGCATAAGCAACAGCTAACTACTCACAAACAATGTTTATATACCAATTGCAAATGTAAAAAAATTAATGCAAAGCATTGTCATTTACAATGCCAGTAACTCAAACTTTAATGCTGCGAGACCTATTGCATTGCAAATGCTTGTTATAGTATGTCATGGCATGTTGCAAGTATACAAACTTAAATTTCAAGTCTTCAATTAGGACAAAATATCAAATCCATCTCATGTTTTAATAATATTCTAGAGATCATTAGTAATGTTATAATTTGAGTATGAATCACACAGAGCTGACTTCAGCAAAATGTGTTCCCATCTGTCTGCCCTGGATTGAGTCTGAACTAGATCTGCCACACTCCCACCTCCAGCAGGGACTTTGATTAAAAAGTTCAACCCAGGGAGAACATGTGCATGTCATTTATGGGAAGTAAAGAAGCTTTCAAGAAGATTGATGGTACAAATGTTTGGAGGTTAATTACAGGAACATCCTTCAATGCTTATTTAAGAAAGCAAGGGGATAAAAGAACAAGCAACTCAAAGCACAAACAGGCAGGACCTTGAAAGTAACTCATTTACATGGGGGAAGAGGGAACCTGTATTTTATGTTAGCTTTTCTAATCTCAAGGTTGACTTGATAGGCTCTTTTTACCTAGGAGTTACCCTGAGAGTCATAAGGTCTCTTTTAATCCCTTTGCCGAGGCGCGAATGTCGCTACTGCGCAGGGGGTCACACAGCGCTGCTGTGCTCATGTCAGCTCCAGGCCATCATGCGTCACGGTGGTCATGTGCTCATGACGGCCTGGACTCGTCAGAACTCTGTCCACTGATTAATTTGCCCTTAAAGGGGTGAATTAATCACGCTTGGGCAGAGCTGCAGAGTCATGGCGGCTCTAGGCGGTCATGAGCACACGAATACTGTGACTCATGACGGCCTGGAGCCGTCATGAGCACCGAAGGGGTTAACATGTTATGACACATGTCATAAACTTACTCAAAGTAAGAGAATCTGAAGTAATAAATGATAGGAAGACCAACTATGAAAATTTAGCAGGGAGAGGTCAAAGGGTGTCCTCCAACCTATGCTAAAGAGCCACAATATCCTAAAGTGCCAACCACAAGGAAATTAGACAACTCCTGGAATTAGAGAACACAAACAGAAAGAGAGAAAGGCTGTCTAATATTTGCTTTCTACCTGGGAGAATATTGAGGCATTGCATGTTACTTTTCCTCATAACCAATAATCTGGAAACTCAATGTTTTAGGAAAGGTAACCCTCATTGTCCATTGGGAAAATCTTGAACAAAGGAGAGCACCTTATAAGACGCATTCAGCAGGCCCAGTGAGGTTGAGCTTGGGCATTAGCACTAAAGAAGGGGTGAAAAAGTTTGTCTCACTATTGTATGTATAGCTAGATTGCAATACATGTACTCCTGGCATTTTGGTAGCTTTGGATAGGTTCAGGTAGAAATTTTTAAATGTTTGACAAAGTAACAACAGATTTTTTTCTGGCCTGAAGCAGTGTGATAGAGAAGTCCATCACCCCATGGAATCCTTGACCCTAATCTTCCCTATGAAAGCTCGTGCACGTTTATAAACATTTGAGTATAGCAGCCTAAAAGGATGCTGACCCTGCACCTGCCATCCCAGTTAGTATGAAGCAGAGAACTTTTCTGGTAACTTCTTTCACTTTTGCTTCAATTGTAGCCATCACCTTGGGAAATCCCGGTGGACCAACATTTTTCTTATGAGCAATTGTTGGCATTTTCTTCAAAAATCCATATTTTTTGATCCTCTTATCTTATCTTTTTGTTTTGTTATTAAATTGGTTTGGGAATTTTACTGTTTGAGTTTTTGACTGATATGTGTGTGCTGCTTAAATACTTTACTCATACACCTCGGAGAATAGCCATTACTTTTCAGCCATAGCTAATTGAAAAATCCAATATTTAGAGAATTCCTTCAGATTGCTAGATTGTATGTCTTTAAAATAGGGGACCATTAGCAACAAAGGGTAGTACCTAACGTAAGAAGTTGCCAGTATATATGTGGTCAATGTGAAGATTCTAGGATATTCTTAAAATAATTACATAATCAACTCTAATCAATTATTTTACAGTATTAAAGCGCAGAAGCACAAACTACTAAGAAACACAGAAGAATGAAACAAAACCAGTACAGCTCAATAATGTTGACTAGTCTCAAAACAAGCTTCAGGCATTCTGACCAATCATCAAAGCTATGACATTGTAGAAAGGCTCATGCCCAGAGTGAGGAACACAAACATACACACTGCATTTGATGATCTCCAGAAAAAGAGTAAGACTTAGCCAGACACAAAGGACCCGATTCACAGAACCGACTTCAGCCAAAATACTAAACTTTTTTGGTATTCACAGAAGGCATTTAGTAGTAGTAAAGTTAGGATTTTGTCTTAAGTTTGACTTAAGACAAACTTAAGACAAACTTAAGACAGACTTAAGACAAACTTAAGACAGATTTAAGACAGACTTAAGACAGACTTAAGACAAAATCCTAACTTAAGTCTGTCTTAAGTTTGTCTTAAGTCTATCTTACATTTGTCTTAGGTCTAACTCAAGACAGAATCCTAACTTTACTACTACTAAATGCCTTCTGTAAATATCAAAAGTAGTAAGTTTTGGATTTTGTCTTAAGTTAGTTCTGTGAATTAACTTAAAAAAGAAGTAGAGAAGTTATAAATACATGGAACAATTTTAATATCAGCTAAATTGAGTCTCCTCAGCTTTCACGAGGCTAATTGAAGTAGAATTTACCTTTCAATTAGCAAAAGAGGTGTGCAGATATGTAAATGGATGTTTTTGGAATGTGGTTTATTAGTATGGGTAAATAGATACTTAGCACTTGTAAAGAGGTCACAGTCTAGGTCTTAGTAAATTATTATTTTGCTCAACCCTTGGAAGCTGGATGCAAGCAGGCAGGCTTAAATTAGGAGACAGGTATGTAAAACATTTAAAAATACCAATACATTTAATAGGCAAGACACAAGACACAACACAATTCCAACACTTTGGAAACCCCAAAAGGACTTTCTGGTAGAAGATCCAATAGTTTGGAGAAGTTTGGAGATTTCTTTTTAAAATGGTACAGAAGTTGACCGGCCCGTCGTTGAGAGTCAAGCCGCCGTTATGGAACCGCAGCCTGGCTTGGATTTCAGGTTCGTCTGACTGAAAGCTCTGGATCTCAAGACTTCCAGGGTTTTACTGAGGCCTCCCGCTGAACCAAGCCACTGTTGTCGACTTGAAACCCAGCCTGACTTGGGGCCTCTCTCGACATAAAGAGAAAAAGCTCCAGAAAAACGACTGAGTCCAAAGGTAACAAATTGACCCGTACCTGCTTATGAGTGTATCCAACCGTTCTCCATCACGGTCGGCTTTAAGCTTTGACTTTGTCCCGGTCAAGCGTGAACTGATGTCCCAAGTTGATGCTTTTCTTTTTTAGTCACTAGAAATAGTGGATTGGTGTGGCTCACCAGTTAGAGGCGGCAGACCCGGGAGCAGAAGACGGCCGGGACCAGGGTTCAATTCCCGACGCGGCAGGGTCGTGGACTTGGGTCAACGGACTCGATAATTCTCGCTTCGGTGCCTACTCTAATCTGGGGTCCCACTTGGCAACTCTGGGCATTAGCTTGCCTAATCTCCACAACGCCCCCCCCCCCCCAACGCCGGGGATGCCTGGCTCCACCCTGGGGACTCCCAGCAGGGACCATCCCACAGGGAAAGCCAGGACGGGTTCCCTAGCGTTGCACAGCGCCAGGAAACCTCTGGGTAGCAGCGCGCTTTACAAGTGCAAACATAATAATAATAATAATATTTCATCTTCAAAAATCCATCTCTCCAGTACCCTACATTAGATTATGCAGTTTTAGTGTAATTTTAATATTAAAATTTTTCCTATTTCCATAAATTGGTGTTGGATTTTATTGTGTGGTGTTTCCTACTTATTAAATGTGTTGGTGTCTTTAAATGCTTTGCACACCTGTCTCCTAAGTTACGCCTACCTGCTTGCAGCCAGCTATCAAGGTTTGAGCAATGGGAATAATTTATTGAGTCCTTGACTGGGCCTTATATTGTTACTGTGGTCTTATTACTAGTGGAAGGTGCCTATTTACCTCTACTTAAAACCAACATTCCAACAGTTGTATTGTGTTTTAATTTACATGGCTTTTGTTCAGTAGAGCACGTATGCATTTATTTGCCCCTCAAAGCATGTTGTTCACATGAATACTCCAATCAGAGAGACCAGAGGTTTAACAGTCAGAAGGGATACAAAACGATCTATGTAAACATCATACCATGTGATTTTCATGTAATAGTTTATTTCTTTATTTGAACCAGTAATCTAAACGTGTCATCATTTTCATATGAGGTATGAGGTACACTTAGTAAAACTGATCACTCAATGGATGGTGTGGTTGGAGAGATTTGCCTGGATGCCTATGTGTAAACAGCAAATAATCTATTTGGCTTGGATCTAACCTACAATGAAACAAGTGAGCTGTAGCACTGTTAAGAATAGTCCCCTATAAAAACTTGAAATGCCACCATACTGAGAAGTCTTCACTACTACTTCAGAGAACATGTTGTCCAACTGTGTGCTCCGATGTTCTGTAACCTTCTTGTTACTAAAAGCCCAGTTACTATAGCTGTTTCTTTATGCACAGTGATGTCAGCTGCCTCTGTGGCCAGCAACTTACTTAACCATGAGCCTACCCTTAATGAGTGTTAGAAATGGGATTTCTGGTTGGCTAGGGCTTGCACCTAAGCCAGGCGGACACCACCATTCTAGTTAGGGCAAGGGAGTTACACGCTAAAGATAACCCCTGCTCACCCCCTTGGTAGCTTGGCACGAGCAGTCAGGCTTATCCCTGAGGCAATGTGTAAAGCGTTTGCGCAACACACACACATACACCAGCAACAGGCTAGGCACACTACCAAAGAAACTGCCACAAGGTTATATCAAACATAGCCTTTTTATTATCATAAACACATTGGAAACATAATCACACATTTACACTGTGCCAAATGGCACCAGGCAATATTTACAGGGGATGATATACAGGACCAGACCAATCTGGCCACAGTCAGAACCATCAGAACAGGTAAGTAAATCTAAAACACAGCCAGTCACTACTGGTACCATAATGACCTAAGCATTATCACTTTAGCATTTGACACCATCCTAAAATATCATAACATGACATTAGGCAAAAAATCACATGAGGCGCACACCTAAACACATTACGCATTAGGCCTCACCAGCATAAACACATTATGCATAAACATCCTAAATATAAACACATTATGTCACAGGCATCACCATAGATACATTATGCAACATCACATTAGGGGCCCGATGTAGGTAAACGCGATTTTCCGATTTCAAAATACCGAGGCGGGCCGAATCGGTATTCTGAAATCGGAAAACGAGATGTAGGAAAAAAATACCGAATGAATACCGATTCGGTCGGCCTCGGTAATGAGATTCGGTACGTTCCGATTCTGCTCGGTCCGAATCGGAAATTACCGAATCGGCCAACAACGATTCGGAAATCACCGAATCGGCTACCACCGAATCGGATATTCCCGAATCGGCGAATACCGATTCGGTAAAAGCCGAATCGGTAAAATCCGATTCGGCAATCATAGACCCATGGCGAAAAAGCCCATAGGAATGCATTGAATGAACCGATTCGGCTTTTACCGAATCGGATAATACCGAATCGGATTTTACCGATTCGGATATTACCGAATCGGTAAAAGCCGATTCGGCAATAGGCGATTCAGCCAATGAGGTGGCTCCCCCTCCCCCACCCAAACAGGGAGTGGCAACCCTGGCAGGTGCAGCTAATTAAGAAGTTTCTAGAAGTTTCTGGAAAGCCTGCCTGAGCCCAACACACACAGTTAGCAGCAGTGGGAGAAGGAGGTTGCAAACTGAACAGGAGAAAATGGCAGATCAGGCAGGAAGCCAGAAGTCCTCCCAAAAGAGGAAGCCCAAGTTCACCACCACCGAACTTCAGGTGCTGGTTGAGGAGGTGGTGAGGGTGCACCGCCAGCTGTTTGGCAAGCTGTCCCTCAACGTGCCAGACAGCACCAAGAGGAGAATGTGGGCCGACATCGCCCAGAAGGTCAATGCTGCTGGTGTCACCCCCAGGTCCATTGAGGAACTGAAGAAAAGGTTTTACGACCTCCGCAGCCTCACGAAGAGGAAGCTGGCGGACATTCAAAGGCAGGCTGGACACACCGGAGGAGGCCAGAACCCGGCGCCACCCCTCACCGAGCTGGAGGAAATTGTCTCCAGCACCATCGAGAGGGCGAGCATCGTAGGAATCGGGACCCTGGACAGCTCTGCGAGAGCCACAGCTACAGGTAAGAAGCATGCGCATCATGACACACCCTACCAGACACCTCCCCATTAGACACAATGCATAGGCAAACACCAGCACTGTACTGTCACCAACATACAAGAGACAAGCATCATGGTACATGTAGTCAGCAGAAGTTATCCAAATATGTCAGTGCAGAATCTCAAGACAGGAAACAGTGTGACACAGTGTAAGGAGATGCAAGGACATGTGGAATGCCATAATTGTACTGACTGTAATACATCGGCACTCAGTTTACAAATGCTTCTTTGTACCTAGGGGCACCATCAGGCGGCACAACTGTGACAGCAGAGGGAGCAGCAACGTCCGACACTGCAGTCGCAGGGCCGAGCACCAGCCAGGCTGGCCAGGAGGAGGAGGAGGAGGATGAGGAAGGAGACACCCCAGGGCTAGGAATGGAGGGAGTCCTGGTGATTGATTTCCAAGCAGTGCACTCCCCAGTACTGTCCAGCACACCCCCCTTGCTATTCTCACCAGAAAACTCCCCTACAAGGCAGACCATTCCGCCTACACCAGCTCCTGCCACAATCGTGGCCTTGCCACCTGTCCAACCAGTCCTGGGAGCAGGGGCTCAGGGACCGGCCAGCACCACACCCCCACCAGTGGCACCCCAGCCCACTCAGCAGGCCGGAAGCAGCAGTGCCCGACGCCGTGCCACCACCACCACCACTGCTGCACCAGCACGGGAGGGCAGTGTGTTCCTGGGCCTGGAGGGACAGATGGTCAAAATCCAGCGCCAACAGGCCAGATCCACCATGGCCTGCCAACGCCAGCTCCTGCAGCACAACATGCAGATGGGGGAGTTGGTGAAGGGTTTCCAGGCTGTTGTGGACAGCAACAAGGAGGTGGCAGCAGGGTTAGGCAGGCTGACCACTGCCATCACCCACTCATCTGCCCGACAGGAGGAGCATGAGGTTGCGCGCAGGAGGGATGCCCGGGTGCTCAACCGGGCCATGGCCCGCCTTGCAGCGGCGACCGCACAACTGTGCCATCGCAGCTCCAATCAAGAGTCTGTGCTCAGTCAGCATACGGCTGAGCTGACTAGGGGGATGGCCAGGATCACCACGGCCATGGAGGCCATGTTAATATCAAACGCCGCCTCCAATCCTGCCCTGGACCTGGGTGATGCTGGAGACAGCAGCAGCCGCAGCAGCCCAGCCAGCGCTGCATCAGAGCCACGGAGGAGCACCAGGCGATCCGCTGATGCTGCTGGCCATTCGGAGGGGGCCGATGGACACCCCAGTGGGTCTGGAAAGCGGGCCAAAAAATAGCCTGGCAAGGGGGGATGAGCAAACCAGAACACTGGACTTTATTTGAGTTTACAATCTCCATTTTTTGATGCACATCAGTGCTGTAACTGTGGTGCATCACTATTAAAAATTTATTTTTTGCAAGCAACATTTAGCTGTCTTTGCATCTGTACTCAGTCAGAAATAGTTCTCAGTGATCTCCTCACGTCTGTATCTGCCATCACTTGGCGTACACACCCCAGCTGGCTGTGTCAGTGGCACAGCTTCGTCGTCGTCATAGTCCTCGTAGTCACACAACTCCACCTCAGTGCCCTTCTTGACCGCAAGGTTGTGTAACATTGCACATACAGCTATGATCTTGCAGCAGGTGATGGGGGTATACTGCCTTGCACCTCCACTCTTGTGCAGGCATCTGAATCTACTTTTCCAGATGCCAAAGGTCCGTTCAACAACATTCCTGGTGCGTATGTGGGCCCGGTTATACCTCCTTTGGCTGGGTGTGGAGGGGTTGAGGTAGGGGGTGAGTATGAATGAGCGGAGGGCATATGCACTGTCGCCTGGAAGAGAAAGGGGTCACATTAGACACATGCATACATGTATTACACCTACCTACTATGTGTTATGGGGGTCTGATGATGTGGCTCACCTAGGAGGTATCCTTCTCCAAAATCGCCAGCCATCAGCCGTGCATATATGCCGCTCTGTTGGAATATATAGGAGTCATGGGTACTTCCTGGAAATTTTGCTACCAGGTCTGTGATGGTGCACTTGGCATTGCAGATCACCTGCACGTTGATGGTGTGTGTAGATTTCCGATTGCGGTATATGTATTCGGTGTCCGCTGGTGGGCAAATCGGAATATGCGTGCCATCTATGCAACCGATGATTTGGGGAAATTGTGCCATCTGGTAGAAGTCAGCTTTGGTTTGTAGCAGTTCTGCGTGGGTTGCAGGGAATGAGATGTATTGGTCCATCCTGTCTATCATGGCGTCAAGGAATATGTGGAAGAACCTTGACAGGCTGCTCTGGCTCACCCCTCCTGCTGCTGCTACTCCACTTTGATAGCTGCCAGACGCTACCAGGTGTAGGCTGCATAGCACCTGGACGTGCGCAGGGATGGCGTGTGCCCTTGGGGTGTGGTGGTCCAAGTATGGCTTAAGGTCCCTGATGAGTTCAAGTATGGTGTCAGAGTCCAGCCTGTATCTCTGTAGGATCTCAGCCTCAGTGAGCATGAACAGGGTTATCCTCTGTCTGTAGACCTGTTCATTTCTTAGCCATTCCCTCTGTCCTTCCTGCTGTAGCCGTAGCCGCCTCGCAATGACATAGAAAGCTGCCATCCTGCAAGTTGCAATGCATTTTGGGACTGTTTATATGGGTTGGAGTTGGTTACCACCTGATTGCAATCCATGGTAAATACCGAGTGAATTCTACCGATTTTGAGCCGATTTCGGTGTTTCTGTGCCTCCCTACATCTCCCCAACTGTCGGAATCGGGGAATTTCCCGATCGGAGAATCATACGAATCGGCATGTTTTCCGATTCGGCTCATGTCCGATTCGGTATTTTTTCCGATTCGGTACATGGACCGAATCGGTGATTTTCCGATTCGGTGTCACTTACGAATCGGTTCTTGGACCGATTCGGTGATTTTCCGATTCGGTGTCACTAACGATTCGGTAGTAGGACCGAATCGGAGATTTTCCGAATCGGTGTCACTAACGAATCGGTTCTTGGCCCGATTCGGTGATTTTCCGATTCGGTGTCACTAACGATTCGGTACATGGACCGATTCGGTCTTTGTAACCGATTCGGTGTTTTTCCGATTCGTTACATATCCGATTTTCGGTATGTACGTATCGGATTCTTTCCCATTCGGTACTCATTCCGAATCGGTTTTCTATCCGATTCGTTCTGTTTTTGGTTCCCTACATCTCGATGGCTGTTTACCGATCGGTAAGGGCCAAAAATCGGTATTTTCGGCCGATACCGATCGGTAAAGCCCTACCTACATCGGGCCCTAGGTCTCAACACATTATGCTTAAACACTGGAAATACGTCACATCACATTCCAGTAAAACAACCAGACATGACTGGTAACATTGCATCTTGCCTGAACCTGTTAGGCAAGCATAGTAGGCCTGAAAACTGGGCATAAACACATTATGCATTGAAATCATATTAGGGCCTTGCGTCCTATCAACACCCTAAACTGACCCCAGGCCAATTGGCTTTCCTGTGGGCTTAATTGCCCACTGTCCAGAAATGTCAGTGCTATAAAAGGGACCTCACAAAGGGCCACCTGGCTGCCGCAGCAGCAAACACAAAGGGTGCACTGCGCTGGGGCGTGGCCTGCTTCTCACCCCTCTTTTGTTGTAAACACAAATGCCCCCAACTTGCAGTTGCCTGCTACAGTGGCGCAACTGAGAAACAAAAAGAGGCACTGACACTACTGGGACGCCTGAACCTCACTCCGGGACTCTATACAACCAAAGGTACGCCCAAATGCTGCAGCTGCTCACTGTCAGGCGGGGCAGCTGGGAGAGCCACACGGGCACTCACGGGGCCCTCAGAGTGGCCCCAGAGGGCAGACACCAACAATGTGCCCTGACATGCCCCCCCCAACAGGGTTACAACTGAGCCCCCACTCACTGAGGCTCTGTGGATGATTCTGCTGGCTTTGCTGGTCACTCGGCGGTTCCCAGGCACCTACAATGTGCCTTGGTGGGTCCCACCTTCCTTGGAGTCTCTCTTTTTGTTTCTCTCACTGGGTCAAAAGTGGGGAGCAGCAGAGAGCAGCCCACGAGGCTCCTTCTCACTTCAGTTCTAATGCGCAGGACTTCTCTCGGGAGAGGTTTCTTCTGGCCGGTGCAGCACACACGGGGCTCTCCCTTCACCACAGGAGCCCCACTGCTCAGCTGCTGTCCCTCTCCTGCCTTCCGGCGGCCTCTGCTTCTGTGGATTGGCCCGCCCACCATCAGGCAGCAGGTGCCTGGCTTCCAGATTGCCTGTCCCAGGTCCCGGCGGTGATTTTTCTCTCGGCGGCACCACTTTTCGGTGGCCAGGCGGGGTGGGCACCTGCTCATGAAGCAAATCCTCAATACGGGGTGGGCACCAGCGAAATAAGCTTGACAGCTGGGTGCGCACCCGCTTGTCAAACAGATCAGACATGACAGTGGGGTGGGAACCTGCTCCTTTAGACTGCAGAAATGTGGGGTGGGCACCTGCTCTAAAGGCACCACAAGGCGGGGTGGGCACCCGCCCTTAAAATACGCCTACAGCGGGGGGCTCCCGCTCCGCTGGGCAATAATACGGGGATCCCCACGTCAGGATTCCCCCCTAAAGGAGATGCAGCTCCGAGCTGCGAAACCCCAGCCGTCTCTTCTTGCGTAATCAGAGTATTGCGCTCACAAGGTACTAGAAGCCAAAAGGCCCTGTAAAATCAAAGGAAAAGATCCAAGGGGCACAGCTGGGCCCAGGGAGGCCAGCACAGAGGGTCCTCCAGCAGGGAGTCAGCCCCCATGTTGGTTCCTCCTGGGCCCTTAGTAGCAGCACGCCCCAGTAGCACAGAAACAGCGCTTCAAACCTGGGGTCACAGCCCCTACATTTATACTCCATTTCCATTTGTCTGCTCCAGCACAGGGCTTGTGGAACCAGATGCAGCTGGTTTTGGGGGGATTTGGAGTACTGTTGACAGGGCTCCTCTTCGCCATAGGGGCTCGTCATAAGACACACCCCAGGGGAGGTGGAGCCAGCATTCACTAGGGCATGTACAATTCTTATTCAGGGACCAGGGACTTCTCCTCCCAATACTACCAAATGCAGAGGTTCCATTCAGCCTAGTGCTGACTCACCCTGCCCCTCCTAGAGCCACACATACCTCACCAGCCCCTGTCACTCAAAAGCCAGACATGCAATTCACATCAGGCAGGCAGACACATAGCACACAGAAAAGCCAACTGGCATTTCTAAAATAGTTATAATAAATCTGCGAACACCATTGCGTAGCATTTATTATTACTATTTCAAACAAACCAAACCTTACCACTCTTTTCCTCTCATATCAGGAATTACCACTGAAACACTTATCAGGGAATCCCCAATGCACTCCTATGCAGTAGTGAGAAACCCAAATGACTATTTGTCACTACCAGGACATGTCACACATTTAAAGTACATGTCCTATTTTTTACCTACAATGCACCCTGCCCTTAGGGCTAGATAGGGCCTACCTTAGGGGTGACTGACATGCAGTAAAGGGGGGGGTCCCAGACATGGCACACACTTTAGGTACCTTGTCCCAGCAGCAGTGACACTGCGCGCACAGGTTCTGCAATGGCAGAGGCCTGAGATATGTTTACAAGGCTACTTTGGTGGGTGTGGCAATCAGCCCTGCAAACCCACCAGTAGCATTTAATTTACCAGCCCTGGGTATATGAGATACCACTTGACAAGGGACTGACAGGCAAATTAAATAGGCCAAACAGGTTCAGACCAATCTTACCATGTCAGAAAAAAGGCTAGGAAAAGGGCAAAAAGTTTAGGGCTGATCCTGCAAAAAGGGCCAGTTCCAACAGTGAGCAACTATGTCCACCTTTCCCGAGGCAGGCATGCTTGGCTGACAATGTTTTTATCGGTTAAAACAACAAAGGGGTTCAGTGACAGTGTGTTGCATCATATGAATCTAGGCAGATTGAGATTAAGCCAAGACCATCAGCCCCATGACGTGTCTACCTTCCCATATTCATGAAAATGTGTTTGCAAGAAAAGAGCTGTAATCTGCCTCTTTGGTAAGAGGAAACAACTAGGCAAAATATACTAGGTAAGGGGAGCATCAGCTCTAAAGGGGGTCATCTTGAAATGTCCAAAATAAAATAAGTCAAGAATAGAGAGCCATTGTAAGAGCCCACAATTATCCATTCCATTTGACTATCTTAAAAACAGCCATCAGAATG
This sequence comes from Lissotriton vulgaris, assembly GCF_964263255.1. Lineage (NCBI taxonomy): Eukaryota > Metazoa > Chordata > Amphibia > Caudata > Salamandridae > Lissotriton > Lissotriton vulgaris. Next base: position 463,912,734 of record NC_141691.1, read on the forward strand.
AAATTCCACATATAGTCAATGCTCTCACAAGTGAGAACTAGCATGCAATTTCAACAACTTCTGATTTTTAAAAAAATATTTCACAAAGTACAATGGGCAAAATGTACAAAGTCCTACCCGTGTGACTTCCCAGTGTTTAGATAAGCCACTATGTCTTCCGCTATGCCCAGATATCGATTTTCAACCTGTTGGTCACAATTCTGAAATTCCAGTATATTTTAGATCAATGCTGGATTTTGTTGAAGCCATTCTGCTTTTCTTGCAAAAAACTACAATACCTAGAATTCCCTGCTCACTGCTTTTGTTATCCTTATTTCCAGAAGATTCCTGAGTCTTAGCTTACCTTTGTTCCTGGAACTATCACTGCCTGCAGTGCTACCATGTGTCATGATTTCTGAGCCAGCACAAATTTAGTGCATCATGGATCCTTGAATAAACTATTCATCTGTGTTTACTTTTTTCCAGTTACTGCCTTTTTTCCATTTAATTTAGTCTCGGTTTTTAGCTTCTACTTTCTAATTCCTGCTGCCTTAGCTTCCAGTTTCTTAGAGCACTTATTGACTTGCTTTCTGCCACATGTTCCCTTTGTTTTGCCTTCTTCCCTGTTAGGCACTCCTCCTTGCTAGCTCCCTGCATATTCTGACCGTGCATTTTAGTTCTACACCCTTGCTGTTATCGTCTTGCAGGTTTCTGTTTGAACATGAAGATTTGCTGCGCAGCTGACACCCTTAGTAGTGTTTCGTGTCCACTGTGAGTATTGACATTATGTTATGTCTATATTATCACCATATGTATCAGCTACAGAGGCCCTGCCTTTGAACGTATATCCTATATGTGGGTATTTGCAGTCACTATTTGTACAGTAGTTTCGGGTGAGGAGCGTATTGTGCTTCAGTCTTACTGTGTAGATTTCTGACGTGATTTGACCCACATTCCCTTTATTGTTAATGTTGTTCTATGCATGGTTTGCACATCCTGGATGTTAGCATTTCTGAAATCTGACAAGCCTCTTGAGTTTCAGTTTTTTGCTGAGCTTTGATAGGAATCACTTTGATCTTTATTCACTTCCATTTGTCAGCTTCTGTTTTATCAGTATCAATGCATGTGGCTCCATCCGTATTTATATTTTTGTAATGTTAAAATCCAATTCCAAGTCTCTTTTCATCTTCCCATTTATAACCGTACAATAAAGTTGGTGAACTGATTTCAAGGAAGAGAATAGATGCCAGTTTACAGCTTCAAACCTCTTATCGTCTTGTGGTGGTGAGCCTCAGCAAGCCCTACCAGTGCTAGGGTTTCGCCCTCCTCTGCACAAGTCCTCAGACCAATAGGATAGAAGTTGGCACAGAAACTAATAGAAAATACAAAGTTTATTAACCTCATGAGGTGGAACAACAGTCACACAACCCCCTTCAGCAATGTATGAAGTAGCACACTGAATGGAAGGAGCTTGGTCGTTTTAAACCCACACAGGGGCTCAAAAGAAGGCGGTACAAGTACAAGAAGTATATTTTAGGCACATATAAGGTCATACCAAAAATGTACAGTCAACAAGTGGGATAGGCTAACAGTTGCTAATTCTGGTGAACACATCCTGACATTTACAGACCAACAACAAGTGCATGGACAGCTGCAAGCTCAACTGAGCATGTGCAAAGTGGAAGAGGTTAAATATAACCTGTCTCTAGGCAGATTTCAAGAGCAGACAACAGCAAGGTAGGACAGAGCACATGGCATATACGTGGTAGTACATGGCAAACAAAATGGCTGCCAGAAATCAGAAATGGATTCCACAAAACGGTCAAGATAGCCTCTAAATACAGGATGGCTTCTGCTAATGCTAACCCAATCGATGCCAAATTACAACAGTCTAGCATCAGACACACAGGCATCTCAAGGTTTTCAAGAGATCAATGGCTTCTCCGGATAATTCTCAGCTGCACAAATCAATGGCCTATCAGTAAAATCTGCACAATCACATATTTCTCCTTAGAGTAAGACCTATTTTTCAAACAGGAATTCTTGACATCTTTTCTAAAAAGATATCATCAGTCTACATGCTGCAGCTTCAAAAGACATAATAGGTGTACCCTATTCGTATTAAACATATTTTAATTTCTACCCATGTAAATGTATTTCCCTTAAACAAGTTGTGGCTGCTTGAGACTCTCCATAATTTACTAGGATTAAGTAAGCCATTCACGCTCATATAAATGCGGTCATGCGGCTACTACATTTACAAGCAATCTCTTCATTAACATTTAGTGCCACATACAGCTATACAAATATCATATTATATCTTTCATTCATTAGATCTTTTACATCTTTTCTCAGGCTGTTACCCTTCCACCTTCAGTCTGATCACATGCAGAATATGTTTTGCTCCCAGGACATTCTTAAAAATATACGAGTGACATAGAAGATTTCAACCTTTGCTTATTCTGTCAATACAGACTGTTCATCTTCACTTTTGAATTATTTGTGATTATACATAATTCATCTCTGATAGAATTTTAAAAGCAAGCACAATCTTCTATTCAAAATATTTTATTTTACATGCCTTCATGGTAATGTACCATATGACCTGATGGTCCATACACATTTGAATGGGTAAATGGTGTATTATCAATGTAATCTGATGTGATGATATAGAGAAGAATTTTAAATTTTGTGGGTTTTGGGGCTCTACTTTCCCTTGTTAGATGGCCATCAAAATGAACAAAATCCATATCTCATTCTTCCGTTTTCCATGGAGATTCAAAAAATGGAAGGTTAGTAATACTTCTTCTGCCATAAAGAAATAAAGCTTTGATATTGTTTTAGTGAAGAGAATTACAATGAGGACGAACAACAGCAAGACAACAGAGCATTGAGGTTTAAAGTGAACACTAAGAGAAGAGAGCTGTGTTCTTCAAAGAACAACGGATGCCAACCACCGTTTCACTATAGGTTGGGGGAATATTTAATTTATGAGACTAGTGGGGGGAAGAGTAGACTGAATCAGGGAGGGTGTAAAAGGTAATGATAAAAGGGGAAAGAGAAGAGAACATATTTCCTTTCATTAAATTAGGGATTGAACAAACGTTTCCTATTATGTACAATACTGCAAATTCTTCAAAATATCCTAAATGATCCTTGAATCTTTCTGGAAATTTCTTAAAACTGTTAATGTCACCTAGGGATCTTTCAGAAAGTAGAACATGATCAGATCTGTGAGGGTCGAGGATGATACCAAGTTTGTTATAATGTCTACTCTTCAATAGATCTGAATCGAGCTTAGAAATATATACTTTGTACACAGTGGGCAACCTTTTAAGAAAATAGAGATGGTTGTCATTCTAACAAGTGAAATAGAGTCCTTATGAAGGGATTGTGGGGAAAGATGGCCGCTGACCGGCCAAAATGAAAAGTAGCAACACCCCCGCCCCCCCCCCCCCCATCTGATGCAGTAGAAGATGAAATGCTAGGTCGTTCTTTCCTCCAGGATTGGCTGATCGACTGGGTGACCGATCGTAAACCACAGCGGTGCTGGAGCCTGGAAGTGACAGCACAGAGAATCGGCCATCAAGTGTATCTCCTCTGCTGGTGTGCAAGCCCTGGTGACAGGATGGCACCAAGAACGAACAAGCAACAGAAGGACCCGAAGGACGCCCAGAATGATCCAGCAGCTCTGGCCACTGTTGTTAGGACTGTGTGAGGCACAGTGCAATTGCGCAGAGTGCTGTTAACGAAACCGGGTGAGAGTGGCAATATTGGTAGTGGCAATGGCGGCAACATCCTCAATGACAGCAATAACGACAATGGCGTGAATTGGAAGGCCAGTAAGACCGGTCAAGAAGGGAGCAGCAAAATCCGGGAAAGCAGCCTTTGGCAGCCTACCCTGATGAAATCCTTTTCCGAAAATTTTGGCGGATCCTGTGAGAGTTGGCCTAGGTGAACAACCGAAGAATTGGCAAGCTGCGCCTCCCAAGGATACAATGTTGCTGCTTCAAGTCAGGCCTCCAGACAGACAAGTGGAGCCGAACAGCGAGAACAAAGATGAGCCGAGTGAGCAGAACCTGACGGAAGAAATGGAATGAGGCTGTGCGAGGCTCAAGGACTCGACTGTAAGTGATTTGGGCCTCGATCTGGGGGCTCTTAGGGAGGGCTAAGGGGAACAAAAATTACCTTTGCAAAGACGAGCTTGACAATCAGCTGCTAACCCCCTCTGTAGAACCCCTCTTAGAGAAAGTAAATCTGGGGGTACCAACGGAGCAGAGGCAGGGGCCCGGCCATTCTAAAGCGATTGCCGGCTCACCAGAAGGGGACTGTTTTTTCTGCCTCAGTGATGACACAGACTCTTCACTTTCAATTTTTCTCATGGCTCAGATTCAGCAGAAATTTCATCATCCAAAGAGCACCGGCTGTCCATAGGTCTTCCATAAAAGTAGGTCCAAATCTAAATCTAAATCCAGAGTGAGCCCTTCCCAAACGGAGACTGCGATGGCTAGAAAACGTGCATGGGATTATTCAGCTACTACTCAGCTATACCAGGATGATGGAGCAATATCGATCTCGGTGGGCATAATAACTCGAGCAGTACAGCGAATACTCGCTCAATGGACTTAGTTTACACCACGGTTAAACAGATGCAGGGGGAGGCCAGGCTAGAGAGCCGAAGAGCGAAACAGGTAACCAAGAAATTACAGGGCTCACTCAGAAAGGTGAACAAGCTATATGATGATATGGTAGACAGGGTTACCCATGTGGAGGAGAGAACCGGAAGATTAGAGGATGAGGTCAATAAGTCAAAGGGCTATCCCTGGAGTGGTTTGTAGATAAGAATACTAACACCAAAAATACCGTATTCCTATCTCATTCACTCACAGCATGCACTAAACATGTTATCTAAATCACTGGTCACAAACTAGATTATAACGTTTACAGTCTTTTTATTAAAAATTATATTTGTTAAAATTTCAGTAAGGAATCTATTGGATTCTACTGAAAAGATTTAGCATAGAGACATATCATAACATAAAAGAATTGTTTAAAAAAAGCAGAGTAAAATTGCATTTACACAGCACATTAAGGAAAGAAGAAAAAATACATTTTTCAAATCATCAGAAATAATCATACAGTATATTTAAATTCAATAGGAAAAACTCAAACAAAAAAACCCTGTCTTCAATAGAGCAATTGATGTTGCTACAGATTATCTGATTCAATAGCCTTTAAATAGATACATTGAGACTTCCAGTATTACAAAATGAAATATCACTAGATTCCCCTAGGCTTTGTTTGAATTCTGTGTAGCAAAGTTCGTCGACGCGTTTCGGTGTTTTGAGCCCGCAGATATGGTCACACCTTCATCAGGACAATTTATATTCGTTTGGGGTCATCCAGTTCAAAAGACCGGTATCCTTTCTGTATATTAGAAAAGCATCAGTCAGTACATGTTTGTGTTTGTACATCAACACTATAATTTGACATACCGGTCAACAGTCTAACAGGCAACTCCACCTCTTTACATCAGTAATCTTTGCCTTAGGTCATATATCATTCCACACATTCTAGTGCATCCCTTCAACATAGCACTGTTTTCTTCCTATATATGTCTACTAATTCGTACTACATTTTATTTTCCCATAGTATTACAACTTCTATCATCCCTGGTGTCTGGTCCCTCCGTTATATTATAGTAAGTGACCAGCTCCAACACATCACTCCGGCCATTTAGACTTATATGTACTGACCTCTTAATTGTGTGGTATAATTGTTTCAGTCTTTGTATTCAATGGTTCTCACATTCCACCATACACTTTTTTCAACGAGTCATGTTATTCAGGACACTCGGTATTGAATCTAGTGGGGGGATGATAAATATATAGATGAAATTTTATTTCATCCTGTAGAGTCCTATTGCGCGTTTATTTTAGACATTTTGAGGAGTGGTTGCACATTACCGTTTCTCTTTAAAGATAAAGACTGTATGTGCAGCTCTTTATTCTTTTGCTTCTAAAGGCAACTGATTAGGTGCTCCAGAAGGTTTCAGTCACTCATTTCTATTGAGGGCTCCTAATATGGATATATAGAAAAGGACTGGTTTTATATTTCTTATCACATGCGTTTACTATGCCTGACAGGCACTCTCACTTATTACTTACCTCATATTATTAGAGGCACCTCCTTCCCCGTGGTTTCACTGTGCGTCCATACTGCCAATCGCGTCCTGGTGCAATCTAGTGGAACTCGATAGGTTCTGCGGGGGGAAGCGATATATGGCACTTGTGATCAAACATCTCTTGTGTTGGCCTATTACCGATTGGTAGCCTGGCTGTCTATCTCTTTCCCTCCCTTTCAGGCCCTATACGTCTTCGTTCTATACAGCTGCAGATTGTCTATCTATTCTACAAGCCCGACTATGGTTTCTGGGGCATCTGGCTGTGATCACTATAGATGTCATGGATTGTCATTATTTACTATCCCACAACATTGGAAAAAAAATATGTAACCCGAGATTTTCATTAGCTTTTAAATCTTGTATCTCGAGTGCATCACCTCTCTCTATGTTTATATTAATTGTGGCGCATCGTGCCTAATCTCTTCGGAGGCTGTTCCCAGTAAAGGGTTTCTCTTACTTTTCCTCTCCTCCTCATATTAACTTTTTCAGCCTCCCTTGCGGTCGTTTTGCTGCTTCATTATTGCACCTGTATACCCCGGTGGTCGGCATTTTGCTAAAGTGCCCGATTTTTCTCTCTCTGTCCTCAAACGGAGCAATTATCTCCAACGTGAGTGGAGTTATCTGAAAAAAAAACTCAAGCTCCCTGGCTTAACTCTTGCTTTGTTGGCTTCTTTACTACCACGGGTACGTCTCGTCTCGTCTTTCCTATTCAGTACGAGCGTTACCCTGTTGTATTTATATCCCTCGTACCTACATTTTTTGCAGCTGTGGTATCGGGCTGACACTCTCTGCTCGCACATGCGCAGAGGGCCTTCTTTTTCCTCGGTATAACGGCGGCCCTCTTAAGACGGCGTTTCCTAATCTAAATAACAGTCGTGTTTGTGGATTCGTGGCGGGCAACCTGCCCCATTAAATTTTCCGGGGAAATCTCGGTGCAATTTACTGTGTGGATATCCCAAATCTTTTGATCTAATTAAATGTGGGAGTAGTTGGTGTGTCAGTTTTCATCCTAAATATTACCTAACACCTCTTAATTATTGTTTCTAAGTAATCGTATTGCAGAGGGCTAATTGTCCCTTGATCTAATTAACCTGCTCTGTATTTTTATTTCACTTTTTATACCGACTGCAGACAGAGCGCATGAGTGTGCTATATCATTGTACAGGGACTGCAACCATTTTTAAGTAATCCCCAGTACTATGTATTATATATTCTTTTCATTCTAGATCTACTAGGGCGAGAGATCTTATTCACTATCGGTCCGGGGTCCCTTTTTAAATACTCTACCCCTATCTCCATGATTTCTTTGGTACCTATACCTTAATAGCGGGTTGTTTAGTTGTTCATATAATTCCTTAAATCAGGGCGTCCCAGTCCTCTCTGGTATTCAACCCATTTTTAATTGTGTTAAATTTTATCGTGTACCATTGTTCTTGTTGCTTACACCTCTTTGTGCTATTACCCATTCTGGTCTTTTCTTTGATCTTTTCTAGGATTACCCATCTTATGTCTAACTCACTATGTTTTTTCTCTTGCCAATGACTTACCAGGGGAGCACTTTCCTTATTGAGTCTAATGTCAGATTTATGCTCTCCTATTCTAACTCTAAGTTCTCGGCCAGTTTCCCCTATATATCCTTGACCATAGGGGCAGAGGATCAAGTACACCAGGTTCTTGCTCCTGCAGTTGTTTAAGGTAGTAATCTTGTGTTTGGCTGAGTTGAGACAGACTTCCTTTGTGACTGGCACTGGTCACAAACGCTACATGATCCACACTTGTGGTTCCCTACCGCTTTTTCTCCTGTCAGAGTTTTTTGTGTCTCCACTACATCGTCTCTGTATGTATGAACCAGAGTAGAGCGTAGGTTCTTGCTTTTTCTATATGCATACAGCGGCCGGGGAAGCTTGGTTTCCGTTCCCTTGTTCTAGATTTTCCAATTGTGGTTTATCACATTTTTGATCCGATTGACCATCACTGAGAACTGACTCACCATGACAATTTTGTCCATGGCCGTGTCCTTCTCCTTCTTTTCCAGAACACTCTCTCTATTATAGTAGTGGGCCCTTTTTAATGAGTGATTGATGAGTTTGTTAGGGTACCCCCTTTCCCTGAACTTTTGCTTTGTGACTTCTGCAAGCCTATAGAAGTCATCTAATGAAGTGCAGTTTCTTCTTAATCTGAGAAATTCTCCAAAAGGTATACTGTCTTTCTGACTTTTGGAGTGGTAACTATTGTAATGAAGTACCGTATTACGGTCAGTTTTCTTTTTAAATAGTTCTACCATTAGCTGATTGTTTAAATTTTTTATGCTGATATCTAAATAATCAACTTTTTTATGGCTGTATGTCAATCAACCAATCAATCATGACATTTGTATAGCGCGCTACTCACCCGGAAGGGTCTCAAGGGGCTTGGGGAAGGGGTCCGCTACTGCTCAAACAGCCAGGTTTTCAGTTGCTTCCAGAAGGAGAGGTGGTCCTGGGTCAGTGGAAGGTGGATGGCTAGGGAGTTCCATGTCTTGGCCGCCAGGTAGGAGAAGGATCTGCCTCCGGCGGTGGCTCTTCGTATGCGTGGAATGGCGGCGAGGGCGTGGTTGGTCAATCGTAGCTGGCGGGTGGGAGTGTAGAAGGTCAGGCGGTCGTTGAGGTACTTGGGGCCCAGGTCGTGGAGAGACTTGTGTGCATGGGTGAGGAGCCTGAACATGATCCTCTTGCTGACTGGGAGCCAGTGCAGGTCCCTCAGGTGGCCGGAGATGTGGTTGCGTCGGGGGATGTCCAGGATGAGTCGGGCGGAGGCATTCTGGATGCGTTGGAGTCTTTCCTATAGCTTGCCTCTGGTTCCGGCGTAGAGGGTGTTTCCATAGTTCAGTCGGCTGGTGACGAGGGCCTGGGTGACTGTCTTCCTGATTTCGGTTGGGATCCATCGGAAGATCTTGCGGAGCATAGGGAGGGTATGAAAGCATGAAGAGGAGACAGCGTTGACTTGTCTGGTCATCGAGATGGAGGAGTCCAGGATGAAGCCCTTTGACTTTCAGTGTTTTAAATACCCTGTTCCCTGAAACCTGTGGGGTCTTCTCTCATATTCTTTACGGAGGTCAATAAGTGACAGGCATTTAAAAGGATACAAGGGAAGCTAGCTGAGGATTTTCAGTGGAAGCTTGAAGATTTCGAAGATCGGCAGAGAAGAAACAACATCAGATTACTGGGATTAGCAGAAGGGGTTGAGGAAGAGGATGTTTTAGCTTTTGTAATATTTCCTGTTGAAGGGGGCTTTCCCTGATCTGGCATTGCTTAATGATTACATAGGTGCATGACTGCATGACGGCTGGAGGAATAGCCAGTACAGTAGTATCATCAGGGGGATGAAGGAGAGCAGGGGGGGGGTGACTTGGCTACGGGCTCAAGCTGCCGCACATAGGTCATTGCTGACCTATTTGCCTAGGAGGGGGGAGGTGGGTGGTCCAGGGGGGTCCTGAGGGTTGGGGGAGCACTGGGGGGGCAGTGGGAGGGAGATCAGGGTATAGCACAGCACGATATCTGAGATTTCTTGGGGGACACAAGAGGTGTAATGAAGCAACAAAAAACCAAGAAAGAGGAAATTTAGAAATGAAGGCAGAAAAACCAAGAATATAGTATATGGACAAACGGTGTGGACAGATGACTGATGTGCACTAATGAGTATACAAATTGCCTCAGTTAATATATGTGGTTTGAATTATCAGGTTAAAAGACAACGGGCTTCAGCAATACTGAGAACAATGCGTTTGGATTTCTTACAAGGTTACAAGGGGGAGTTTAATGGAGCAGCTAGGGTTTTATTTGATTGCGAATACTAAACAGGTGGCTAGAACCAGAGGGGTTGCCATACTCTCTAGAAGGAGCAATATCACTTTCAAGAGAAAGATGCAAGATCAGTGGGGCAGATGGGTTTTGGTGGAGTCCGTGATAAATGGTGAGACGTTTAATCTGTGTTAGGTGTATGGATCTACTGAGGACGACCATGACATCTTTGAATTTTTAGATTCAGAGCTAGCCTCCTGGCCTACACCAGTTATCATGACTGAAGATTTTAATATAAATGGGATGTGGGGCTATGGACAGAGACTGGGGACCGATATATGGGTTGAAAGAAAAAGATTTTCAGAGCAGTCTTTAACCTGGCCCGGAATAACAACCTTGCAGATGTGTGGGCACGATTGAAAGCCAATGACCTTGGTAGCACCTACTACTCGGCTCCCCATAACGTGTTTGCTAGGCTTGATTACTTTTTTGCATCTAATTCGCTGATGTTGAGGTGTCAGATTGAGAAGCTACCCTGGATCATTTCTGACCACAACCCTATCGTCTTTTCAGTAGATATTACAAGGGGGATGCAGGTGCAGGCCTGAGCGTGTATGGACCTTTGAGAGAGGGCTGCTGAGAGACCCAAGATATGTCCAGCATATTAAGGAATGGATAGTGGGCTTCTGGGATATCAAGGAAGTACTTGTTCAGGGGTAGCTTGGGATGCTGTTATACCCGGTATACTAGGTGAGACATTAAGCTTTAGTTTGCATAGACATAAACAAGAGGAATTAATGTCCAAAAAACGATGCCAGGCAGTAGCTGATGCAGAGGAGGAGCTGAATGCGCAATTACAGTGGGCGCAACTCTGGATAAGGCTATGCTAAAACTGACATTGGCAAAATCTGAAGCTCAGGAGCTTATAGCTTACAAAGCAGCTGCAACTTTCCTTCAAAGAAAGGAGCAATGCTATGAGCTTAGCAAACGGGTTGGGCATATGTTAGCGGTGCGCCTGCAACAGAAAGCTGCAATTGGGGATGTCAAGGAGATCTCAGCCAGAAAGGGTGATATAGTCAATGAGCCAGAAGGGATCCGAGAGATATTTAGACAATTCTACGGCAACCTGTTTAACAAAGAACAGTAGAAAGACCCTTTGGAAATCCAAACATATCTTAGTGAAATTCTTATATCAACAATGACTGATGGAGATAGGGAGGCATTGCAAACAGCTTTGACTTCCGGAGATATTTTTGTCACCCTGAGTAGCCTTCCATCTGGCAAAGCCGAGGGGCCAAATCAGATTCCCCTAGAATTTTATAAAGTTTATGGGGAGGCAATCGGACCCAACTTAGTTGAAACAATACAGCAGGCCCAGATGGGTACCTCTGCTCCGGGGTCATGGGTAGGGGCAGACATAGTAATTTTTCTGAAAAAAGGTAAACCACCTAGAGAACCAGGGTCATATAGGCCAATATTGCTAATTAATTGCGATGCCAAAATTTTTTCTAAAACCATGCCAACCAGGCTTAGCAAGGTTATAGGTAAGATGGTAGCCTCCAGCGAGCACAGCTTCATTCCAGGGAGAGGAACAACGCAGCATGTCTGCAGGGTTGTATTCTCTTTGAGGCTGCTGAAGTCTCAGGAGAACCCATGGCGGTCATGATGATGGACGCAGAAAAGTCATTTGACCAGGTCTCCTGGGAGCATCGCTGGGCAGCTATGAAATGGACAGGCATCGGGGGATTTGTCAAAGCAGTTCAGGCTTTGTACAAAGACCCTTCAGCCCGACTCAGAGTTAATGGAGGATATACAGCACCTCTGCAAATTAAGAGTGGTACAGGTCAGCCGTGTCCATGCTCACCATTGCTCTTCGGGATTAATATTGATCACCGAATTCGGAAGTTGGAGGCACATGGTGGCATTTCACCTATAAATTTTCAAGGTTTATAATACAAAATTTTGGCGTACGCAGACAACATAGCTTTAGTGACTCCATCTACTGAAAATGTCCTAACTGCGGTATAGTCGGAAGCTCAAACCTTTGAGTGCGTGTCAGGATATGCGTTAAATGGGTCCAAGACTCAGATAGTCAAGAATGCAGGGGCTGTGTGCAATGATGTACATGTTGTGGACTCAGCTGTCTATTTAGGGATCAATATTTTGATGGATCTGGGTAAGACTGTAGATAGAAACATTGAGCCAATATTATCTAAAGTTAAAAAAGATCTTGACAGAACACACAATCTACACCTATCGCTAGTAGTGCACTGCAACGTGGTGAGAATGATTCTTTTACCCAAAATGTTGTACCTCTTTAGAGCGATCCCACTAGAATTTGAGGGAAAAAGGTATACAGTACTGGAGCATATAGTTAACAGTTTTATATGGGTGCATGGGAAAACTGGAAGGGCATTACGTTTTATATCTTTACCAAGGGCAAGGGCAGGATGGGCTGTTCCCGATTTCAGAATGTATTATTGGACGGCAGCCTTTCAGTATATGAGTGGATTGATTGGTGGAGACGTGTCTGACCCACAGGTTAAGATTAGATCTGTTGATATATATTCTATTTTGATTGGCGGGGAAGCAGAGAATTGCTTTCTAAAGTATACAGCTACTTTAAAAGAACCAAGCTTAAAACCCTGACGGCTGCATATAAGGTTTGGACAGCATTTCGTTAAAAAAAGTGGTCTCGGGAGGTTGAATGGTTACACTCAGTTATTTAGGAATCCAACTCTTTACGGGGAACTTTTTGCAGACACAATAATGAAGAATGGGAAAGGTGTGGAATCTGGAAAGTGGGTTATCTAATGGGGCAGAGCCAACCTACACGAAGGGATGAAAGACGTCGCCGACTGGATGAGGAGCAGCCGCCTTAAACTGAACTCAGACAAGACAGAAGTCCTCATCCTGGATCATCACCCTCGGCCTGGGACGACTCCTGGTGGCCCCAGGCCCTGGGCATCGCTCCCAACCCAACGGACCATGCACGCAACCTGGGCTTCATCCTGGACTCCTCCCTGTCGATGACCAGACAAGTCAACGCCGTCTCATCTTCGTGCTTCAACACCCTGCGCATGCTCCGCAAGATCTTCAGATGGATCCCCACCAAAACCAGGAAGACCGTCACCCAGGCACTCGTCACCAGCTGACTAGACTACGGGAACACCCTCTATGCCGAAACCACAGCTAAGCTTCAAAAAAGACTCTAGCACATCCAGAACGCCTCCGCATGACTCATCCTGGACATCCCCCGACACAGCCACATCACCGGACACCTGAGAGACCTGCAGTGGCTCCCCGTCAGCAAGAGAATCACGTTCAGACTCCTGACCCACGCACACAAGGCTCTCCACGACCTGGGCCCCAAGTACCTCAAAGACCGCATGACCTTCTACACGCCCACCCGCCAGCTACGATCAACCAGCCACGCCCTCGCCACCGTACCACGCATCCGCAGAGCCACCGCTGGAGGAAGATCCTTCTCCTACCTGGCAGCCAAGACCTGGAACTCCCTCCCCATCCACCTTCGGCAAACTCAGGACCATCTCTCCTTCAGGAAACAGCTCAAGACCTGGCTGTTCGAGCAGTAACATACACCCCCCCAGCTCCTTGAGACCCTCCCAGGTGAGTACCGCGCTTTATAAATGCCGTGATTGATTGATTGATTGATTGAGCAGGGAATTTGGCAGTTTATAGACATACAGAATAGCTATGGTATCAACAAAAGGAACTTTTTTAAATATCTTCACATTTGGAGAAGGGGGCCCTGTGGATTCGATAAAAAAGTATTATGGACGTTATCATGGGATCTATCATGCTCTATACAGAGGATCTATGCTGAGCTTTGGTATTGAAAATTGACGATCTTGAAAAATACGAAAAGAAATGGGTAGATAAACTTGGTTTAGATCAAGATTGTTTTCGAGATTCACTAGAAGTAGGTCAAATCGTTTTATGCTCTGTAGGGCTCCAAGCTCAACAGTATAAAACAATCTACTCCTTTTACTACATGCATGCAAGGATAGTGCAATTGGGTAGAGGGGAGGGCACCAGATTCCCTTGATGCAATAGTACAGACGCTGAAATAATACATATGTTTGCGTCTTGTCTTCAGCTGCAGCCCCTGTGGAATGCGATACAAGCATTTTTTGACACAACCCTAGAAATTAAAATTTGCCTCACTCCGTCTAAAATAATGTTGGGGATAAATAGTGAAGACAAGCAAACTCCATCACAGTACTTCCTCTTTATGGCTATGCCGGTACTACTTATCTGCATTGCCTCAGCATGGTTGGACAAAGCAGCTCCAAACATCCAACAATGGCTTACTATGTTGTTGTCCACTTATATTCTTGAGAAGGGGATTTATGAGAGGAAGGGGAAAAGGGGTAGATTGCTTAGCAAATGTACATGGGGACCCATTCATAGTTGAAAGGAAAATCAGTAGGGATTTGTATTCCCCACTCCCTACGCATAGGCGGCCCTTTGAAGGGGTATTTTAAACAGGAGAACAGAATATCTAATAGTAATAACTACTGTTGGAATTTCAATACAGGCTTATTATTGTTGCTCTGGTTCTCTCTTTTGTTGATGATTCCTTTTCCTCTCTTTTTATTTTATTGTTAAAGTATGTATATATCTCAGATGATTTCTGTATGATTTTTCTGTTATGTTGCTGTGCTTAAAAAGAAAAAATCCTAATAAAAAAAAAATTAATTAAAAAAAAGAAATAAAGTCCTTATTATAACCTTCTGGGTGAATATCAGGTTCTACTACGATGTACTCTGCATGACTACATATCTCTTCAAACAATGTATGGGCTACAAAAGTAAATGGTGAACATGAATCTACTAAGATATTAGTTTTGTTAGCAACTACCAACATTTCACAAGTTGAAAGGAGTAAGGTATTACTTTTACCATTCACATGATGTACACATTTATACATATACTGTACCACATCCTTTACAGTGTTTACTGATTTTTTTTTCAGATTCCCTCCAAACCCTACCTGTGAGAAAATTGCCCTTTTTGGGTGGTCATCCCCATTTTGTGGTAAATTGTATTGCTGTTTTTTAGAATTTGCACACAGGGGCACTGCTATCCAGTACCTCGTGTAAGTGCTCTTTGACCCGTAAAACATGTAGAAATGTGCTGATCCGTGATTTTTGTATTTAACTCTTCTATAAAGAAATAGCACAGAGCTTCCAAAACACTTGAGAAACACACCTGATTTTTAGAATGACAAACAAGAGCCAGACATAAAGCGGGGGTGAATTTTTTAATGTAGTAACAGACACGGCTTGCATTTTTATTTTTTTCATTCCTCTGTAACAGCAATTGTTTTTAAAGGTTACAAATTTCATCACACACTTTGATATATCTTTAATGGATTGCAGCCAAGGTACTCTGCCCATAAAATACGCAGTTGGTGAACTACGCTGGTTCTGGAACATGTCGGTACTACTTATCTGCATTGCCTCAGCATGGTTGGACAAAGCAGCTCCAAACATCCAACAATGGCTTGCTATGTTGTTGTCCACTTATATTCTTGAGAAGGGGATTTATGAGAGGAAGGGGAAAAGGGGTAGATTGCTTGGCAAATGTACATGGGGACCCATTCATAGTTGGAAGGAAAATCAGTAGGGATTTGTATTCCCTGCGCATAGGCGGCCCTTTGAAGGGGTATTTTAAACAGGAGAACAGAATATCTAATTGTAATAACTACTGTTGGAATTTCAATACAGGCTTATTATTGTTGCTCTGGTTCTATCTTTTGTTGATGATTCCTTTTCCTCTCTTTTTATTTTATTGTTAAAGTATGTATATATCTCAGATGATTTCTGTATGATTTTTCTGTTATGTTGCTGTGCTTAAAAAGAAAAAATCCTAATAAAAAAAAGAAATAAATAAAAAAAAGAAATAAAGTCCTTATTATAACCTTCTGGGTGAATATCAGGTTCTACTACGATGTACTCTGCATGACTACATATCTCTTCAAACAATGTATAGGCTACAAAAGTAAATGGTGAACATGAATCTACTAAGATATTAGTTTTGTTAGCAACTACCAACATTTCACAAGTTGAAAGGAGTAAGGTATTAATTTTACCATTCACATGATGTACACATTTATACATATACTGTACCACATCCTTTACAGTGTTTACTGATTTTTTTTTCAGATTCCCTCCAAAACCTACCTGTGAGAAAATTGCCCTTTTTGGGTGGTCATCCCCATTTTGTGGTAAATTGTATTGCTGTTTTTTAGAATTTGCACACAGGGGCACTGCTATCCAGTACCTCGTGTAAGTGCTCTTTGACCCGTAAAACATGTAGAAATGTGCTGATCCGTGATTTTTGTATTTAACTCTTCTATAAAGAAATAGCACAGAGCTTCCAAAACACTTGAGAAACACACCTGATTTTTAGAATGACAAACAAGAGCCAGACATAAAGCGGGGGTGAATTTTTTAATGTAGTAACAGACACGGCTTGCATTTTTATTTTTTTCATTCCTCTGTAACAGCAATTGTTTTTAAAGGTTACAAATTTCATCACACACTTTGATATATCTTTAATGGATTGCAGCCAAGGTACTCTGCCCATAAAATACGCAGTTGGTGAACTACGCTGGTTCTGGAACATGTCGGTACTACTTATCTGCATTGCCTCAGCATGGTTGGACAAAGCAGCTCCAAACATCCAACAATGGCTTGCTATGTTGTTGTCCACTTATATTCTTGAGAAGGGGATTTATGAGAGGAAGGGGAAAAGGGGTAGATTGCTTGGCAAATGTACATGGGGACCCATTCATAGTTGGAAGGAAAATCAGTAGGGATTTGTATTCCCCACTCCCTACGCATAGGCGGCCCTTTGAAGGGGTATTTTAAACAGGAGAACAGAATATCTAATTGTAATAACTACTGTTGGAATTTCAATACAGGCTTATTATTGTTGCTCTGGTTCTATCTTTTGTTGATGATTCCTTTTCCTCTCTTTTTATTTTATTGTTAAAGTATGTATATATCTCAGATGATTTCTGTATGATTTTTCTGTTATGTTGCTGTGCTTAAAAAGAAAAAATCCTAATAAAAAAAAAAAAGAAATAAAAAAAAGAAATAAAGTCCTTATTATAACCTTCTGGGTGAATATCAGGTTCTACTACGATGTACTCTGCATGACTACATATCTCTTCAAACAATGTATGGGCTACAAAAGTAAATGGTGAACATGAATCTACTAAGATATTAGTTTTGTTAGCAACTACCAACATTTCACAAGTTGAAAGGAGTAAGGTATTACTTTTACCATTCACATGATGTACACATTTATAAATATACTGTACCACATCCTTTACAGTGTTTACTGATTTTTTTTTCAGATTCCCTCCAAACCCTACCTGTGAGAAAATTGCCCTTTTTGGGTGGTCATCCCCATTTTGTGGTAAATTGTATTGCTGTTTTTTAGAATTTGCACACAGGGGCACTGCTATCCAGTACCTCGTGTAAGTGCTCTTTGACCCGTAAAACATGTAGAATTGTGCTGATCCCTGATTTTTGTATTTAACTCTTCTATAAAGAAATAGCACATAGCTTCCAAAACACTTGAGAAACACACCTGATTTTTAGAATGACAAACAAGAGCCAGACATAAAGCGGGGGTGAATTTTTTAATGTAGTAACAGACACGGCTTGCATTTTTATTTTTTTCATTCCTCTGTAACAGCAATTGTTTTTAAAGGTTACAAATTTCATCACACACTTTGATATATCTTTAATGGATTACAGCCAAGGTACTCTGCCCATAAAATTCGCAGTTGGTGAACTACGCTGGTTCTGGAACACTTTTCAGATGGGGTACTGGTCTTTTGCGATATAAAACTGTTATAAGCATATATCTGGATCCCAAAATGCACCACTTGGTCTCAATATAGCAAAAAAAGGATATGATTCCTTAACATGTAGTCTGCTGCAGATATATTTTTCAAATTTGTCAAAATTGCTGATATCAACACCAACATTGTCCAGGAGCCTTTTGATTTTAGCAAATAGTTCTTTTTTTGGTCAAAATGTTGTTATTGGTTTTAGAAAACTACACAACAATTGTAGCTCCACGAAGCACAGTTCATATGCCGAGAGTCACAGATGTCAAAAAGGAAACACAGTATTTCCGCAAGTTCTCGGCATTCCTTATTTGTCTTTAAACATTTTTCAGATTTTATAGGCCCATCGTTACGGCTCATCAAATACATAGCTTACATGTTTCAGTTTGCAACTAGAGTTTGTGTTCGAACGACCAGAAAGAAGACTTTTATTTTGAAAGAAACCAAACAAAAACAAGTAAACAGTTCCTTGTTGGCTTGTGCAAATGGTCTAAATGGGACTGGGGGAGATACATGGTGGGCGCTGCCGCCTGGGCCCAACTGGCTCAAGGGTCTCCCCTGCCAAACCCAGGAGGGATATCGTGGGCAGTCTCGATAGAGGCATTTGTTGGATCCGCGCGGGCTCCAAATACTAAGAAGGCAAAGGGTGATGCCCAATCTGTTATATCTGAAAGAGGTGGAGATCTCGCAATCTGGGTCCAAAGGCAAATAAGGGCAACCCCTAAGACAGGTAACTCACCAATGGTTTCCAGACATAGTCAAATCCCTTCTGCGTGTCCTCAACTATGTCCATCATCCATTCAAGGGCAAGAGCCCGCCACAGTGTAGCATGCCATTGGGTGAGGGAGGGGGCCTCTGGTTTCTTCCATGCTGTGGCTATTGTCATCTTGGCCACTCCCAAGCATAGCCACATTATGGAACGGTCCCCTTGTGTTTGGTATTTCAGACTTGGGTCCTGCACCCCCAGGAGTGTGTGTTCTATGGTATGTGGGATTGGGTATCCCAGGATGAGTTTCATTTGGGAGAGGATTTCTCTGAGCATCCCACAGCCCGCAAACATTTATCCAAAGTGTTAGGGAATATAGTGTGTAATTTCTGGGGATGTAAATAGCAATCAAACATAATTTGGTAATGAGCTTCTCTTAAAAATAGGGTACAATTATAATTGGTGATGTCTTTGTACAGGGAGCTCCACTTTTTCTCCCCTATGGGGGTGGGCAGCAAGGCATCCCAAAATCTTTGGTGTAGTGGGGACCAGCCGTCAAAATAAGGGAGTACAAAAATGATACGAGCCTTTAGTCGTAGTGCTGGATTGCACTAATTTATCAATTGCGTGAATGTCCTTGGTCGCGGCCAGCTGCTCCTGGGGTTGTTGCACCCAATGTTTTAGCTGTAATTAATGGTATTCTTCTATAGGCAGCCACTTAAAAAGGGCTGCACATTCCACAAAAGTAAGCAGTTCTCCCCGTTTGAAGAGAACTGATAAGATGAGGCATCCACCTTCCCTCCATTTATTGAAGGGACCCTCCAAAAGTGCTGGTGGGAAAACCAGATTGAAATGAATGGGGGTGTAGGGATATGGAATTGTCATCAAGGGCAATGTTTTAGTGACATTGTCCCATATTTGTAGAGTGGTGGCTGTGAGGGTGCTGAGGTATGCGTTAGGTTTCTGCTTCCATTGAAGGTTCCACAAGGTTCTGCCCACTATCTGCTGATCCATATGGAGACAGAGTTTATTGGAGGCTTTGAGGGAGCACTCAGCCAGCACCTTAATTTGAGCAGCTTTGTAATACAAAATGAAGGAAATCAGGAAGAGACAGTCCCCCCACCCCCTGGCATGGTCTATTTAATAGCCACTGGGATAAGTGAGCCCAAACACATTTAGTGTTCATCTTCTTCAGGTCTGAGAACAGGTCTACAGTGATCGGAAACCCTCGAAAGGGTACAGGAGACGGGGTAGGACATTCATCTTGATCGCATTTATTCTGCCTATCCAAGTAATAAATGCAGCTCCGTATTTTTTAAAGTCAGATTTAAGCTGTTGCAGTAAGGGGGGGAAGTTAGTCGTATAGAGGTCAGTTAGTTTGGGGGTTATTTTGATTCCCAGGTATATAATTTCTTTCCATTTGCAGCAGAAAGGAGAAGTCTCCTTGACCATTGCCATCGTTTCTTGGGGCAGCGTTAGATTGAGGAAGAAGAATTCATGCAGATTCTCTTTTAATCCTGTGGCCATTTCAAAACAACTGATGTTGGTCTGCATAGCAGGCAGCAAAACCAACGGGTCGGTGATGGGTATCAGAACAATGTCTGCAAAGAGTAAGATTTTGTGCTTGTCTGTGCCGAACATGGCCCCTCTGATGTCTGGGTTAGCTCTTATCCACGCTGCCAGTATTTTGAGGCAGAGGGCGAAGAGCATAGGAGAGAGAGGGCAGCCCTGCCTTGTACCTCACTAGAGTTGAAAAGATTCCCAGGCTTCTCCATTTACAAGGACTTTGGATCTGGGGGAGTGATAATTGGCCTGCACCATTCCTATAACGGATGAGCTAAACCCAAATTGGCGTAGCCTGCGGTTAAAGAAGGACCAGTCGACGCAGTTGAAGTGCTTCTCTGCATCTAATCAAAGAAGGGCTGCTGGGATATGTTTTTTCTTCTCTTTCTCAATTAAATGTAGTATCCTGCGTAGATTATCTTGTGTATGCCAACCCTTTACGAAGCCCAATTGGCCAACATGAATTAGTGCAGGTAGAACATTTTCTAGTTGACTGGCCAGTATCTTGGAATAGAGTTTAGCGTCCAGGTTCAGGAAGGCTATGTGCCGGTATGAAGTGCACAGTTGGGGATCTTTCTCTGCCTTGGTGAATATAGCGATTAAAGCTTCCCACATAGCCTAAGATACCTGCCGCGTGGCCACTACTTCATTGAAAAGGTTTATCAGGTGGATGGTTAACTCAGGTGCAAAGGTTAGATAATACTGGGCATTCAGCCCATCTGGGCCTGCAGCATTCTAGTGTTTGAGGGCGTCTATCGCCTTCTGGAGCTCCTCTATTGAAATATGTTTGCTAAGTTCATTGTTGGTAGCAGGGGAGACCTGCAGAAGTTCTAGGGCAGGGGTCTCCAAACCGGTCCTGGAGGGCCGGATCCATGCCAGATTTGTTTGGATATCCCCATTGAGATACATGTAGTAATTTATAAAATCTGGCATGGATCCGGCCCTCCAGGACCGATTTGGAGACCTCTGTTCTAGGGAGTGTAAATACTTAGACTGATCATGTTCTGTTAAGGTATCTGCAGTATAAAGTGAGCAATAGAAATCCCAGAAAGTGTTCGCTTTCCCCCCTTCGCTAGAGTGCGAGACGCCAGTGCAATTGAGTATGTGTTTAACATATTCTTTTTCCTGTTTCACTCTAATCTGAAGTGCCAGTAGTGGGCCTATTTTACTGCCCAATCATACCCTTTGGCTTAAAGGCATAACATGTTTTTTTCCACTCTGTTGGTTTATATGGCCTGCAGCTTATCTTTAATTCTGTTACCTTCTATATGGTTTGTACAGACGGGGCATCTTTGTGAGCTCTTCCGCCACCCATAGGTCCATCTCTGGCAAAAGCCATTCCCCTGTCTGTTGTAATTTTAGAGTGGTGGCCAATGCAATACATTTACCCCTTCTGAGTGCCTAAAAGGCATCCCAATTATTCACATGGGAGGAGTCTGTGGGGTCATTTGTGTCAAAGAACTTTTTAATCGACTTTCTCAGGTCATCCCAGGGAATCCTGTCTCTGCTAAGAGAGTTGGGAACGAACCATTTAACAAGTTTAGTGTGCGGAACCAGCCAGTTCATCAATATCTCCAATGGGGCATGATCTGAGAGGCATATCAGGTGATAATGGGCCTCTGAAAGCGATTGGTCGATCATTTGACTAGTAAAAATGTGATCAATCCAGGAGTATGTTCTATGGCAGTGGGAGAAAAATGATTAATCTTGAGCTGAAAGATTAAGGGCCCTTCATGTTTCCATGAGGCTTTAGGTGACTTACTGAAGACCCCTCCTGCTGATCTGAGTGGGTAAGTCGTGTCTGTGGATGGGTCGCAGATAGGATTTAAATCCCCAAATAGGATTATGTCCCCATGGCAAAACCCTCCAGTGTCAATAGAAATGTGAGGAGGGAGTCCAATTGCCCTGTGCTGGGTGCATATACCGTACCTATAGTGCAAGGTCATCCCATCAAATCACCTCTGACCATGAGAAACCTCCCCGCTTTGTCAGTTTTAGTGTTGTGAGGTGGAAGTGAAAAGAGGAGTGGAAAAGGACAGCAACCGCATTTTGTTTAGTGGTAGTTGAAGAACGAAAAATTACTGGATAGGCTTTATGTTTCAGACAAAGGTCTTTGCCTTTTTTCAAGTGGGTTTCTTGCAGTGCACCTATTTTAACATGATGATCCCCCAGGAATTTCCGCAGGCATTGCTTCTTATTGGGGGGATTAGGACCCATTACATTCCATGACATGCAATTAACTGCCATTCAACATGGGGCATACAGTACTTCTGCTCGGAAGAGCCTGCCAGTGGCCTGCCTCAGTAGCAACTCCCCCACCTCCCATCCCATCACCCCCCCAGTAGACCAGTCAGAGAAGTCACATCTTTGAACACCACAGTAAAAAACTAAAAATTAACAAGTATGAACAATAAATTTGAACTGAGAAGTCCCCAAAACAATATGAGAACCTCACTTTAGGTAGCTCCATGGACGAGCCCACTTAAGTTCCCAGAGCCCCGTT
This sequence comes from Lissotriton vulgaris, assembly GCF_964263255.1. Classification (NCBI taxonomy): domain Eukaryota; kingdom Metazoa; phylum Chordata; class Amphibia; order Caudata; family Salamandridae; genus Lissotriton; species Lissotriton vulgaris. Next base: position 463,935,338 of record NC_141691.1, read on the forward strand.
TGCATATCTTTTGGGACACTTGTTGTCTCGCATATCACCATCGTTGAGTTGAACAGAGCAGAGTTATATGACAAATGCTCCCCGCTAACAGAGTCTTGGACTCTATCGGCCACATGCATCATCTCGGCCGTTTGCGAATTCCAAATTGCGAAAAATAGGGAATCACAATTTGGAATTCGCAAAATGGGATGCATGTATATTTTCGCATAATATTTGCAATTCGGTAAAAATCGCAATTTTTACCGAATCGAAAATATTATGCGAATTCTAATTTGCGATTTCGCATTTCCCATTGATTCCTATGGGCCAAAACGCCCATAGGAATCAATGGGAATTGCGAATTCGCAAATTAGAATTCGCAAAATGTTAATGCATTCCATGGGTGCAGGGGGGGTCCAAAGGACCCCCCCCTGCACCCCTGAAATGTATTTTAAAGTGGATGTTTCATACACACATGTCCTAAGGACATGTGTGTCTGTAACATGACAGTGTTTAAAATGCTAATTTGAGCATTTTAATTCTTTTTTGCAAATTGCCACGAGGTTCACCCTCGTGGTAATTTTCACCCCATAATTGCGTATTCGCAATTTTAAAAACAATCATGCTTGGTTTTTAAGGAATCGCAAATTTGCGATTCCTTAGAAGCAATCGCATTTTTGGACTTCGCTAAAAATAGCGATTTTGCCAAAAATGATTGATGCATACTAAAAAGATATTTAGGAATCGCAAACGGCCGATTTTACCGAATCACACCGTTTGCAACTCCTAAATACCTTGATGCATGTGGCCGTAAGCCCTTGGGAGTGGGAAAACTTTGCCACCATTTTTGCCCGTTACTTCACTTTACATTGTTGCATAGTAGGTCAGATATGGGGGGCAGACTGGGTTTGACTTGGGTCAAGGGCCAGAGCTTCCATATGTGTCACCCTTTTGTTTGCTTGCCGCCTCTCCTGGATGTCTGTCAGAGGCCGAGTGAGCGTTGTTCTGTTGGCTGACCTACGCTTTTTTCTCTGAAGTTTGTTGCCTGGCTCAGTGAGGTGTCCCTAATCCCTTCGCCAGGGGGGAGAATTTCCCCGCAGTGTGGGTGCGAGGGCCGTGCACGGCGCCGCGGTGCTCATGACTCATCATGAGGCACAGTGGAGCTGTTCTCATGACAAGCTGGGCTTGTCATGACTCCGCCCACTCCCATAGAATGTCAGCACAGGCGTGGAATTTGCTGTGCCGGGGAGTGGCACGGCTGTTATGACGAGCCCAGGTTATCATGAGCACAGCTCCACTGTGCCTCATGACGAGCTGGCCTCGTCATAAGCTCGCAAGCAGGTCAGCCACCTCTTCCAATTCTGTGAAGTGGTATTGTTTATTGTCAAACTGAAATGTTATGCCGAAAGGGTAAGTCCACTTATATTTAAGTTGACGTTCCCTTAGAGCTTGTGTGATCAAGCAGAATTGTTGTCTTTGTTCTGGTGTAGCTTGGGCCACATCCTGAAAGAGGGACCACGTCATGCCTTTGAATGTGACACTGCCAATGCTTCTGGCATTCTGGAGGACCCTTTCCTTGACTTTAAAGGAGCTGAATTTGGCAAGAATGTCTTGTGGGCGCCTGTTGTCTCCTTTTATACGTGGATGCACCAAAGCCTCTCACCCTTATTTTGTCTCTGCAGGAACAGTTCCCAAAGTCTTCACGTTTGAGCATGGCGGCACAAATTGCCGGATCTTTCTTCCAGGGGCCTCATTTCGTTTCTAGGTCTAAGGTGCGGGTGCCAACCGAGTCCCCATCAGCTTGAAGTGCCACCAGTTCTGCTCCCATCTCTGCTCAGAACACATCAAACATGGTGCCCATGTTGGCTTTAATATCCTCCCTTAGTTCTTTCTTAAAGTCTCTCAGCTACACCAGCAGATCTTCTCAGGTGTATTCCATTGCGCCCACAGTTTGTGTGTTCCCCTCCTTTTCCACCCTGCTGTCAGAGGGGGCAAAATAGTTGGAGACTCTATTGCTTTGAGCCTACTTCGGAGGCATAGGGATGGGGCCGTAGTCAGCCTGGAGGCACTCCCTACCAGGTCAAATGTGGGTCTAGGGCGGAACCCTCTGGCACACTATCAGGCTCTGCACAGCAATCAAAGGTGACTGGGTCTATGTTCGCTCAGGTTACCTTGAAGTAGCGTGGGAGCCCCCAACTGACCTCTGTATCGCCTTTCTTTTGCATACAGTTCAGTTCAATAAACTTTATTCGGTTAAAAACAAATAACCATAAAAGTAACAAACATAAAACAAAATACAATGATTACAATAATTACAATAATTACATCTCATGATTATTGGTGCAGTGAGGTAGATCAGTAGGAGGTCTAGGCTATTTCAATTAGCATTTGTTTCCTGAATTTAAAAACACTTTTTAAATAATTTAAAATCACAGTAACAGTTAAAATCGTGTCCATTTTCTGTACTTCTAGAAAAGCTGGGCGACATCTGGTTAAATTAATGTTTTTTAAAAAAGGGACAATGATTTTCCTACGTATGGCACTATAAAATTTGCAGAAAAAAAGGATATGAATATCAGATTGTTGTGACGTACCATCACACAAACAGGTGGGCAAAATGCGGTTCCATGAGTTCATGCATGGAAAAGACACTAATCTAAAAAATATACAAAATCTAAAACGAGTTAAAAGAAAACGATCATAGTTAGTCATGGACAGGGATAAATATGGCTGTACAGTGTTAGTCTCACAGAGAGTAGGAAGGTGAGAGTGTACTGAGGGTTTCAAAATTTCCACTCTCTTCCTCTTATCCACCAGGTGGTCCAGGCAGATGGTTTTTAGTGTCTTCCTGGAAATGGTATCCATTGAGGTTGGGTCCGAAAAATATGAATGTAATCCAATCTCGGTTAGAAAGTGCTTTACATAACCCAGCCATTCCATTCTGTCCACATGGTCCAAACTGAGGGTGTCACGTAGCAGGGCCCGGTTCATAACGCATTCATTAGTAGTCCATACCCTATGCCACAGTAGGATAAGTTGAATTCTGATAATGTCCGTTATGTAAGGTTGGCCAAGTTCAGCGTGACAATTGAATGTGGCAGCACACTGTGGAACTGCTAGAACTCCCCTCAAAAATGTATTCTCTACCAGCTGGATTTGATCAACATTTGCATATCCCCACAGACCTGAGCCATACATAGCCACAGACAAGCATGTAGCTTTATATATGGTTAACATTTCTTTTATCGGCTTCCTGCCCAATTTTCTGACGAAATTCTGTAAGGCCATGATCGTTTTCATGAATAAAAGAGTTCTAGCCTTAATTGCACTTGTCCAGGAACCTGACTCATGGAATAAAATGCCCAAATAAGAAAAGGTTGGGGTGTTATCCAGTGGCACATTGTTTAAAAACATACGCTTCATCAGTTTACCTGGTTTTAGGCCACAATTCATTGTAAAAGTCTTACTACAGTTTACTAGTAGGTCCAGGTTCAACATAAATTTCTCAAAACTAACTACTAGTTTTTGCAGAGCGCGAGGAGTGCGTGCGATGAGTACTGCGTCATCCGCATACATGAGCGCAGGGATTTCCCTCCTCCCCACCCTGGGCATATCCCTACACTCTTGCAGCAGGTGACGCTCGAGCCCATTAATATAAAGAAGAAATAAAAAAGGTGCCATTACGCAACCTTGCCGCACTCCGCGACCTACACTAAATTGTCTGGAGCATTCTCCTCCCCTGCCGTAACGAACAGAAGCTGTGGCTCCGCTGTAGAATTCCCTCAAGAAACAGATAATGTTATTGTCCACTCCCAAACCTTTCATTATACCCCACAATTTAGAGTGTGATACACAGTCGAACGCTGATGAAAGGTCGACAAAAGTAAAATATAAGCGTTCAGATTTTATCCTTATATATTTATGCTGCAAAAGCATTAGGTTTAAACCTTGCTCAATTGTGCCAATCCCTTTTTGAAAACCAAATTGCAAATCACTAATAATATCGTTTTCCTCTGCCCAGCTTTGGAGTCTTGCCAACACAACACGTCCTAAAATTTTTACTGAGGAGTCAAGAAGGGAGATTGGTCTATAACAGGCACAACTGTTCCTATCCCCCTTCTTGTAAATCGGGACAATGACTGAGGTGAACCAGGATTCTTTCAGACCCATTGAGAGAGCTGCATTAAAAAGTTGTACCAACATAGGCCCCCAGATTTCAGTGTTAGCTTTAAATAGGTCTGCCGGAATCCCATCAGGTCCGGCAGCCTTACCGCCTTTGGTAGATCTCAAGGCTAGAAGTACTTCATCAAGTGTTACAACCAAGTTGTAACTCTGTTGTGCATCCAAGCTAGAGTTAGGACCCCCACCATGGATGTCTTCCTGTGCCTTATAAAGATTTGAAAAATGATCTACCCATTTGTCCTCGTCTATTGCAATCTCGATTCGCGCCGTATGAGTTTCATATGGGAAAGGGGTGTTAATTACTTTCCAGAATGCAGCGGAATCTTTAGATTGCGAGGCTTCACAAAGGGAATCTATTGCCTCCTTATTTAGCGCGGTTTTCCTTACTTTCAGGGCCTGAGTATATGTGTACCTGCACTCTCTTATTTCATTTTTATCCCTAGGGCATCTGTGTACTGCCTGTTTTAGATTTTTCAATGCCCTAGTGCATGCGTTATTAAACCAACTCTTGGGTCCCTTTCCTCTACGTTTTGCCTCCACCCTTAGGCTACTTTTTATGTTTATAGCTATTATTCCAACATGCTCAATAATTTGATCATTAGTGGAGTTGTCACTTAGGCAAATCCTAAAACTATTTGAGCACACCTCCCAGAGTTCCTTAAAAAAGGTTGTGGGGATTACTTTGCTCCATTTAAGTGTGTACCCATTTTGTCTCCCAAGGACAACATCAACCGCTGTCTCAACTAGAGGCGCGGCCGTCGATGGGTCTGGGAACAAATCTACTACCTTAAGGCATTGTGGAAGGTGGTCACTTATGGGTAATTGGATGTTCGTAACCCCCAACAGTCTGTGATTAAGATTACTGGAGGCGATGATAAAATCAATGGTTGTCGCTAAGCCTCTACCAACAAAAGTCGGTGCGAAGGGTGTGGGTTCTAGGGCAGATTCATTTGCAAACCCTAAATCAAACATGAATAATAATTCATTAAGCAAGTCCCCCATCAGAGTATGATCAAAATGTGTCAAATGCATATCTCTCTCTGTCATTAGGCCACATAGGCCCTGATTCCCTTTAGTACATAATGAACAATTAAAATCCCCCCCCCCATAAGATTATCAACTCCCTTTCATTTTTGTCTACCTCTAACTGAATTTCCTCCTTAAGCTGCTTCATTACAACCAGAATGTCATCTCTCGGGACATTATTATAAAAATTAATAATTAACACCACAGCTCCTTTAAAATTCCTTAGGGTTATAAGTTGGAAATAACTGGAATTTAAATGGCAATGAGCTTGTTTAATTTTAAGTTGATTTGAAACAAGCGTGGTCAATCCACCCTTGGCTCTACCAAAATGACCTCCAACAGCTGGTGTAAAAAAGGTTCCAGAACCATTTACATGGATTGATTCCTGAGTCCATGTTTCTTGCAAGGCCACTATGTCCTGGCCATTTATTACTGACTCCCAGGCTGGATTAGTGATTTTTTGCCTGAACCCTGCTATGTTCCAAAACAGCAGTGCGCATAGATCATTCTTCGTCTGGGTCGGGCCATCTCCTACCTGTTCCCCACACCTATTATTGACAACAACTATGGGAGATTGCATCTGCTCCAGAGTATCACGGTCGCATGGTGACAAACTGTCAGAGTTAGGGACCTTTTGTAGAGTTGGCAGATCTTGGGGAAGCTCGCTCAAAGTCTCAGTACTTTTAGGGGGAACTATATCCTTGATAAAGGGGTGAAAAACTGGAGGAAAAAATGTATTCCCAGCCAGATTTTCTTGGGATGTCTGAGCTTGCTGTCAATCAACCCCATCCAGACCAGTGAAAATCTGGAAACAATTTTGGATAGGTAGATTATACATGTGTGGGTGGAACTCTCTGTTATTCCATGGTCTCCCTTGTGGGGGGTTAGACTCCGGATATGGTGGATATTGATTATTTAAAGAGGGGTATTGATAATCTAGCGACTGATGTCTGGGATAGAACACCTCCGACCTTTGCATGTGAATATGGGGGTCCTGAGCATTTACATAAACAGGATAGCCCATCAAAGGTGGTGGCCCCATTGAACCGGGCCTATCCCATGGTCTCACGTTTCTAGACCCCCGCTGTTGGTGGAATGGTTTCTTAAATAGCTGCCTATTCCAGCCCTGTTTATTATGATCTTTTGATGGTGCATAGGGATAGAAATAGGATAAAAGATGTGTGGAGATGGCATCGCTGCTACTGGCATCAAACCAATCTCCAATGTGCCTCACGGCCCTATAATCCTTAAAATTAATGACTATTACATCACCCCTTCTATCCTTAGGTCTGACTCCCACCCAATAGGCACGCCTTACACTTAGGATTTCACCATTGATGGATGCAGGCAACGGTCTGTTGTCTCGGAGCCAAACAGTAACCTTGTTACGTAAGGCAACGTGATCTTCCCATTTACCTGCAGGTAGTTCTGGCACCCCTGCCATTACAATAACGAAAGGGGCAGAAGCTGGGGGTAAATCTATAGTGTGGCCCGTCTTTTCTAAGGCAATGGTTGGTGGATTTTCATTTCTCGGATTAGTTGTTAAAGGGTCCTTTCTACCTCCCTGATTTTGAGGTCCCCCAGATTTAAGAGTTTGATCTTTAGTTACTGGGGCCGCCGGCTGAGTTATAGGCAGTTGCGGTGTGGGAGTTAATAGCGTGATGTGGGGCTACCCGCTCTTCCCTTTTCTTGCACTGGTTTCTTTTTTAGCACAGGTGCTGGTGCTTTGGTTACTGGCGTTATAGGAGCTAATGTTATAGGGGGAGCTATAACTTTAGATTTTGCAGGAAGGTTAGTCTTTACTATGGGATTCATCTTAGCTTTTCCCGGGCCCTTTATTAGGTCATGTAAAAGGAGGGAATTCTGTTCAACCTTTTTCTCTATGATGTCTAAGTGTGTACACATCATGTTGGTCTTATCCAGAATCGGTTGCATCACACCCCTGATTAGTTCTACAATTTTGGCCATCATGGCCTCTTCGCCTAATAAAGTTTGACCAGTTTGTGACTGTGGGGACTGAGCTACCCCTTTCCTTATCTTCTGAGCTCGATTACACAGTGGCTCACCCCCCCTTTTTTTACTTGTTCTTATAGTGAGGGGGGAAATAGAAGACCTGGAAGATGACTCAATGGGCATTTTTGGGGATCCTGATAACCTACCATTATCATTCCCTGTAGGTGAGTCCAGTAGTGATGAGCTAGTTGGCGTACTAGACAAAAGATGCTTGCTCATTGTAATGGGATCAAGAGGAAAATTATCAGTATTGTCTGTAATCCCTGATTGTGAGAAATCAATAAGCATCACGGAGTCTGTAGGTCGACTCTGTGAAGTAGCATCCCCCATTCCTCCCAAGTTTGAAGACCTCAACTCATAAAGTAGAGGTGCAGTTCCGGGCACACTCCCCCCTCCTTGTGTAATTTTATGGCTTGCCTTGCTTTGCTTCCCCCTCCGTCTCACTCGGGCTTTCTTGAATCTTCTAGGGGATTCTTTAGTTGCAGGATCATTTATTCCTGTAGATGATATGGCCAATACTGTGGGGGCTTGAACACAAGGGATTTCATCATGATGGCCCGCATGGACCATAGCTGTTACAATAGTTACTTTGCCTGCAGGGACCGGGTGTTCCTTTGCCACAGAGATATCAGGAACAGTAACTGGGGGCTCTGGTGCAATAGTAATAGCAGGTGAATGTTCCAAACCCAGTGAAGCCCTCCTCTTGCTGTTAATTTGCGCTACCTTCTTTATAAGAAAATTGTCCATAGTAACCACTTTAGTGGTCATAGTGGCTGATAGTTCCGTGCTCACTTAATACGAGATGTAAAATTGTAAAAACGGGATCTCACTCACGTCGTTAGGAGCTGCTCGGACGAGCAGTGAGGATGGAAGGACGAAAAGGGTGTGGCCCGGCCCGGCTCCTCGGTCCCCGGAGGGCCACCGAGGGCCCGCCCTTTGCCCGGGCTTAGCCCCAGGCGTCCCGCTCGCGTCCCGCGACGCGGGTCTCCTCCTCCCTTTAACCGTCTGGCTGTGCGCCCTGCTGGCGCGTTCCGCGTCACTCCCTCGCGCCGCCGCGATGCCTGCCGGGAGTTGTGGTCCTCCCGGAGCGGCGGCGCGGTTTGCAGTGCCCCAGTGTGACTCTCGGCGGTGGCGGCTTGGACGTCCGCTCTGCTCTTCCCTGCTGGCGTGGAGTGACTCTCGGCGGTGGTGGCAGGTAAGTGGTTCTCCCCCCGCTGTGCCGGTCTCCTCCTCCCTTTAACCGGCTGGCTGTGCGCCCTGCTGGCACGTTCCGCGTCACTCCCTCGCGCCGCCGCGATGCCTGCCGGGAGTTGTGGTCCTCCCGGAGCGGCGGCGCGGTTTGCAGTGCCCCGGTGTGACTCTCGGCGGTGGCGGCTTGGACGTCCGCTCTGCTCTTCCCTGCTGGCGTGGAGTGACTCTCAGTGGTGGCGGCAGGTAAGTGGTTCTCATACAGCTGCAGTCTCCTCCCCTGGTGGTGTCAACTCCAGTTTTTTGCTTCTTGCTGAAGTTAGGGCCTCTCAGGCGCAATATTAAGGTCAGGCATTTACTGTAGTGGCCTGCTGGGGCCCTCCGGTGACCCGCACTGGTTGGGAGACTGTAATTAGGAAGTCCCAAAGAGCTCCCTGCCCTACACCATGCATATTACATGACCCCACCTGAGTGTTGGATTGCTCGGCGAGTAGTCCACACTCGTCGTCTTGCAGGGAGGCCATTGCCAGCTCTGCCGAGCTTGGGCCATGCCCCTGCTCCACCATATCCTTTCCTTGTTCCTGGATGGGAGTGAGCCTTGTTCTGTGCCCCATGACGGGTACTCTGTTACTCCCGCGATTCTGATAGGGGAGCAGCAGTGCTTCTTCTTACACTCGTCAGGGACTGCCGCCATCTAGGGTGTCGCTCCACATCGCAGGCTTGTCCAAATTATGCCTCAATGGACGGTGCTTGTGAGATATTCAGGTAGTCTCAGTGTCCTCCTGATGTGGTACATCTCACTTAATCGGTGTGCACATTTTTGAAAGCATCGCGTGCACTGTGGTGGCCAAATACCCGGGGCTCAGAGCTGAGCCAAATGGTATCATGTCCCGCTACCAAGGTGGTTGGCCATGCCCCCTTCATTTTATTTTAAACACATGAGATTAAATGATTTGCCCAGAGCCAACACCAGGATTCAAACCTGGCCCCGGTGATCTAACATCAGTATTTCTAGTCATTAGGCGACATTCATATTTCTCAAATACTGTGTGAAATTCTTACACATTTGGACATAGTTCAGCACCCTTGCACAAGTGATGATGGAACAATTTTCATAGTGAGTGTGCTGACAACAATGTTACCTCACTGAAGTCATAGGGTTTGACCTGAATAGGCATGGATGACTCCACTGGGCTATGCGGAATCTTCATTGTGTGGGCCCTTGGCATCCTTCTTGACACCACTTTGTCAAATCCTGCCTGACAGATCCGTTTGAGCCACATGTAACACTTTAGTGTGGCTGAAGACCTTTGCCATCTTGGATTTGCCCTGGTGAATTGGATTTTGGGTCTGTTTGCAGTAAAGCAAACAGGAACTACTGAAAACATTGGTAGAGTGGGGCCTGGGAACCTTTACTCTATTGGTCAGAGAATCAATCAATCAAAACATTTGAAAAGCGCACTACTCACCCGTGAGGGTCTCAAGGCGTTGGGAGGGGTAGAAGGATGGGTGCTGCTACTGCTCGAAAAGCCAGGTCTTGAGTAGCCTCCTGAAGGTTATTAGGTTCTGGGTCTGCCATAAGAGGATGGGGAGGGTGTTCCAGGTTTTGGCGGCGAGGTGGGAAAACGATCTGCCGCGTGTGGTCGCTCTTCGGATGGTGGCGAGGGCGAGGTTGGCAGAGCGCAGCTGGCGGTTTGGGGTGTTGAAGGTAAGTCGCCTGTTGAGGTATGCGGGTCCGGTGTTGTGGAGAGTCTTTTGTGCATGGGTGATGAACTTGAAGGTGAACCTCAGTGCAGGTCTCTTAGGTGGGGTGTGATGTGGCTGTGGCAAGGGATATCGAGGATCAATCGTGCAGAGTCGTTCTGTATGCATTGTAGTCATTTCAGGAGTTTGGTCGGGGCTCCTGTGCAGAGGGCGTTTCCGCAGTCCAGCCTGCTACTGACGAGGGCCTGGGTGACTGTTCTTCTTGTTTCAGTGGGGTTCCACCTGTAGATCCTGCGGAGCATGCAGAGGGTGTTGAAGCAGGAGGACGAGACAGCGTTGACTTGCTTGGTCATGGAGAGTGTTGAGTCGATGATGAACCCCAGGTTGCATGCGTGGTTGGTGGGGGTCGGTGCTGCTCCCAGTGCGGTCGGCCACCAGGAGTCGTCCCAGGCCGCATGGGTAGAGCTTAGGATGAGGACCTCTGTCTTGTCTAAGTTCAGCTTCATGTAGCTGTTCTTCATTCACTCGGCGACGGCTTTCATTCCTTTGTGGAGGTTGGTTTTGGCGGTGAGGGGGTCCTTGGTGAGGGAGAGGATCAGCTGGGTGTCATCGGCAAAGGAGATGATGTTGAGGTCGTGCAGTCGGGTGACGTGAGTGAGGGGTGCCATGTATACGTTTAACAATGTCGGGCTGAGGGATGATCCTTGGGGTACGCTGCAGATGATCTCGGTGGGTTCTGCCGGAGAGGAAGGAGGTGCTCCACTCCAGAGCCTTGTCACGGACCCCTGCATTGTGGAGGCTCGTGCAAAGGGTGCGGTAGTAGACAGTGTCGAAGTCGGCAGGTAGGTCCAGGAGGATGAGGGCCGTGGTTTCGCAGATGTCCAGCTGGGCCCTGATGTCATCGGTGGCGGCGATGAGGGCAGTTTTGGTGCTGTGGTTGCTGCGGATCCTGGACTAGGACAGGTATAGGATGCTGTTCTCCTCGAGGTAGCGGGTCAGTCTTGGGTTTTTTGAGTAAGGCGTTGATCTCGGCATGCTTCCATGGCCTTGGGGAGATGGGGTTTTGATTGTGGTGCTGGCTTTGTTGAAGATGTGGTATGGGCACGGGTCTGACGGAGAGCCGGAGTGGATGGTGTTCATGATTTTGATTTATGTTGGTCCAGGTAAGCAAGGGGTCAGTGTGGGTTATGGCTGTGTGATCAAAGGTCTCGGTGGCTGTCGGGCGGTCAGTTTGTTGAAGCTGTTGTGGATGTCTGCAATCTTGCAATGGAAGAAGGTGGCCAGGGAGTCACACAGTTCTTGCGATGGTGGGATGTTGTTCGAATTGGAGCTGGGGTTGGAGAGTTCCTTTACGATGTTCTAAAGCTCCTTGCTGTTGTGCGCATTGTTGTCTAGGCAGTCCTTGAAGGAGGCCCTTTTGACGGATCTTATGAGGTGGTGGTGTCTGCGGATGGTGTACTTGTGGGTTGCGTAGCTGTCCAGTGTTTGTACGTGATGCCATTTCTTCTCTAGTTTTCATCAGGTTTGCTTGGAGGCCTGGAGATCCGTGGTGAATCAGCTGGGTTTCTTGTTGGTGCATCTGTTAGAGGGTTTCTGGACTGGGACGAGAGTGTAGGCACAGTCGTTGATCCACTGTCTGAGGTTGCAGGCTCGGTGTTGTGTCGGTGGGGTCGACTGGTGGGTTTCAGGTGAGGGTGGTGTTTAGCTGGTCTTCTGTGACTTTGCTCCAGCTGTGGCGGGGGATCTGTTGAGCGTGGTGATGCGTGGTGAGTTTCCAAAAGGTGAAGTGGATGCAGCGACGGTCGGTCCAGTTTAGTATGGTGGTGTGGCTGAAGGTGACTTTGGAGCTTGCGGAGAAAATGGGGTCATGCGTGCGGCCAGCGGAGTGGGTGGGCGTCATGACGAGCTGTCTTAGTCCAAGGTTGGAAAGGTTGTCAAACAGGGTGGTGGAGTTGGTGTTGTTGTTGTTCTGGAGGTGGAAGTTCAGGTCCCCGAGGAGGATGTAGTCTGTGGAGGAGAAGGCGTGTGTATTGAGGAAGTCGGCGATGGAGTCGCCGAACTGTGGCCGAGGTCCGGGGGATCTGTAGATGAGGGTTCCTCAGAGTGTGGTGTTGCGATCAGTGTGGATCTGAAAGTGCAAGTGTTTGGTGGTGCTGTGGGTGTCGTTGGTGCTGGTCAAGACTCTGAGGGAGTTCCTGTGGATGATGGCGATTCCTCCTCCTGTTCCGTTGGTGCAGTCCCTGCGGGTGATCTTGTAGCCGTCTGGTATGGCTATGCCGATGTTCGGTGCCAAGGAGGAGTTGATCTAGGTCTCCATCAGGAAGCCGACGTCTGGAGAGGTGGAGGTGAGTAGGTCTATGAAGTTTTTGCGGGCGGAGCGGGTGTTAAGTAGGATGCATTTGAGGTGTTAGCAACCTTACTTGTTGGGCAGTTTGGCGGTTTGGAGGCTGGTGAAGCTGCAGTTCCGGCAGGAGAAGGGTCCTTCGGTGCGCTTTGGGGCGGGTAGGCAGCAGGTGTGTCGAAGCCCGGTGTTGAGTGCATGGAGGGTGCTGGCATCGTAGCGGTGTTGGGCGTCATGGCATTTGCGGGATGAGGGGGTCTGGCGCTGGGCGCGGTCCAGGCGTAGATGGGTGCAGACCGGCTTGCCTTTGGCGCTCCTTCGGCGTGAAAGCGGCGCACCTGCTGCATGGCCGCACAGCGGCCACTAATATAAGGGGAAGTGGGAGGGAGGGCAGCTTGAAAGCGGGAGCGGAGATGATGAATGGGACGAGCTGGGGGGTGGGCCAAAGGGGACGCAGCAGTGGAGAAACGGGTGAAAAAAACAGGGCACAGAGGAAAGGGAAACAACAATGCAAATATCAAGGAAACAATAGAGTGACCAAAAAACAAAATACAAACCAGGGGCACAGAAAAAAGGAGACAACAACAACAGTCATAAGAAAAACAATACAGTGATGGCAAGATACAACAGAGTCTCAGGGCCCTCAAACCTATGGCGGAGGCAGCGAGCAGAGGGACACGGGCACATAGGTGGTGCTGTGCAGTGTTAGGGAGCAACCTACCTGGAATCAGGATCAAGGAAGACCAATGAGTGCCTTACTGTGTTCCCTCCTACAGGCTGGTGAATCCTACAAAGCTGGCCCCTCTCCCATCCTTCTCAGAACACTGCTGGACTTGCTAAAGGATACAAGACAGACTGAACCTGCTGTGTTTGGCATCTGCCACCTATGAAAAGGATCCAATAAGCTCAGACCCCTTTCACATAAAATCCAAGTACAAAAAGATCTCCAAAGAGCATAAGGCTGATCTTGTGGATGTCTCCAGCAACATTAAAAAGCAGAAGAAGACTTTCCTGTGAAGTATCCCAGTTGCCTAGTAGCAATATGACCAGGATTGGACTTTGCAGTTGCCTTCTGACTAACACCCTGAGAGTCTTTAAACCCTTGCCCTGAGGTGTTGGGGGCCTTGGACTTGTACTCCTGTGGTTGTTTGAGATCCCAAAAAATTATGGGAACGTTTTCACATTTATTTGCTCCAGAGCTTCAAAAGGACTCATACTGATAATTTTCCAACAAGCAGGTCATTCCATGAGACTGAATTTCATATGTATACCACGTGCAGAAGAGGTTTTCCCCAGACAAAGAACAAAGACCATTTTTAGATTGGGACTTAAAAATGTTTTCAAATCTCACGCTACTTCCAAACTCCAGTAGGGCCAATTCACTTGGTTTATCCTCCCATCGCTCCATCACGGTTGGCTTCAAATAGCACCTATGGCCCGGTCTACTGCAATCATGGGCAATTATTGGCATTATCATTTTTTGGTGCTATTTCACTGCAATTTTTTGAGAATTGTGTCTTATGGTCCTGTTATTGAATATTTGATGCTTTGGTGTCATTTTGCTCATAATTCTTTTCTCTTTTCATAAATTGCAGTGTGTTTTTTATTGTGGTGTGGTTTCGACTTTTAGACTGTTTTGATACTTCTAAATGTTTTAGGTATTTTTTTTCTGAGTTAAGCCTGATTGCTCCTTACCAAGCAACCAAGGTTTGATCTCAAACTTACGTTACTGAAACCTTTGATTGGACCTAAATCTTAGTGACTATAGTAATTGTGGTGGATTACCATCCACCCCAGTTATTATTTCACTTTCTCACATTGCTGTTTATCAGTGGGATCCAAAACTTGCGTTCAGCAGTAATACTCTTTTTTAAATGTTTAAATAAAAAATCTGTTAATTTAAGTACCATCACAAATTGACTTTTTACTGGCGCAACGTCTTATATTTGGTTATTTGTGATTTTTTGAATACTTTTTTGTCTGATTTTTACACTTTAAGTCCTTTAAGGATAAAGGAATTAAATCTGCCTTCCCTGGCTCAGCATGTGCACAGAAAGGTAGCTGAGGATGGACTTGAATAACATAAAAACTAACTAAAGCACCATCAGACCTGGGAAGATTTCCACCAAGCAGGAACACCTATGATGGTGAAGAGACTGAGGAAACTGAAGAAGTAAAAAGGGGTAGGGGACAACCTGTCCTAATAATTTTTTTGGGGTGCACCTTCCAGGGCTGGGAGTGATGTAGGCTCTGCCATCATAAGCACTTTTGAGCCCACCATCTGCCAGAAGTAGTTAAGTGACAAGCACACACAAGGGAGTGGCAGGCCAAAATTGCAGCCTTAACTTGGGAGAAAAATAATCAGTGGAAGAAAAGCTCTACCAAGAATATGGTGGTACCAATGATGATGTGTCTACAGTTGGGTCACACACTCCTATGTTGCCCAAGGTTATTGTGATTGTGATTAGCTTTGTGGCAGAAGGCCTGTATGATTATTTCATTGCATTCCGTTCTAACGCACTCCTTTACCACGCATTTTTTACAACATGAATGCCATTTCATGCATGATATTTCAACAAATATGCTTTCAACATGCATGGATTTTCAAAGAATTTCTTTGTAGGAGCAAGCATGTTAAAGGCATATGCATGGGAAAGCTATCCCAGACACGTTCCCTAAACCCTAATCCTGGTCCCTGGTCTACCCCGGCCCCCCACCTTTCTAAGAAAAATACCCTCAGCCCTTAAACCTACCTTTAACCACTTCCCCTGCACTCCTCCAGCCCCAAGCCGTTCCTCTACCCTAAACCCTAAAATACCACCCCTACACTCCTCCATCCCCCAGCCCTTCTTTAACCGAAACCTCAACAGTGGTAGCCCCCGAAACCAGGCCCAATCCTCCCATACCTCTCTCCTCATGCAGGCAGCTCATCTGGGGGGAAGCTAATATGAGGGGCAAGCAGAAGATTCTCTCCCTTTCCTCTAATGACGTGGATTGCATACCAACACAGCTGTTTTCACACATTTGCCCTTACTACTACACATATTACTTTACCATGCATACCTTTACAATGAAATTGGTTGCCAAGGCATGCATGGTAAAAGCATATGTGCAGTAAAATAAATGTGTAAGACTACGGGCCAGATGTAGGTAATTCTATTTTACCGATTCATAAATACCGAATTTTACCGATTCGGTAGTTATGAATCGGTAAAATAGAAGTAGTGAGATGTAGGTAAATTTCTATTTCAATTTACCGAATCGGTAAGAATCGGTATTTACCGATTCGGTAAATACCGATTAGGTATTTCCCATTGATTCCTATGGGCCTTGAAGCCCATAGGAATCAATGGGCAATACCGATTTGGTATTTACCGAATCGGTAAATACGGAATCCTGCAACGGTGCAGGGGTGTAACTTTGACACCCTCTAGCACCCCAAATACAGGCATGTGTGACATGTGGCACACATACATGCCCTAAGGGCATGTCTGTGTGTCACATGGCACAGGTGTGCATGCACAGATGTGCATGTACACCTGAATTCGGTATTTTACCACCCAATTGGATTGGGTGTTAAAATACCGATTCTTGGGGGAGGAGCTACGCCACAAACCAAGATGGCCGCATAAGCTCCCGGCTCCGCCGACCTCCGCCGGCGACTCGTCTATCCTGTCGTTTATCCTCCACCCACGCCCTGTGCCTGGATGTATGAAGGTTGCCTGATGCCAACGGTGCGTTCCCGGATTTTCTACCTTCTTCAGCGACGAAGTTCTGTCGTGTCTCGTTTCTTGGCCTACCCCCGGACTGCCGCGGGACCTCGATTTTTGCAACACCCGAGAGGGACCTGATCAACATCGGCTGTGGGACCGCGACTGTGGCCGGTCTTCCAGGTCTGAATAATTCTTTCCGTTCTTGACTCTTGTCCGTGTTGATGGAGGGTGCTGGAGAAGAGACACTGTGCCGTGCTGCGATCCTTCTGCACCGCGACTGTGGGTCGTGTGCCTGACCCCCGTATCCCAATCCGGGGGCTGGCGGGCTGCACCCACGGCCGGTGTCTGTCCTGAATGTGCCAGTTCGGGGCGCCCTCGTCGTAGTGATCGCCAACTGTGTGCCTGGAGCCCGGTGATGTGGGCTGGAGATTGCGTCCCCATCCGTCCTCTGGACCCCGGGATGGAGAGGATGAATGGCGCACATTCATTGAGATCCGTAATGGCGGCGATTGGGGCGCTCTGCTCTCAATTCACCGGCGCATGTGTCTCCCTGGTGGCGAAATTGGACGATGTCTGCTCGCGACAGGCCACGGATGATGCAGTACCTGTACCTGCACAGGAATCTGCGATCCAGATGAGCGATTCGACCCTCCGTCCGCAGAGGCCCGAGCGGCAGCCTGACTTTGCTCCTTTGAGAGTCGACCTTACCTTTCCTTCATTTGCTATTGTACATAGTCTTCCCTCTACGTCTCCTATCCGAGGGTGTGTCGTTGCTGGATGCCCTGTTCTTCATTGCCGAGTCTCAGGGTCCCATCGAAGGAGATCGCCATTTTCCTTTGTTCGCCATTTTCCTTTGTTCCGGCCCGTCTGCATAACGGATGCCGCCATTTTGAGACCGGACTTTGCTCCACCTTCACTACCTTGGTCCGCCATGGACGCTTTGACTGCCTCTGGTCGGATGTGGCTTGGTTAGGATGGGCTCCGGAACGGATTCGCACTGGACAGGGCTGACTTTGGTTTTGAGGTTTCCTTGCTTCTCGCCATTGCTTTGGACCATCTGAGACGCTCCCTGTGTTTGCAACTGATATGACTTTGGTGATATATCTTCTCATGAGGCTTGCAGGGTTGACTTCTATTTCCTTGGGGTTGCTCCGTTTCATTTTGCCGGGACTGCACCGAATACCTCACCGGGCCGGTGGTGGGAGGGGGGGGGTTTCCTGGTGACTGTCCTCCCCATGATAATGCTGACTGTTTTTGCTTTATTAATGATGATTGTGCTATGGGGGGGTTACCGCCGGCGGGGGGTATCAGGTGTCCGGGGGCTTGTATGATTCTCTCCTCCTCCACTTCTTTTTATATTTTCCCTTCTGTGGGGCAGTTCGGGGGCGACAGGCACACTGTTAGTGGGTTAGGCCGTAGCCATTACAGGGGTGTAGGGTGGCGGGTGCGGGGGGGTTTGTTATTTTAGTTTGTTTTGTTCTATGGTCCCTATCGCTCTTTTCCGGCTTTGGGAGGGTTCTTTCCTCTTTCGTAGGGTTGGCTGTCTCTTGGTCTTGCACCTTTCTTTTTTCTTTTTTCGGCTTCTCGACAAGCCTCTGTTTTCTGACCTTGGGGTTAGGCTCTCTGGGGTGATTTTCGAAATGTGAATTATTGAAATGTGGTTTACTGTCCAGTATTATCGCCGTGGCTGCTCGGATTGCATAGTCGCTTTAGTTAGAGCCTGTCACAGACTGTAATTGGGGTAAGTCCTAATCGTCTTCTCTGTGCTCTTATCCTGTGAGGTGCGATGTCCTATTTGTTGCAGCCCCTACTCTTTCTCTAAAATTAAAAAAGAAAACCTCACATCCTGTCTGCGAGCCCCGCAACCGCATCTGGTATACTTTGAAATGTCCTGTTTATTGATTGACTCCAGTCTCTCCTGTTATCATTGAATGTCTTTGCGGCCGGCCATGATGGTTGTGGGCCTGCGCATGTATCTCCTTCTTGTTTTGAATAAAGGTTTAAAAAAAAAAAAATACCGATTCTTAAGGGCCTGTGACACTCATAGGAGTGTCACATACATGTGGATATACCGAATCGGTAAAAATACCGATTCGGTATTTTACAGAATCGGTAAATTTACCGAATCGGTAAATTTTACCGATTCTGTAAAATGATGGCCCCTACATTCCAAATCCTAAATACCGGTCGGTAACGGCCGAAATCGCCCGTTACCGACCGGTATTTGGGCTCCTACATCTAGCCCTACATGTTTTAATGGAGCAAGCGTTGCAACACATGAGTTGTAATGGAAGGAGTGGAAACAGCCGCGTTGTAATGGCTGTTGCCCGGCAGGGGATGACATTGGCAAATAGTTTGCCTCCTACGAAAGGGTATTAAGAATGCAGATGGAAGACAAGCAGCACCTGGGTTGATCGATTTTTAACACTGGGGAGAGATATACTACTAACTCTAGAAAACGAAATAGTTGTCTTACACACACCTGAAAGAAGCACTAGTGCAGAAGTCTGGTCTTACATGTGTAGAGTACTGCAATACGTTCTGGGACACAAATGGAGAATAGCAACAGTCCTGGGGTAGATTTTGTAGATACCTCATTGAAAGCACTAGAGAACAGGGTGAGGAGCAATACAGTGGATGATATGATTTACTATTCAATATGGTTATATCTTGAAGCATTGCTCTTCATAGTTACCCTAGCATCTAGTGGACTTCATGTTGACTCATTACAGGAAGCTTGGAAGGGCATCCAATATGTGAAATACACAAGTGTGCCCAAAAGATTCCAAGATTGGAACCCAAGAAGAGAGGTTCAGACCCACTCCAGGGTCAGGAAGAGAACAATAGGTCTTTAGCAGAAAGCTTCATATGGACCTCAAACTTCTAAACAGAGAAAAAAGTCCAAACCTACTCTTTTAAAGCAGGGAAGTGAGAACCCAAGATAAATGTAATGCTTTCAGAAGGGTAGGTGCTTTGACTGCCTGTAAACAATGCAGAAAAAGGGAGAATCCTCTGCGCCAAAAGAACGGTTAGCACTAATGATCACTCCACAGGGGGAACTGGTATAGGTTTGGGCAAGGTCTACCTTGAAAAGGCTCTTGTAGCCCTTAGCGGAAGGTGGACTCAGAAGGTAATCTTGTGACCATGCAATTTTTAAGAAGTTCTTCTACTTGGTCACAGTGAATGGGTTCCCTGTCATTGATCTGTGGAATACCTATGCCATCGACATCATGGTAGTGGAAAGGCTAGTTTTCCTATGGCATTATATGCTGCAAAGATCTGTAGGGTAATACAGGTCCATGAGCAGGAATTTGTGCACGTTATGGCCATATTGTCCTTAGAACTGGAGGATATACTTATCCAGAGGAGTATAATTGTCAGTCCCTGTATGCCCATAGAGTGTATCTTTAGCAGTGAACACCCATAGATGAGACAGGAACCTGGGGAAGCACAAATGGAGCCCCAAAAACATAGATATATGTGGGAGCAGTCACTGAGCATAGGGTTGGGAGCATCTGGAGATGAGTAATTGGAAGGAGGTAGACCATCCACAGTGGAAAGGCCAGAAGGCTAGAGACTACGTAGTCTGACACAAAAGTACCCCAAGACTGTCTTTAATGAGGCCATCTGGTACTTGGAGGCGCTGACTGTACTGTCATGGCAACAGGAGACAGATGACCTAGGCCAGACAAACTCCTCATGAGATTCTCTCACGATTGAGCGGGACTGTGTGTCCAACAATAGAAGTCCACCAGGTGCATGGCCAATATTGGGGTACACAGCCTGAGATGGCAGAAATGAAAGTGGAATGGGGGTGTCTGAAACCTGTAGTTGTAGCCCTCACTCGGAAAAACATAAAAGACAAAAGAAGCCTCAGGAGTAAGTGGGCAAATCCTTGCCAATCGGATTGGAGCAGTGGATGGCTAGAGCTAGGCTCTTGCTTCCTTACACTGACAGCTGTCAGTTGCCTCCGATAGCTGACCCTCACTTGGGGAGAAGCCTGAAATAGGAGGCCAGTTTAGCCTCATCATTTTGTTGGCCATGATGGTCCTAATCACCTGCTGGGAGTTCTCTGTAGGTAGGCTAGGGTTCACTCTATCCAAGTTACCACAGGGTGTGGACTTGGCAGTAGGATGTGAGGGTGGAACTGACCCCAACAACACATAAGGTCTTGTACATCCTTTACGCTTACATTGATGATTGAAGGCCAGGGGAATAGATGTTGTTAAGTGCATTTTTAGCTAGCCAGGTCCTGTGTGACAAGGTGTCAAAATGCTACTCTTGCAACACAGAGATCAGATTGGGGTTTACCCATTAGGCACAAGGGATTTCCTTATCTTTAGGGGAAAGGGGTTGAGTGTCATCCTGTCCTTTCTTTGAGCCTCCTTCCCCACCCCCATGACCCCACTGGGGGGAGATTAAGGGCTTCATCCCAAACTTGTCAACCTCAGAGCAGCAGAAATCAAGCTATATTACAGAATGGATGTTGGGCCAGCATGTCCTGATGATGGGCTACTATTGCTTCCTACTTTTCCTAAACTTTCTTTCTTTTCTGCACCTATGGGGTGAGGAGACTTGCGGTTTATGTTCAATCTGGCCAACCCATATGACAGCAAGCACATTACATACGAAATATAAAATGTACAAGACAAAAAGGGATGGGTGGGATCGAACTCTTCCTGGCATAAGGCTGCCCCCAGCTACATGGGCTAAGTTGCCTTTCTGCCCACCTGATGGGCGATTGTGGTGGGTTGTCTCCAATCTGCCCACCCAAGGATGGTAGAAACCCCACCAGTGATGCCAAGGACATTTATTTAAGTAAATGAGTGGTAGGCTAGACCATCCTTCCATTGGGCCATCTTGCCCAGACCTATGCTTTGAAAGTCTTTCTTCCCCCCAGAGAGGCAGTTTTAGGGGTTTACTCTTCAATTCACCACCTTAGGGAAATGTAATGCCAACTATACAATAGGGAAAGTATCTGAAAAAAGTAAGGGGGCAGTATACCCATACTTGAATTGGACTGCTCTTCCCCTACTCCTTGATTTTGCATATAAATCCTATGATGTCTAGTGGACTTTATGAACAATCACTTGCACATTGGGGCCATGCTACTAATGTACCCCAAAAGGTGACCAGGAAGCGTCGTGGCACAAGTTTATATTCCAACACTTAGGAACTCTTCATCATCCTGTGAGTCATATTAGGTGCATTAACAACAAATCCTTCTACCACCAGGGGTTCAGACAGTCCAGTCGACACCAATGCAAATATTTTTTTTAAAGGAATTAACATAGGGCGGTCCCATTTTGGCAACACCTTAGAGAGACAGAAAGTACACTGGCCAGATAAAAGAATGGTGTTTTGGGTTGTCCCAACTCAACATCATAGTAAATAACCCATTGCTTAAGACAGTTGTTTGCCCTCTAAAGACCAGAGCTCAAAATGAGCGGCTGTCCTTCATGGCAAGAAGTGAGAAGATATGCAGATTTTTGTTGGGGTTAGATTTGACATATGGGCTTGCATACAGGAGGAAATTCTTCAACATGTGCCTGCCATGGGTGGCAATAAGACTACCTGGTACACAGGAGAGTGGCTTTTGTTATGTTCCCCAATAAACCCCAATTCTGGCCTAGGTAGCTACACAACCTTTTACCTACATTTGTACTACCTTGGTCTGCATAACGATTCTAGCACTGACCTTTTACCTAGTTATGTGCTGAATAAATGTCAACCAGTTTCTTGGAAACATGCCTCATTCATTATGCATGAGGATTCTTGGAAAATTTCCTGACATACGCAACAGCATGAGCATATTCTGTGTAAAATGTCATGGTCATCTTCATCCTAGCGGTACAAAAGGGGGTGGTGATGGATGGAGCATCTGAATCAATCAAACACTCACACCCAGTCAAAAGATCTGGGTTTAATCCATCACCGTTCTTTAGCCCACTCTGCCACCCCAGTTCAGACATGGCTATATGCAAATCAGTCTGACCCTGTGCCTCATGGGAACAGTCCAGCCCAAACTGCCAAGCCATGTCTTCACTGGACCGGAAACAAGCTTCCGAGGACCAGTTTCTGGCATTCCAGCCATCTTCAGCCCGGCTTGCTTGAATCCAGTAGCAAAGTGAGCAAGGGACTCAAGTCTGAGCATACCCTGCCACACTTATGGCGGCCAAAAGCGGTACAAAAGGGGGTGGTGATGGACGGAGCATCTGAATCAATCAAACACTCACACTCAGTCAAAAGATCTGGGTTTAATCCATCACCGTTCTTTAGCCCACTCTCCCACCCCAGTTCAGACATGGCCCTTGCTCACTTTGCCACTGGATTCAAGCAAGCCGGGCTGAAGACGGCTGGAATGCCAGAAACCGGTCCTCGGAAGCTTGTTTCCGGTCCAGGGAAGACATAGCTTGGCAGTTCGGGCTGGACTGTTTCCATGAGGCACAGGGTCAGACTGATTTGCATATAGCCATGTCTGAACTGGGGTGGCAGAGTGGGCTAAAGAACGGTGATGGATTAAACCCAGATCTTTTAACTGGGTATGAGTGTTTGATTGATTCAGATGCTCCGTCCATCACCACCCCCTTTTGTACCGCTTTTGGCCGCCATAAGTGTGGCAGGGTATGCTCAGCTGTGAGTCCCTTGCTCACTTTGCCACTGGATTCAAGCAAGCCGGGCTGAAGACGGCTGGAATGCCAGAAACCGGTCCTCGGAAGCTTGTTTCCGGTCCAGGGAAGATATGGCTTGGCAGTTCGGGCTTGACTGTTCCCTTCAGGCACAGGGTCAGACTGATTTGCATATAGCAATGTCTGAACTGGGGTGCAGAGTGGGCTAACGAACGGTGATGGATTTAACCCAGATCTTTTGACTGGGTGTGAGTGTTTGATTGATTCAGATGCTCCGTCCATCACCACTCCCTTTTGTACCGCATCTTCATCCTAGGGCGAAACATCTAGTTTGTCTATTTGCAGGTATTGTTCTAGTTTCATTTGCATAATCATACTTACAACAAATTGATTATGTAAGGAACCCCAAAGCTATACTTATATTATAAAAGACCCATACCAACAGTAGGTAGACAGAGTAGGACCTTCATGCTGAAACTAGATGCTAAGGTCCTGGCCTGCAGAATCTCCAGCATGCAGTCATCTGACATCCCTTAAGGGGTGTCCAAATCAAGACCAAGAGGGAATACTTTGTTCTCTTCCATCAGGTAATGGTTTTGGTTCTTCCATTGCTAGGTACACTGAGGTAGGGTTTGTATCTTATGAGTACAATTGATTACTGTCATGTATCTATATGCCTGCATTTATTCACTACCCTTTATTTACTCTGTTGGTGCTTGCGATCTTATACATCTGTTTTTGTCTAATTATTGTTACAGCATACATGTTTTATGCTAGAATGACACTGGTTTAATAAATGAGTATTGAAAACGTCACCACCTTTTGTTCTGTCTATATCTCTGAGACCAAGTGAGCACAAGTAACTGAGCGAAAAGGACGGTACTGCTTCCACGATCCCTGAAGGATCAAGGGTTGTCATGTTCGATGGTAGCAGGAAACTATTTACCCCTTGGTAAGGTTAGGGAGCTTATGGTGGCACTGTGAGCTCGCTGGTATAAATGCTAACATATCCTTTGAATTGTCTGGAATCAGTCTGGACACACATCTTTTAGTTTATGTTCTCTGAATATGCAGATCCTATGTATTATTGGAAACTACACAACACTTATTTCAGTGGTGTAGCTAGACCTTTTGTCACCTGTGATGGCCCCAGCGTTTGCTGCCACATGGCGGGCGCGTATTGGGGGGCTGCTGACAGTTCCTGTAATTGCCACTCGCGACGGCCGCAGGTAAGACCAGGAGGGGTGCTGGCGATTCCTGTGTTTGCCGCCCACGACGGCAGCAGGTAAGAGCAGGAAGGGTGCTGGCGATGTATTCGTTTTACTAACCATGACAGCTGCAGGTAAGAGGAGGGGGGCTACTGCCCCCAAAACTCATGCAACCAAGGCAGACCAACTTCCCCCGCCCTCCTCTTGCTATGCCACTATCTTATTCCAAGATGGGACAGTGTCCCACATCATTCCTTTTGTGGAGACTAATTCCTGTTGTCTAGTCGGATTTCTGCCCTTCTTGAACAGGATTATAAGAAGTAAACTGTACAATCAGCCCACAAGGAGCCCAAAACATTGTTTGGCGCCTAGGGTTGGTAGGTGTAGCTAAGTGACAGGATAAGCAAGACCCACACCCTATTTCTTCCCTTGCTTTTTTTCTCTGGTGGTCTGATGGGTAAACATTTTACTCTCCTCCTAGTTGGCAGAAAGCCCACTAGGGAATAAAGTTATAATAGGTATGGGGTGAGGAGCTTACCTGTTCAAGCATTAGACTCTCTGCTTCTCCTCCCCTGAGGGATAGTTTGTGTTGCATTTACCACCAATCTACTGACCCCAGTAATAGAAATGAAACCCTCCAGACCATCAGGCAAAAGCACTGAGCAAAATAATGGAGTGAAGTAGAGAGCTGTCTTGGTATGAGGACCCAGCACAGGCAACAGATATTTTTTTTTGTCCTCGGAGTAGCCAGAATGGGGGGTACATCCTCTCTTTACCAACCATATATTGAAGCACTCAAAGAAATCAGTTTCCTCTCACTTAACATTTGGTATGGTTGCATAATTTGAGCACTGGGTCATTTAGTAAACTGGGCACCCTACCAACCATGGGCATGTTTCAAAGATTTAGCGTAAGATTTGAAAAACTTTTTTGACAGAGACCTGGGGAAAAATCCTTTGTTGTAATTGTAAAACAAAAAATGGAACACAAGATAGTGCATTGAAATACCTTGGTTTATTTTGAGTTGGGTAGACATTTCATGGGTGGTGCATGGGTAAACGAGGTTTGAAGCAAACCCATATTTACAAAGACTTGTAGACATGGATTTGCACCAAAATTGGTATGCCTGCCTGGGGCTGGCATGACATGGAGAAGTATGGTTATTTCACCTTGTTATTTACTCTCTGCATGTGTGCTGCATTTTGCAACACACATACAGACAGGACATATGTTATGTTATATGACATTTATATCACGCATGGATACTCAGGAATGTCCCAGCGCAGGAGCCAGTTAAAAGAAGACAGAGGGGCGTGGCAGGATGTTAATTGAAATGCAAGGTTTTACCTGCTTTTTAAACAGCCTGAGTTTCGGGGTGTTTCTCAGGTTGTAAGGGAGAGCATTCCAGGCTTTGGCTGCAACTGAATGAAAGGGAGCTACCCCCTGTCTAGCAAGGCGGTGGCGTGGGATGACGGCGAGGCATTGTGCAGTGGAGCACAGATGTTTTTGAGGCACATAGAAGTTGAAACACCTCTTAAGATAGGGGAGTCCAGCTTGATATAAGGCACCATTGGCAAGAGTGAGGGCCTTAAACTGAACATGCTGCCCCACTGGGAGCCAATGCAAATCCCAGAGATGTTGCATTGTACTAGACCTGCCAGAAATGCCCAACAGCACTCTCGCTGCCACATTCTGAATGGTCCGTAGCTTTTTCAGCTGATAACCGGAAAGACCAATATATAACACATTGGCGTAATCTGAGGAAACAGAAATTTATGTGGTCAGTGTGTGTCCCCCTCGCACCCTATCCACGTACCCATGCTCCATGTATGTCCATGTTATCATGTAATTCCCTTCCCGTGCCTGTCATAATAATGCCCCTGCATTTCCGTCTAACGTTAGCACGTCAGTTAGTAGGCCTTCCATGAATGACATGTTAATTCTGCACTGAGGCCTACGTTGCCAATGCATTTACATGGTACACGTTTAAATATCGAGAAGCACACGTTTTTGTGGCCCAGCCGACCCCGGCCCTGAATTCAGGCTCCGAGCCTTTTCTGTCTCTGTAGAACTGCAGTTTAGGTATGCATCCCTGACCTCTCCCTTACTCCCTGCCCAGCCGAGAGGTGCCCGGCCTGGCCTGCCTGCCAAGACAGTATTTTGCCTACAGTTATCTGTTCAGCCTCCGCAAAAACACATTCCAGTCTAGTGAAATAGGTAAACATTTCCCGCCTGCAGAGCATAGGGCCTAGCCTTCCTGTCTCCATGTAAGTGATTTACTGAACCCGTTGCCATAGTAGGCCCATGGCCCCACGTAATGCACAAAGAAATATATGCACACACTAGCATTTAGTGATGTACAGCCTTTACTCAAGAGACCTTTACTTCAGACAATACATCCTCCAAACACAAGATATCAGATATGCCAAAAGTGCAGGTCGTTCTGACATCCCAGACTCCAGACTCCTCTACTAGTGCTAAAGTCAACCCCCCAGCTCTCCCCAGTTACACGTCAATTTCACGTCATGATCAGTTACGCGCACATGCGGGGTAAAGGTTTGACCCTGCAGACCTCCTCTATGCATCCACCCACCTGTGACACTCCTATGACTCATCAAGTGAACACCCATGTGTACGCCTCCTTACACGCCTTCTTTTACGCCCATGTGCTCTTATCTCTCTTTTTTCTCTTGCTCCGCCTGGAGTGTTCCGCCTACTGTATTCATTGCAATAATGTGGTTTTACTATATATAATGTGTGATGTTAATAAAACGTTGGATATCCCTTCCTGGACCTTAGTGGTGATGGAACCCGATTCTCATTGACTCGAGTCATTCGAATTAAAGCCCTTTTGATTCTGATACCACGGACTCTGCCTCTCATTTCATGAGCTATCCTTATTGTTATTAATGTATAGAAAAATGTCCGGGTAATGTTATTTACCACATAATTCTGGCGCCCGAATAGGGACTAGTCCCCTTCCCCACGCGCCGGCGATGTAAGCGCAGTCCCCTGACCCCTTCTGTGCCGTGATGGACCCATTCTGTGCACATCCGCGGGTTTTCCTGCTAACTCCCTCAGGCCCACGGAGGAGACGGAGACTGCGACGAGGCATCCACACGAGGCGGTGAGGATTGCGGACCATCCCGACCAGAGCCCAAGCCGAGAGAGCAAGGTCCGAGGTATCAAGAGGCCCACGTGTTCCGAGGCGCATGCGCAGCAAGAAGCCGTAACAGTCCAGTCCAGTATCCAGTTTCCGAGGCCTTCAGTTTTGCTTCCCGGTGAGTACCGTTGTTGGGAACGCATATAGACGGGTTCATTTATTTGTGCCCGGTCAAGACGGGTCTGGGTACACAGATCCGGTAAAGACGTGTCTATTTAGGTGGATGCGGTAATGACGTATCTCTTTATGAGACCGGTATGACTGTACTGTTCTAGCAGTGCATCCAGTATAGTATTGTATTTTGGGATTATTAGAATTGTGTTACTCTATGTACTAGGTAGTATCTGTTCTTAATGTTTTAATGTCATGGTATGAATGATTGTTTGCAGTCTATTATTGTGCTTATTGTGTTTTCGATTAAGTTAGTTCAAACATGCCGCTGTTTTCGAAATTACTTCAGATAGGAACCAGGAAAGGGATACTCGAGGAGGCAGTCCCCGTCCCGCCAAGGGACACTCCTGGACACTTTATGTACCACAAGCATGGCTTAGATGCCATACTGTACTTAGATTTATAGGTAGATTACACAAAGGATCTGGAAGAGAAATATAGATGGCCTGTCTCAGGGACATGGGATGCTGATTGCATCATGAGAGTAGAGGAAGCACTGTGGAAAAAGAAAGCCAGACAATCCCAGAAAGATGCCATAGAATTGTGGCGTAAAGAAGCGCATAGGAGAACAGAGAAAGAAATCCAGAAAGCAGAGAGAAGTAGAGAAGCATCAGAAAAAGCCAAAGAAAAAGAACTACTAGAAGAAGGTGAACGGGTTAAAGCAGAACAATTAGACAGACAAAGAAATGCCCTTATTAAAGGCATGTATCCCCTCCTCGTTGAGGGCCTACCTAAAGTGACCCCGGAAGTACCCAGTAACTTGCAGTCACCACTGATCCCGACTAAACTCCGTAGTCATAAACAGACCGCAGAGGACATTTTCTTTTCTTCCTATTTAGACGACGCTGCTCCAGCATATGTAAATGTACCTCCTCCCAACCCTATCGTTCCTGTCAACCTAACTAATCCTCCTATTGATCGTCCTGCTACTGTCCCTACCAATCCTTTTCAAACGCAACCACCCGTAACACAAGATCGACCCGCATTACCAGCGGCAGCGCTGACAGTAAAAGCCGACTCGAGCCAAGGCGACTCAAGTCTAGGAGCAGCGGGTGGAGGCCCCTCCACCCCACCACAAATAAAACGAACACTACGAGATTTAGCACTGCAACACACGCCAAAACCAACGACATTAGCAACTCTTAGACAGTCCCTCACTCATTGTATATATGATCCAGTACCAGGTGAGGGCACAATGCTGATATATTCAATAAGTTTAAGACGTGTTGCAGACTATTTGGTTACTTTACCCTACATGAAAGACCACTTAGACAAAATCTATCACTTCATTAGAACGGGGGAGGGACCAGAAAGTATCCAAGAGGCCATGGCACATAAAAAAGTGGAGCTTCAACGTATGCTCTTACAGTTTTTGGTTAATTGTTTGATCAGGGAACGAGACCAGCCAGACAAAGAAGTAACTAAAGGTATGATGAACTGGAGTGACAATATAGCTATGGGTAAACATGATAAACAGAGTTGTGTAGAAAGTATGTACAGGAAAATTCGTAAAGAAATTCTTGATATACACAAGAAAGAACAAGCCGAGAAAGAAGCTGAGAAAGAAGACGATGAAGTCTCAGAGGACGATGATATAGTAACAGGGGAAATGAATAAAATACACTACGTAGGTGGGGCCAGACCGTTTGATAGACCCATACGTCTAGAATACGGTAAACGTTCTCCCTCTCCCATACCAGAACGATATTCCCTTGAACACATATTCCAAGCCACTGACCAAGCACTGAAAAAACGAGTAGGGAGTAGCGAACTTAGTACTATGCATGATCAAGAACTAGCCTGGTCAGCAGTCCAATGGGCTGGTAATTCTAATATATATAAGGATGACATAGTAGCACAAACATTTTTGAGTCTTCCCCCAGAAGAATGTAAATGTATAGGCATTTATATAGCGCACTACTTACCCGTAGGGTCCCAAGGCGCTTCGACCGCTGCGAAACCCTTCCTGGCTTCCCTGAGAGATGGTCCCTTAATGGGTATCTCCAGGGTGAGACCAGGCATCCCCGGCGGTCTGGTGGGGCCGTTAGTGAAGATGAGGCAAGCTAATGCCCAGAGTTGCCGAGTGTGATCGCTGATCAGAGTGGGCACCGAGGCGAGAGAATTATCGAGTCCGCTGACCCTGGTCCAGAAACCTGCCGCGCCAGGAATCGAACCCTGGTCCCGGGCCGTCCTCTGCTCTCGGGTCTGCCGCCTCTAACCAGTGAGCCACACTACTTCACGTTTAGCTGGTATGTACATGGTTCAGCATCTCATCACACTGTACGAGAGTCAGCATTCTGATCCAGGTCCCCTATATAAATTATTAGACGATTTACTCCTAGCAAGATGGAGAGGCCTAGGCACCGAATTAATTAATGTCATACTAGAACAATGACATAAGTACATGACTTTCCTGACCCCACACTTTGTTCCTGTTCCACACCGAGAAAGAAAGACCTTTTACATAGATAGACAGAATCCCTTACGAGAGGTTCATCCCGTTAGAACTGACGCGGGTGTGCTTCAGCGAGTATACGTTTACACACCCTTGACGAAAATGGAATTATTTGAAATGAAAAAATTACTACCCTGTCATGATAAAGACCCAGCAGGGTTCCACCGTGAATTAAAAGACATGCTCCGCATGGGGGAGTATACATATGCTGATACGATTAAAATGTTGAAAGTCCTGTTACCAGCAGGCATTTATGAGAAACTGAAAGAAAAAGAGTGGGAGGTGGGAGAGAAAAAGATTAACTGGGCAGAATTAGAAGACGAAGATAATACACGAACCCCTGGTACTGGTCTTGGGGACAAGGCTAAGGAATTACCTGAGCTATTGATACAGGTTCTGCCGAGATTATTGACTACTAAAAAGGAAGATTGGGATGCTATTTCAGCCTGCAAACAGAAACAAGATGAAGACACTAGTGATTTTTATTTTAGATTTGAAAAATGTTTTCTTATTAATAGTGGCCTGAAGACAAGTAGTGAATCGTACCCACATCTTTTTGTGACCAAATTGGTAGAGAATTCCTTACCCCAGATCAAAAATAGAGTACTGAAAGTTGAGAGTACCTGGCAAGCTAATAGCCCTTCCCAAATGTTACAAATGTTACAGTACCACCAGAACCGAATTAGAGAAGAACAGGAACACGAAAAGAGACGCATGAAAGACACGAAAATGAAAGTACTAGTTGCACAATCAGTTCCAGCCGCCGATGGCCAGAAAAAGGGCGCGGCACCTGTCAAAGGGAACTGCAACTATTGTAAACAGCCAGGTCACTATATAAATGAATGTGCTGTCCTGAAACACAATATAGCTACAGGCAAGACGAAAGAAAGACCACGTCCTCCTACACAGGAACACATCCCGCAGAACACGCAAACTCCACAGAACGCGCAACAGACAGTAGCCGTACCCCAACCCATTGCTGCCACACAACATGTCACACAACAAATGTACCAGTATGCACAGTCAGATTACCCCGATTATCAACAGTACTCATGAAACAGCCTAGAGAGGGAGGTTGGCTTGCCCCTTACTGAGGTTCCTGTAGATCAAGAGGGTCCCTATGTACATAGTCAGGTATTGGGGAAAGACAGAAAATTTCTGATTGACACAGGGGCGAGCAGAACTACCATCAGTCACGACGAGGTTCCAGGGGCACCCCTCTCAGGCTCACAGAATATTTCCCTGGGATTTTCAGGAAAGCCTATTGTTAACGAAGTGTCAAAGCCAGTTTCCCTAGGAGTTGGTCCATTGTCCCGCACTACAGACTTGTTGCTTACGAAATCATGTCCAGAAAACTTGCTTGGTATAAAAACGTTGAAAGAACTAGGAGCAGTGATTTGTTGTTCTCCGGAAGGAGTGAGATTGTTTTTACGTGATTTTAAAGGACATTATGTGTTGAGAGATTTTGATCCCAGACTTCAGAATGTACCACAGCATTTATGGGAGCAAGGTCCGACTGATGTAGGTTACATGCACATTACACCATACCGTGTCACACTCAAGCAAGGAGTTGTACTGCCACGAATCCGACAATACAAGTTACCACCTGAGGCTGTAGTTGCATTACTGAAGATTGTTGACGAACTCATTGCACAAGGAGTGGTTGTAGAGACTGACTCCAATGTATGTAATTCCCCTATCATTCCGATTCTTAAACGAACTGACCCGAATGCACCACCGGTTTACAGATTAGTGATTGACCTCCGAGAATTGAACAAATATATAATGCCCCAGTACCCAGTGGTCCCAGACATTTCTTCACTATTGACTGCCATTGATTCCGAAGCGGCGTTTTTTACTGTAATTGATCTCAAGAACGCCTTCTTTAGTGTCCCAATCCATCCGGAAAGCCAATACCTTTTCGGATTCTGTTTAAATGGCCGAAGCTTCAAATTTGCAAGAGCTCCTCAAGGGTTCACAGAAAGCCCTAGTATTTACAGTCAAGCATTGAAAAGACAATTAGACAGTATTCACATGCCTACTGACACTGCACTGCTACAATACGTTGATGATCTTTTGATCACAGCACGGACAGAACGAGACTGTGAACGTGCATCACTGACAGTCTTATACTTCCTGGCAGAGAAGGGGCACAAGGTGTCCCCTTCAAAGCTGCATTTCTGTGTCCAGCAAGTTGTGTACCTTGGTCACTTGCTGTCCAAGAGGGGTAGACAGCTGACACCTGACCGCATTCAGTTAATTGCACATCTTCCACAGCCCAAGACACAAAAGGAAGTACGGGCCTTCATTGGCCTCACTTCTTACTGCAGACAATGGATTCCCTAGTATTCATATCTAGCCAAACCACTCATACAGTTGACAACACAGGAGGCAGTGACTTCGACTGTCCTCCTTTGGACTCAGGAACATACACTTGCTTTTGATGAACTGAAGAAAGCTTTATGTCAAGCACCAGTTCTAGCGACACCATGTTACTGCAAACCTTTTACACTTTTTGTCACTGAACGCGATGGCACAGCATTATCTGTTCTTACACAAGATCAAGCAGGAAAACACAAGCCTTGTGCTTACTTTTCTAGTACATTGGATCCAGTGGCCCAGGCCCTGCCTGCGTGCCTCAAGTCAGTTGCAGCAACAGCTCTAGCAATCAGACAAAGCGACTCCATAGTGTTAGGACATCCCCTAACAGTACAAGTTCCACATTCAGTGGAAGTTCTCTTGAACAGGACACAGACACAACACCTGACTATAGCGAGACTGACAGGATATGAACTGACACTGTTCCAGCCACACATAGAGATCAGACGTTGCAATACTCTTATCTTAATCCTGCTACACTTTTACCCTCGACCACAGCAGACCCTGCACCACATGACTGTGTGGAAGTCATTAACACAGTGACGAAGCCAAGACAATACTTGACAGACATTGCATTGCCCGACCCAGACCTGACACTTTATGTGGATGGTTCATGCATGAGAACAAGCACAGGAGAGTTAGTGGCCGCATATGCAGTGACCACTGATCCTGAAGTCATAGAAACACGACGAATTGACACTCTGTCTGCCCAAACAGCAGAGCTCATCGCTCTGACCCAAGCCTGTATACGAGCCAAGAACCGGAAAGTAAACATATACACTGATTCACAGTATGCCTTCGGAGTCGTTCACGACTTTGGAGTCCTCTGGCAAGAAAGAGGTTTTCTGACCTCCCATAGAGCCAAAATACAGCATGGTCCCCTCATTCAAGCTCTGTTAGATGCAATACACCTGCCCACAGCAATAGCAATCATGAAGTGCAAAGCACATACTAAAGTCACTGACACCATTTCCCAGGGTAACGACCTGGCAGATCGAACAGCTAAACTTACAGCTCAGACTCGAACAGACATTCCAGCAGACGCGCCAAAGACTGAAGTACCATCACTGACAAATTGCATGACAGTCAGGGATCCCTCACAAGATGTACTCGACATACAGACACATGCCACTCCAGACGAAATAAAGAAATGGACTGAACAAGGGGGGGTCCAGACAGATCAGGGATGGATGACAAAAGGCAAAGCCACATGGTTTCTCCCCGATTCCATGGTTCAAGTTATCATAAATACAGCACATAGTCCAGCACACTTAGGAGAAAAAGCCATGTTAGACAGTATACAGAACATCTGGTTCAACAAGCATTTACGTGCAGCAGCGAAACAGAAAGTGCGTACCTGCATGATCTGTTGTCAGTTCAATCCAGGCAAAGGCATTCCCGTGGAACAAGGTGGATTTCATCCTCCTGACCACCCTTTTGAAGTCCTCCAGATGGATTATATTCAGATGGACAGATGTCGAGGATTCAAGTATGTCCTCGTAGTTGTATGTGCCCTATCTAGATGGACAGAAGCGTATCCAGTCCCAGATTACACTGCTATGACCACTGCCAAGCAGTTGGTTCGTGAATTTTTTCCACGATACCGCTTGCCCCGGGTCGTGTACTCGGATAATGGACAGCCATTCTCTTCTGAATTAATGAAACAAGTTTCTCTCCTGTTAGGGTACCAGTGGAAATTCCATTGCGTACGACATCCAGAGGCAGCTGGCCTCGTAGAGAGACACAATCAGACTCTCAAGACCAAACTAGCGAAGGTCTGTGCAGAAAAAGGCGTAGACTGGATGGTAGCCTTGCCGGTTGCCCTCTTTTATATGCGTATGGTAGCTCATTCCAGAACCGGACTATCCCCGTACGAGGTGGTTTTTGGTAGACCGCCGAATATGTGGGGTACGCCTATGCCGCGCAAAATTACTGATGTTGACAGTAACATGCTGACAGATTACCTGGCTTCCTTGATGTCTGCACTACTTTCTTGTCGTTCACAGGTTGCAGCTGCCTTCCCGGACCACACCCAGGTGAAGAGCCACAAAATCGTTCCGGGAGACCTGGTGTGTGTCCGCAACTTTGACCGTTCAAGCCCTCTGGAGCCCCGCTGGCGTGAGCCGAAGTTGGTGTTACTAACCACGAGGACCGCCGTCAAGGTCGAGGGCCGCAAGGGCTGGCTCCACGCCCACCATGTTAAAAGATTCCATGGTTCTGGCTCGGTAAAGGAATCTGAGAACTGTTCCGTGAAGGTTTCTGAGAACTGTTCCGACACTGACACTAAACTCCCTTTGTTAGAAAAGACTCCGCAACAAATCTATAGACAAAAGTTACGGTCTAGTAAGTCAGACAGCGTTTAATTGTTTAAGTCCCCCTCGGGTGAAGCGGTTAGACAGGTTCCTGACATGTATAAGATTATAGACCCTAATAGTGAGAGAGATAGGCGAAACCAAATGAAGGACAAATACTGCAAAAACTTTCGTAGTAGATGCATAGTCACTCTGATCATTATGTTTTTTCTAAGTATATCGATAATATGTATAAGCCTGACGCTACATTTCTTTTTTCCTCCTCTTGGTTCACATGTACATTCCTCTTTTAATGACACTGTAGAGCACATATTCAGTGACCTGCCACCTCACTAACTATCTTATCGACTAGCACTGCGCAACAATACTTTTATTCGTATGTTACACCATTCTCACCAGACCAGCAATGTAACAAATTGCTGGGTATGTGGCCGACTCCCACCTTACCAGAAAATGAAGGGAGCTCTGCCCCTCTTTCCTTATCCGTTCTCACACAATGGTTCGTGCGGAGCATGGTTTGCTTTAATGTCATCACTAGACAGTAAGTCCACAGTTTCCCAGGGCGATTGGATATGGGGAGACCTGAATACAGTTATGAATAAAGCATGTCATAACTGAATGAAGCATGTTTCCCAGACGATGACGGTCTTCCCCAAAGGACAGGGACCGATCTAGAAAATGAAGTGTACGAATTAGGAAATTTTTCCCTTTAACATCATGATTCTGAACGTCCAGTCCGAGACCACTACAGATTCACCGTTTATTACAGTCTTACCAGTGAAAGGTGAATTATGCGTTAGGAAAAATCGTTCAGTGCACCTAGGACACAGTGATTGTAATACTGTGGTCAAATTCAGTGATAAAGGAAAGTCTACTTTCAAAGCTTCCCGCCATTCCTATTTCATTTGTGGTCAGACAGCCTATGTACGTCTGCCCTTAGACTGGGGTGGAACGTGTTATATTGCGTTCCTACTGCCACCTGTTTTCCTAGCCCCACCCTATTATCACCGAGATTCCCAGCTCGTACATGTTAGACATAAGAGGGAGATCGAATCCCCAATTGTCGATCAGACTGAGACAACGTGGGAGCAATATACAGATTTCAATAAAGGATTCTTTTTTTTCGTAGGTCCCGTCCAAAACAGTAAATTAATACGCAAATTAACTAGAACTTTGGAAGCAGTAGTGAACGAGACTACTTCTGCCTTAGGCAACCTGACGGAAGAGCAGTCTGCTATGAGACTTGTTGTTCTTCAGAACCGCCTTGTTCTTGACGTCATCCTGGCCGATAGGGGCGGAGCTTGTAGAGTGATCGGCTCCAGTTGTTGTGTGTTTATTCCTAATAACGCACCATCAGTGTATGCAGCAATAACAAGGCTCCATAAGATAGCTCACCAGATACACCAGAATCCTGGCACCTGGACTTGGTCCGGCTGGCTCTGGAGTGTGATATCTGCCTGGGGATGGAAAGTATTGTCCTTCCTAGGAATAATATTGCTCGTATTATTCAGTTGTTGTCTCTGTCTGCAATGTGGCCCAGCGATTTGCGGCTTGTGTGCCACTGCTTGTATTCCCCGTCCACGTTCCCGTTCCCGTTCCCGTACACGTAAGAGAAAAGACGAGCAAATGATGCTATATGAACAAATAGATGGTCTCATGAAAATAGATGTATCCTAAAGGGCGCAGTAGGGGACAAGGAGGGAATGAGGAAACAGAAATTTTATGTGGTCAGTGTGTCCCCCCCTCGCACCCTATCCACGTACCCATGCTCCATGTATGTCCATGTTATCATGTAATTCCCTTCCCGTGCCTGTCATAATAATGCCCCTGCATTTCCGTCTAACGTTAGCACGTCAGTTAGTAGGCCTTCCATGAATGACATGTTAATTCTGCACTGAGGCCTACGTTGCCAATGCATTTACATGGTACACGTTTAAATATCGAGAAGCACACGTTTTTGTGGCCCAGCCGAGCCCGGCCCTGAATTCAGGCTCCGAGCCTTTTCTGTCTCTGTAGAACTGCAGTTTAGGTTTGCATCCCTGACCTCTCCCTTATTCCCTGCCCAGCCGAGAGGTGCCCGGCCTGGCCTGCCTGCCAAGACAGTATTTTGCCTACAGTTATCTGTTCAGCCTCCGCAAAAACACATTCCAGTCTAGTGAAATAGGTAAACATTTCCCGCCTGCAGAGCATAGGGCCTAGCCTTCCTGTCTCCATGTAAGTGATTTACTGAACCCGTTGCCATAGTAGGCCCATGGCCCCACGTAATGCACAAAGAAATATATGCACACACTAGCATTTAGTGATGTACAGCCTTTACTCGAGAGACCTTTACTTCAGACAATACATCCTCCAAACACAAGATATCAGATATGCCAAAAGTGCAGGTCGTTCTGACATCCCAGACTCCAGACTCCTCTACTCGTGCTAAAGTCAACCCCCCAGCTCTCCCCAGTTACACGTCAATTTCACGTCATGATCAGTTACTCGCACATGCGGGGTAAAGGTTTCTGCTGACCCTGCAGACCTCCTCTATGCATCCACCCACCTGTGACACTCATATGACTCATCAAGTGAACACCCATGTGTACGCCTCCTTACACGCCTTCTTTTACGCCCATGTGTTCTTATCTCTCTTTTTTCTCTTGCTCCGCCTGGAGTGTTCCGCCTACTGTATTCATTGCAATAATGTGGTTTTACTATATATAATGTGTGATGTTAATAAAACGTTGGATATCCCTTCCTGAACCTTAGTGGTGATGGAACCCGATTCTCATTGACTCGAGTCATTCGAATTAAACCCCTTTTGATTCTGATACCACGGACTCTGCCTCTCATATCATGAGCTATCCTTATTGTTATTAATGTATAGAAAAATGTCCGGGTAATTTTATTTACCACAAATCGATGCATGACAGGATGAGGGCACGAGTCACCATTCCCTTCGCTGGTCTGGGCAGTAATGGCAGAAATTTCCTGAGTAGCTTCAATGTGCCGAAGCATACTCTGGCCAGCTTTTTTATCAGTGAAGAAAATCAGAGGTCATCACTGAACCAGACCCCTAAATTCTTCACTGGACTGCCTGTTGAGTTAGGCATGGGGTAACCCGCAGGTCAAAGATCTTCTCTGAAGTGCGGAGGGAAGGACCCATACAGGAGTACCTAAGACTTGTTCTCATTACATTTAAGCTGTGCCTCCGCGAGCCATTTAAAGACTGCTGCAAGGCAGTTTTTGACTGAATCAGGGGACAGATCTTTTTCCTTTCATGTAAAGAGGAGCTGGGTGTCCTCAGCATAAGCTATGGTCTTAGCACCCAGCTCCTCCGCCAGATAGATTAGCGGCATGATATAAACATTGAAGAGAAGGGGGCTCAAAGTATACCTTTGAGGGACTCCTGTTGACACTTTTCTTGGTGCTTAAGAACCTGGTGGCAGCCAAACCTGTTGTGTTCTATTCTCAAGAAAAGATTCAATTCCACGACAAACTTGAGATTCCAATGTTAGAAAGACAGGCCAAAAGTTGGTGGTGAGGCACCGTATTGAAGGAAGCAGAGAGGTCTAAAAAGATCAAGGCCATTCTGCCGCATGAATCTAGGCATTCTCTGATAGCCTCCAACATCTCAACCAGGGGAGTCTCAGTACTGTATGTGGCCCTGAATCCCGACTGGGCTGGGTGGAGGGCGCCAGTAGACTCAACAAATTTGGAGAGTTGTTTGTGGGCTGCCTTCTCACATACCTTCGCCACGGCCGGGAGAAGTGAGATAGGTCGGTAACTGGCCAGTACTGCAGAGTTTAAAGAGGGCTTTTTTTAGCAGGGGGAGTAGTTTTGCCTGTTTCCATTCCGGTGGACAGCAGCAGTGTGATGCAATAGATTGATGATATTGTTCACTTTAGGGTTACCCACCTCCGCTGCAGCTGCTATCTGCCTGGCTAAGCAAGGATCAGCTGGGGTACCTGATTTAAGGGATTGAGAATAGCTAATGAGTCCAACAGGGGAATGGGCAAGAAATCTGTCAGGGAAGTGCGGACAGAGTCCAAAGCCGGGACAGTCAGCGAGGGGTGTTTCGCCTGCACTTGACTACTTGGCACGAAGCTGTTCAGGATTGATTGGATCTTGTCCATAAAGAAGCCAGACAGCTTCTCACACCAAGACTTAAAGGCAGGGAAGGCTTCAGAAAATTCTGGACGATGGAAATGATTTCTTTTGAGTTATTTTTGACTGAGCAATGCGCTCCGCGTAAAAACTGCCTTTAGTCTTCTTAATGGCGGCGTAATAATCTTTCTTGGTTTTCCTTAATGTTATTTTAGCCAAAGGGCAGGAGCCTGTCTAGTTTCGCTCAAGCTTTTTGCATGATTGCTTAAGCTCTTTGAGCTCATCAGAAAACCATGGTTTGGATGGAGAATTTCTTACCCTCTTGTTGACCAAAGGTGGGGAAAGATGTACCTCAGCCTGTGAGATCTATACAGACAGGAAATAGCCTAAAATGATAGTTTTGTGCAGGAAGATATGCATACTTGCACAAAAACGAGTCCGATCTTAATGTAGATAACTTTACATTATGATACAAGGTTGTCTGCTTTGGCACTATACAGTCGCATGTGTGCCAGTCCATGGAGGGAGAGGAACTGAGTAATTCCTTTGAAGATATGGTGCAGTTCTGCTCTCTCCTATTCATACAATACAGCAACTTCATTTGCTGCTCTAAGTTGTGTGAAGTCTTTGGAAATATGCTTCTATATAGCTCTATAACCAGAAACACCTTACAGAATTAGCAGTATATTACTTCCGTAGAACGGACCTGGGAACAAAGAATTGGGGATGGAAATATTGTCACCTATTGCTATTTTTATAACTATATTTTGCTATTTTTCCTAATTTCAAATATTAGTTTATTTGGGAAAATCCTGAGCGTTTTGCACAAGTGAGTCTTTGCTAATTTGCCAAATTGTGCGTAGATTTTTGAAATGTGCATTCTTGGTTTCACACCTTTTCCTCCCACCAACTGCAAAGAGGCATAAACTGCAATTCTAGGAAATATTGACCATCAACTAGAAAATTCCAAAACTTGTAATTAAAAAAACTCTGAATTTTCATGAAACCTGGGGAGAGGGTGGATTTTATAATGAATTGTTGGCCCTCTTATTGTCTGGTTTATTTTAATATAATAGTGATTCAAATATTTATTTATTGATTTGGTTGTCAGTTAACATAAATAAAACATCCAGTAATTTAATATCCAATCATTTTTAACTTATTTGGAGTTAATCAGAATAAAAATGACTAAACCTGGATCCTTAATATTTTCTGATAGTCTAATATATAGAGCTTTAGTCCTTCACTCCAATCATTCCTTAGGTTGCATTTCACTAGTTCAGTAATTCTTTGGCTTTAATCATGATAATGCTATAGTTGATGTGGTTTGGCCACATTTTACGTTAAAGGAATCATCAGGACTTGGACAGAGTCTGATTAGGGATTACATGTGTAGAAAAAAAAACGATATGTTGGAGAGGAGTAGTAGTTTGCATTTCAAAATATATCTCCATATAATGTTGCATACATTTTGTTTTTTGTCTAACACAAGTCAAAACCCTCAGGTTCTTCTAATGTGAAGCATCATTTGTTTAATTTATCGAGGAGAAGGATTACTGACACATTACTACAAAATGTTGGAAAGAGACCCGTCTCATTTTTAGGTCTTGCCTACGCAGCGCGCATGCGTTGCATAGGAGAAAGATCTCTAGCCATCGGTTCCCTTTTTGAGGCAAAAATGTGCACGGGTTGCATTGCTTTGAATGCAATGTGTGCAACTTCGAGCTATTCCCTTGCAGGAGCGAGCGCTGGCTCGCTCCCCAAGGGAATCGCACAGGCCCCCTCCTCTCTCTCTCCCCCCTGCTGCTGGCGTGAGGCGAGCATTTGGTTTTTATGTAAGTCACCCCAGGGCACAAGCAGGCATCCACTTCTGACTTTTTGCTGCGATCAGCTGTAATGACAGAAGTGGATGCCTTCTTGTGCCCCGGGGTAGCTGCAGGACATAGGCGGCCGCTTACAAGTCCTTTATTGTCCAGCAGTTTGTCTCTGTTTTAATCTCTAACTTCCCTTTCCATTGAGTGTAGGATTCCATTAGGCAAATCTTTCTGCCAGTTTGTCTTCCTTTGTTCATCGCTCTCCTTGTTCTGTCATACTGCAGATTTTCCGAACCTCCGAACATATTCCTTCTCATCTGGCTGCCCTTTAATCCTTTCTCCTGCCTATTCATACCTCATTCATTTGGCCATCGCTCAGTTTGCCTGCTCTGTTATTTTTCAGTTTATTTCCATTGTTCTGTATTTTGCCCAAGTATCTACGCATTCATCACGCATGGCGATTCACTCACGGGAGTGAATCGCACAGGCCGCTCTCCCCCCTGGTATCCATTCAGCCATCTGTTGTAGCGCTATTGGAAACACCCAGACACCTCTACCCATTTCCATCAGCAACGCAAATCTGTCAAGGAAGCGCATGGACGACCCCGGGAGAAAAATGAACAGATTACGGGGCAGATTTACAAGCCCCTTGCGCTGCTTTTACGCCGCCATTGCGTCCCTTTTGTGACGCAGCAGCGTCGCAAAAGATGCGCCATAGTGCGGTGTAATTACAATGTTCCACATCTCCCAGATGCATCACGTTGTAAAGTCCTGCGCCAGAAGAGGCGTACCATCGCAGGGGGAGGCGTTCCGGCGCAGGAACGCCTCCCAAAAGTGGCTGAGTGAAATCTACAAGATTTCACTCAGTCGCTTTTGGGCCCATGCTGCATCAAAACCCTACGCCTGCTTGAAGCAGGCGT
The DNA here is from genome assembly GCF_964263255.1 of Lissotriton vulgaris. Lineage (NCBI taxonomy): Eukaryota > Metazoa > Chordata > Amphibia > Caudata > Salamandridae > Lissotriton > Lissotriton vulgaris. The sequence goes on from NC_141691.1 coordinate 463,976,624, forward strand.
AAGGATTGACGCAGCATTGGAAGAATAGGCCCCCCTGATCATTGCTGGAGCTGCGTCGCGGGCTTGCTAATATGCATTATAGAATTGCAATAGAAGACCAGGTTAGATGTCTATCTAACCTGGGCTTCTATTGGAATTCTATAACGCATATTAGCAAGCCCATTATCACGTTTTAGCGGCGATAATTTTAACGAGGTTCTTGCTAATATGCCCCTTATGTTTTACAGTACATTAGAATATTACACATTACGTGGACCAGCAAGAAAATGTAAAATGTTCTTTATCAATAAAGGATCTTTTCTTTCTCATTGGTTCGAAATCTTTTGGTCTATATACCAAGGGCCTCATTTATGAAAAGTGATTCATCGTTGCGTGAAAACAGCGATGCGTCACTTTTCACTAAGCCCTCCTTGCGACACCAATGATGCGTCATATTTACAGTATGACGCATCATGGCGCAAGGAGTTACAGATACGTCAGTATTTCTGAAGTATATATATGGCAGAAAAGTGACGCATTGCTGGAGTGTGTCACAAAAGTGACGCAACTCCATCAATGTGTCCTTTCACAAGGGGCAAGCCCCATGTGAAAGGGCATGCGTCAGTCTTACGCCTGCTGTGAGGCAGGCGTAAGAAATTGACGCATTTGTGTCCTAGAAGTGGCACAGTGAAATCTTATGGATACATTATACCTGGCGTAGGTATGATGTGGCGCAGGGGTTTACAAAGTGTCGCATTTACCTAGATGCGTCACTTTGTAAATATGGTGCAACAAGGCACATTTTTTAAGTTGCTGGTGCGTCACAAAAAGTGACTCACCGGCGGCGTAAAAGTGACGCACAGCTTCATAAATGAGGCCCCAAGTATTCAATGACAGTTAATACTTCATTAAGGTCAATTGTCTTGGGGGCTTTAAATTTGGAGGATGGTAGTTCATCATGGTGGCCAAGGAAATGTCCTCGACACCTTGATGGTCCTTCCCCAAACTTTAAATCTGGCCCACAGTTTTGTAACACACATGCATGATATCAGTTCATATGTTCACAACGTCGGTTTATAAATAATCAGATGCGCAACTGGTTGTACAGGCTTACCTTGTAAACAGTGCTTATAACTGACTGCCACCACATCTTCAGCTTTTGCACTGCTTTTCAGTAGGTGGGAACACATCCGCGGTTGTTGCTGCAGTAGTTAAACGTTTTGCCAAACGGTGGGACAGGAAAAAGAAGAAGGAAGAGAGGCCACCTGAAGTTGCAGCTGTCATAAAGTTCGAAAAGAAGAAAGGCAGCTCCTTGAGGCACAGAGAGCTTGAAGCCAAGGAGAGAACTGAAGAACAACATGCCTAAGGCCATTCAATGTTGGCAGACATTCAGAAGATATTATTAATGCATGGAACAGCAGAGGGCTTTCTAGTGCAGAACTGCAGTTTTCTCAGGGGTGTTAGGGGCGCAGAATAGCAGATTCATAGCATTATATAGTTTTACACCTACACTAACTCATGATGTATTGTCCGAAATTGTAGCATGCCAGTTAAGCGGAAGCCAGCAATCCATCAAAAAGTGGTACATGCAGAGTTCGCCAATTTTAGAATACCAGTCACATCAGTGGATTGCAAATAAGGCCTTTAGTTGTCATGGTTATAGTCTTGCAAGTGCTTACATGTGAGAGTACTGTATACTTTATGCATCTTGTCCACGAAAACCTTATAGCAGCTCTCAGATACAGAAGTGTAGGCTAAAACTCTAACCTTTCGGTGGCCAACCTGGTGGGGTTGGGGCCTCTACGCAGCTTGCAATATACGTAATCACAGTTTCTGAATCCCTTCTTGTTAGAGTTCTAGTAATGCTTTATTATAAGGGGAGTTCAAGTAATTTAATAAGTATTGTCGTAATTATAGTATTAATAATCTGATTCTCTAATATGTGGCTGATTGAACTACGAAGGGTCAATTAGGTACTTTATGAAATGCTAAGAGAAGAATACATTCTGCCTAACCATCAACTCAAAGCAGGTTGCATACTTTTTAGAGGATTGATAGCTAACAGGAATTTTTGGGGTTGCAGTGATGGCTCACAATCAGCTGTTTGCTGATAAAAGAGCTTTTGCATAATAATTATGTACAAAGCGCACCATATGCAGAGCTAGTCGATGTTACAGCTTGGAATATGCTGAGCAAGGCTAAACCGATATTTACAAATAGTAATTATGGCTGCTGTTGAAAATTGCGATCTCAAGTTGGTAGACGTATGCCCCGTGTCCAAGTAAGGATGCTTCCTTCTAGTCAGGGTAACTGGATTGCATTTCTAAAATAACCCCTGCTCACCCCCTTGGTAGCTTAGCATGAGCAGTCAGGCTTTTCTCAGAGACAATGTGTAAAGCATGTGCATAATACTCACAGTAGTACAGTGACATGTCTACAAAAGAACACCACACTAGTTTTAGAAAAATAGATAGTGTTTATCTGTGTAAAAAAAGACCATATTATGAAAATCCACCATACAGTATTCAAAATATAAATACTGCAAAAATAGACTTAAAGTTCAGTTCGTTGAAGTCAATAGCTCCCTCCTGGGCTATCCCAGTGTCGTGAACAAACAAATGCAACAATTCAGGCCGACTGTGACATAGCGGGCCAGCTACTGTGCCAGAAGACCCACAAACAGTACCTTGTAGATGCAAGGTCGTCATGGATCTTGCAATAAGATCCGAAGATGCAGCGTTGGCATATGTTGGCTTTAGAGGTCGGTGCAGGTGTCATTGGGCCCTTGAAGTCACACAAGTTGCAGGTTGAACTCCGTGAGGTTGTAGTCAGGAGCAGTGGCATCAGCAGGTGACAAGGCTGCTGTGTGAAGTGCAGTCGTGTGGCGTGCCACCCCTCAGGTCGCAGGTGCAGCGGCATCGGTGGGATGAGGGCTGTGGTGCAAAGCAGAGTGATGCTCGTCATGGTGCTGGCAGGTCATGGTGCAAGCAGCGACATCATAACTGCTGAAGCATTGTCGTCAACAAAAAATCTTGATTTTATGGTGCCGGCCAAGGCTGCTTTGTGGAAGGAGGCTGTGCATCGACTAACTTATGAGTCATGACCTCAAGCCACGGTGTATGCAGAGGCCTCAATGTCGGCGGGCGCATCATCATCACCGGGGCTGCTATGTGTAGTGATGTTATGCAAAGTGCAGTGCCCTCAGGTCAAGGTGCAGGCAGTGGCTTGGTGGTGTTGCCAGTCTGCCGCATCCATGAGACCAGGATTGCAGTGCAAAGCGGGATGGTAATCTCACGAAGCGGGCAGTGGCATAGTTGACCGCGTCAAGTTTCTTTTTCCTAAATGGCAGCTAAACATGCAGTCCCAGAAGCGGGTACCTAGGGGATTGTTAGAATTGGGGGTCGCTAGTTGGCAGAGGTGGGTACCTTTGACCAAATAGGGACCCTTACTTCTAGTCAGGGTAAAGGGGCACACACTGTTGATAACCCCTGCTCACCCCCTTGGTAGCTTGACACAAGCAGGCAGGCTTATCCCCAAGGCAATGTGTAAAGTATTTTGCACCAACACCCACAGTAACAGTATTAACACTGCAAAGGGACATCACACAGGTAATTATCAAAAATAGATTCTTTATCTCAAATTCAGGAAAGACCAAAAATCAACAAGCAAGGCCAATATTCACTATAAAATTCTGTTGCAATGGCAAAGGAAAGGGGTTCTCTTGTAACCAACAAAACGATGTCTGGCAGGGTTTCTTAACTCATAGGTAACTTTTGCAGAAAGAACACAATCCCAGCAAACGGGCAGTGGGGGGCCTCAGTTCCATCTAATAAGTCAGTCTCTGTGTCCCGCTATCGCAGCGGTATGGAATGCTGCGTGGTTTTCACGGGGGATTCCAAACTTTAAATAATCCCCCGCTTCCTCTTCTTTACGTAATGACAATGGACCCTGCACGCTGCCGGGAAGCTCCTTTTTAAGGCCTCCCCATCCCGGGTAGTTGCCATCTGTTCCCTGACGCCACTCGCGGCTCCCATTCCCAGCGCTAACTAATGGACAGGCAGTTTACCTTGGCATGCGGGAAAGGAGGAGGCCGCCACTTCGTACCAGCTCCCAGCGGTACCGTTTCTCTGGCGTCTTCGGCAATGGGGTTAAGCGCAGAGCCAATCCTAGCGCGGCTTTACTGGACCAGCCCCCTCTGACGCGGCACCTCTTCCTTGCGCTGGGCCAATCCTAGCGCGGCTCCATGGGACGAGCCCCCGGGTGACGAGGCACTGCTTCCGGCTGGGCCAATCACAGCGCGGCCTCACGGGATGAGCCTACTGCAGTTAGCCAATGACGGCACGGCCTCCCGGATGACGACAGCAGCCCATGGCCGATGGCGGTGACTTTCTCGGGCTGTTCTTCATCTTAGGACGCGCCGGTGAACCGGGGACCTGGCGATTCGGGCGCAGCAGCCTTACCCACAGATTACAGGTCGCAGTCAGACTGCACACAATGTTCACAAGTTACTCGGGGTAGGCCCAGCAATCCGTCGGCCTCCAACAGGTGTGTGCCGATGAGCACACCGATCCTCCCACATGGCAGGCACTTAGGAATAAGGCACAGAGGGCGAATAATGGACGTTCTTTGCAGCGTCTTGGATCTTCTTGGTAACTTTTTAACCCTCTGTTCTAGGAACAGGAGGCCAGCTCCTCTCAGGCCCTTGGAGACTCTAAGTAGACACAGCACACAGCAAAGTCTTGGTTGCAAGTAGGTGGGGGAAGCACAGCACACAGCAAAGTCCCCTTCTTCTCTCCTTTAGTTGAAGCAGCAAAACAACAGGTCAGCCCCAGAGCACACAGCAAGGGCAGTCTTCCTCAGTTTCTCCAGCTGTCCTTCTTCGGGCAGAGGTTCCTCTTGATTGTAGAAGTCTAATTTTCAAGGGGTCTCTGTCCTACTTTTATATCTCTAAAGTCTTTGTTCTTCATGTGTTGGGGGTTTTGGACCAAGTTCAAACCAGTTCTGGGGTCACTTTGCCAGTGCACAACTTCTTCCTTTGAGACAGGGGGCCAGTGTCCTCAGACGCCCAGCAGAATGTGGAGCCAGTCCTTTGTGGAGGCAGGCACAGACCAACTCAGCTACAGGGATTTCCCCACCCACCTCTCTAAATGCAGATGGGACTATTCAGCCTAGGACTACACACCCAGACTCCTGGAGCCAAGACACCACACCAGCCCTGTCACTCCCCACAGCCAGACAGTCAATCCACAAACAGGCAGAGACACACAGTAAGGTCTGAACAGAGAAACAGCAGCTTTCTAAAAGTGCCAATTCTAAACGCAGGATTTAAAAACCATCTACACAAAAAGATGTGTTATTACATTCTGAATTTAAGGGTAACAGACTCCATGTCTCAATCTTGTTCCTATGGGAAGATAGGCTGGTATGATGGCGCACAGCCTTCCCCATTCTATCCTATTGGCAAATTGGACCCCCAATAGTGAAAAACGAAATTGGCTGTATTTCACTATTAGGACATGTTACACACATCAGTACATGTCCTATCTTTCACCTGCACTGCACCCTGCCCAGGGGGGTACCTTGGGCCTACAATAGAGGTGTCCTATGCACACAGAAAGGGAAGGGTAGGGCCTGGCAAGTGTGGGCACTTGCCAGGACAACATGGCAGTTCACAGACTGCACCCAGGCACTGCGGTGGCAGGCCTGAGACACCATTTTAGGGCTACTCAGGTGGTTGGCACAATCAGTGCTGCAGGCCCACTAGTAGCATTTGTTATCACCAGCCCTGGCACACTCAGTGCACTTTACTAGGGACTTCTTGGTGACACAAATATGCCAATCATGGCTAACCAATCATAATAACAATTTACTCTGGGAACACTTGCAACTTGACACTGAACAGCAGTGGCAAAGTGCCCAAAGCATCTAAACCAGCAAAAGAGAAATCCAGCATAGCATCAAAAACACAGGAGGCAGAGGCAAAACGTCAGGGTTAACCATGTCAAGGATGTCAGGTCTAACAGGGATGGTGAAGTCTTTGCTGTTCCTGAGACGTCTTGAACAGGGGGAAAGCTCAACCTCAACCTCAAGCCTTTGGAGAAACTTTGGAAAATAAGCTGCAGAGAGTTCCATTCATTCCTTTCACTGCCCAGGACAGAAGCAACCACTGAAGGCCAACACAGCAAAGCACACAGCAAAGTAGTAGTTCCTCCTCACGGCTTCTCCAGCGCTTTTTCATGGCAGGTTCCTTAATCCAAACTAGTTCTTACATACTGGGGTCAGGGCCTCATTATTTAAACTGGTTTTCCCATTGAGATTTTAGGCAGAAAGTCTCTGAGTTCATTAGAAACCAATTATGTCCTCTCTAGTCCAGCTTCACTACAGGAGGTAGAGCATTGTGGAGAGCAGACAGCCTATTCAAGTACTGATGAAAACTCCTCCCACCACTTTAAATGCAGAAAATGTCTTTTCAGCCTGGCTAGTAGTCACCCTGTAAAGACAGGACAAACCTCAACTGAATACACAAACAAGCAGAGGTACGCAGGGTGGCTAAGCAAGAAAATGCCACTTTCTAAATTTGGCATTTTCAAATACACAATTAAAAAAATATCTTTACTAAAAGATGTGTTATCAAATTCTGAGTTCAAAGAGCCTAAACTCCATTTCTTAATCTTTTCCCACTTGAAAGATACTCATTTAAAATATTACGGTGCAGCTTCAATGACAGCCTATGGAACAGATAGCCTTTCAACAGTCAAACGCCTAAATCCACAGTATTTCAGTATCAGGACATGTAAGACACACGAGTACATGTCTCACCTTTCACATACACTGCACCCTGCCATGGGGGTGCCAGGGCCTACCTGATTGATGCCTTACACGTAAAGAAAAGGAAGGTTAGGGCCTGGCAAGTGGGCGCACTTGCCAGGTCAACATGGCAATAAAAGCGGAGTACAGACACTGCAATGCAGGTCTGAGACACATTTGAAAGGCTACCTGTGTGTCTGGCAAAACAGGTACTTCAAGCCCACTAGTAGCATTTGATTTATAGGCCCTGGGCACAAACAGTTCTCTGCACTAGAGACTTACTAGCAAATCACATATGCCAATCATGGAAAACCATTCATAACACAATTTACAGTAGGAGCACTTGCACGTTTAAACTGAATAGCAGTAAAAAAGTGCCCGAAACCAGCAAAAGCAAAGTCCAACATATCATAAAAAACAGGAGGTAAGAAGGCCAAAAGATTCCAGGTCTAACACATGTCCCCTTCAGCTGAAAGTAGGGCGAACTACCCACCTACTTGGAGCTTCTCTTTACTAAGGTGGAAGAACCTGGACAGACCATCAGCGTTGGCATGTTGGGTGCCAGGCTGGTGTTCCACTGTAAAATTCATTCCCTGCAGGGACATGGACCACCGCAACAGTTTTGGGTTCTCCCCCCTCTTCTGAATTAACCATCTAAGGGGCCTGTGGTCTGTCTAAACTCAGAAGTGAGACCCAAATAGAAAGGGTCTTACCATCTTCAGCACGCAGACCACAGAAAAAGCTTTACACTCTATGGCACTCCACCTCTGTTCTCTGTGAAGTAGTCTCCTGCTAAGGAAGACTACAGGCTGGACTTGGCCCACTTTGTTCAATTGCTAGCGCACCGCTCCCACACCATGCTCTGAAGCATCTGTCCTCATGATGAATTATTTGGAGAAGTTGAGTGTCTTGAGCACATGGCTGCCTACAGGGCATCAAAAGTGTTCTGATAGGCATCAGCCCAGATCACTTTCCTTGGCTTCTTCCTGGATGTCAGCTCAGTCAAGGGGGAATCAATGGTGCCATAGCCCCTGACAAATCTCCTATAGTAACTGGTGAGATTTAAAAATGCTCTTACCTCTGTCAGGGTCTTTGGCGCCTCCCAGGCCAGAATGACATCACTTTTAGGATATAGGAGTGCCACCTAGCAGCTTCCTACTTGGTGCCCTAAGTATACAACAGGCCCCTGCCTGGTCAGGCATTAACTGGCCTTGAACATGAGGGCTGACCTCTGCAGAGCCTTCAACATTTGCCAGAGGTGGTGCAAATGATCTTCCAGCTAGAAATGAACATTGCAATGTGATCCAGGTAGGCGGCACTGAAATCCCCCAGTCCAGCCAACACATGTTGACCAGTCTCTAAAAGGTGGCGAGGATATTCTTCATCCCAAAGTGCATTACCCAGAACTGGTAGTACCCCTCTGGTGTTGGGAATGCATACATCTCCTTGGCCCCGACAGTCAAGGCAATTTCCCAGTACCCAGACGTTAAATCAAAAGTACGGAAGAACTTGGCAGCTCCTGTTAAAACTGAGAGTTTATAGTTGGAAAAGGTAGGTACCACTGTCCAAATTGGGACACTTGCTTCTAGTCAGGGTAAGGAGGAAACCCTCTGAGATAACCCCTGCTCACCCCCTTGGTAGCTTGGCACGAGCAGTCAAGGCTTATCAAAGCCAATATGTAAAGTATTTGTACTAAAACTCACAGTAACACAGTGAAAACACTACAAACTGACTCCACAACAGTTTCGAAAAAGAAAGGTATTAAATCTAAACTACACAAGACCAAAACGACAAAAATCCAAAATACACAGTTCAAGAATATGGTTGCAAAATAGTTCTTAACATTAGCGTTAAAATAATCCACCGTTGCGTGAAAAGTTCACAGTAGTGTCATGTTTAGCCAACAGTACCTTTAAATGCGACAAAGTTCCAAAACAGAAGCTGTTTTGGTGGAAAACAAGCGATGCATTACTCCTGAGACCCTGGGGAGGCGTTAGCGACAATTCCGCTGGATGTAGCGGTGTGTAGCGACGAATCCGATCTGTATGGAGAGGAAGGCGATGACTTGTATGGATTCCAGTGCGGAGGTTCCGTAGGAAAATGCTCGCAAAGGCACGATGCGGTGATTCTCGGGGCTCTGTGACGATTCTCGCAGCAACATGATGCGGTGATCTCACCCAGCGATGACAGTCTCTGCGACGATGTTCGCATTGGCGGAAATCTTCCAACCATGAAGGGTGCGATGTCTTCAGGCAACAGCGACAGGCGCTGCGACGATCTCGGTCTTGGTAGAGGAATGTTCTCGCTCAGCCGGGATTGCGATAAGGTTTCTGTAGCAAAGTGTTTAAAAGCTTGGTTTCCAGCTCCCCAACACAGGTACAACTTCCAGAGGCACTACACAAGGGCCACGCACTTCAGGAAGGACAGAACTCTCTCAGTAGAGTTAAGGGAAGCTGGGGGGTGAAGTCCTTTTGTTCCTGGGACTTCATAACAGGGAGCCAGCTCTCTCTCAGGCCCTTGGAGATTCCTTGAAGCAAGGGAGGAGAGAACTCTCTCAGTAGAGTTAAGGGAAGCTGGGGGAGAAGTCCTTTTCTTCCTGGGACTTCATAACAGGGAGCCAGCTCTCTCTCAGGCCCTTGCAGATTCCTTCAAGCAAGGGGACAGAGAACAAAGCAAAGTCCTTCCCCTCTCCTTGGCAGCAAAGCAACAGCAGGTCAGTCCGGCAGAGCAATAGCAAGACAGTCTTCCTTCTTCAGTTTCAGCTTTTTCCTTGGCAGAGGTTTCTTCTTGATTCCAGGATGATCTAATTTTCTGTTGTCAGGGGTCCTGTACTTATACCCCTAAAAGTCTCTGTTCTCTTTGTGCAAGTGTGCCCTGAGTCCGGTATGAACCAGTTCTGGGTGTTCCCTGAGCACTTTGTTTTGCTGGCTTCTCCTTTCCTTTCAGAGTGAGGGGCAGGGTCATCAGCCGCCCAGCAGGAGGTAGAGCCAGCATTGTGGTAGGCAGGCACAGCCCTATTCAGGCCTAGGTGCTATCTCCTCCCACCATTCATGTTGCAAATGCAGTCATTCAGCCTAGGGCTGACCCAGCCAGCCTCCTGGGGGCTCCCCAGCCCCTGTCCCTCTCAAACCCGACAGTCAATTCACAAACAGGCCAAGGGCCACAGAAAGGTCAGATAAGAGAACAGCTACTTTCTAAAAGTGGTGTTCTCAAACACAGGATTTAAAAACAACCTTTCCTAAAAGATGTGTTATTAAATTCTGAGTTCAGGGATACCACACTTGTATGTCCTATCTTGTTCTTATGGGAAGATATGCTGGTAGCCACTGTAGCCAGCTTCCCCCATGATAGCCTATGGAGCAATATAGCCTTACAGCAGGGAAAAACGAAAATGGCTGTAATTCACTACCAGAGCATGTCACCTGCACAAGTACATGCCCTACCTTTCACATACACTGCACCCTGCCAGAGGGGGTACCTTGGGCCTTCCATAGGGGGGACCTATGTGCACAGAAAGGGAAGGGTTAGGCCCGGTCAGTGGGGACACTGACCTGGAGGACATGGCAGTTCACAGACTGCACACAGGCACTGCAGTGGCAGGCCCGAGACACCATTTTAGGGTTACTCAAGTGGGTGGCACAATCAGTGCTGCAGGCTCACTAGTAGCATTTGACATCACCAGCCCTGGCACACTCAGTGCACTTTGCTAGGGACTTCTGGGTGATACAAATATGCCAATCAGGTATATCCAATTACAATAACAATTTACACAGGGAGCACTTACACTCTGACACTGATCAGCAGTGGCAGAGTGTCCAAAGCATCTAACCAGCAACAACAAAATCCAGCACAGCACAGAAAATACCGGAGGTAGAGGCAAAAAGATAGGGGGAAACCAGACCAAGAATGCTAGGTCTAACAGCTCCCAACCGATCAATGAGCTCATCAGCCTTGGGATGGGGTGTGTGTCATTCCAGGTGATGGCATTGAGCCTACTGTAGTCTACTCAGAACCAATGTTCAGGAGTGGAATCAGACTACTGGCCTGGCCCAAGGACTGTTAGAGGGCTCCATTAACCCTAACTCTAACATCTTAGAAACCTCTTCTTTGATGCTGACTCTGACCCTGTCAGTGATCCTGTAAATTGTGTGCTTCACAGGAGGACTGTCCCCAGTGTCCATATCATGGGTGCACAAGTGGATGACAGTTGGGGTCATGGAGAACAGCATGGCAAACTGCCCAACACCTGAAGGTAGTTACTCTGCTGCTCTCGGGTCAGTGAAAGGGAGAGGTTCACACCTTCTACTGACCCATGGTGCTCCTTGGCAGACAGGAGGTCAGGGAGAGGTTCATTCCCCTCTTCTACCCATCATCTGTCACCAAAAGTATGCTTGCTTCCAACCTCTCAAAGTGTGGTTTAAGATAGTTCACTTGAGGGAACTGCAAAGGGATACTTGGACTCTGCAAGTTCACAGGATAGGTGACATCACTCTTGCACTACAGAACCTCAAAAGTCCCATCCTGCTCGTCCTAAGGAGTGCAAGGCTCTACAGGGGCCATAAGATAACCCATACTTTCTGGATAAGTTAAAACTCTACCAGAGTGGCATTCTGGCTGTACCAATTTTTTTTCTCCTCCTGGCTGGCTTCAAGATTTTCCTGAGCGAGTTTCCTGAAGCGCTAAGTCTGGTTTCTAAAGTCCAGCATGTCGTTAAATACATCTGTATAAGTTTTCCTCTTAGCAGTCTCCCAGCTTTCTTTCGCCAGTCTGAGAGGTCCTCTCACTGGGTGCCCATACAATAACTCAAAGAGACCGAACCCTAATGACTTCTGTGGCACATCCTTGGAAGCAAAGAGAAGGCATGGTAAGATGTCCCACTTATGCTTCATGGGTTCTACCAGACCCTTGATCATGCCCTTCAGGGTTTGGTTGAATCTCTCCACCAAACCATTACTGTGGGGGTGGTAAAGAGTGAACCTGTAGGACACACCACACTCCTCCCACATGGTGTCATATACTTGGGTATGAAATTGATACCCCAGTCAGATATTACCTCTCTGGGAGCCCCCATGTGGGAAAAGATCCCCATTAATGACCGGCCCACCACAGGTACCGCCATTGTCCTTTGAGGGATAACCTCCAGTTACTGCGCATTTGCGAATGGAAAAAGGTAATTTCTATTGGTTTAAAGGCTTGACATTCGCAATTTAGGTAATTGCAAATGTTTGCATTTACCTAAATTGCAAATACAAATAGGGAATCACAATTATCGATTGAGAATTGTGCATTTAGGAAACGCTAATTATCATCAACTTCAAGTTGATGGTAACCATGTGTATACTTTGAAAATTGCACAAAAATGCTTTTTTCAAAGTTCTATGTAGCACACTCATGCCCCTAGGGCATGTGTGTGCTTTACATGTGCACATTCTCTTTTTTTGGGAGTGATTCATGGGGGACCTTAGGCCCCTAGGCACCCTTGGTATGTATTCGCCAATTGTGGTTACCAATTTGGTAATCGCAAATTACCAAATGCAAAACAATTCACTCCTATATGAATTAATGCAGTCATATTACCTTATAGTGATTCTCTATTTACCAAATCGCTATTAGGTAATGTAAAGGATTTGCAAAATATTTTGTGATTCTTACATGCATTGCTCAATTCCAAATTAGCGATTCGGTAAAAATCGCTATTTTAGAATTGCATAATGTATGCTTGATGCATGTGCCCCTATATCTACTATTTACTCTTTTGGTGCTTCGCCTGCTTCTGTCTACTGATTATTGCAGCACATGTATTCTATGCAAGAATACATTTGGTAAATAAATATATTGAAAATGTCCCAGTGTGTTTTCTCTATATATTTCTCTGAGCACAAGTATGCATGAGTGATTGAGCTAATGGTTCTAATTTGTTTCCATAAGCCCTGAGGGCTCAGGGTTGTCATGTGCAGTGGCTGCCAGAAACCATTTGCTCCCTGGTAGAGTTAGGGGGGCTTATGGGTACCACTGTGAGCTAGCTGGCCTCCAGGCCAACATATCCTGTGGGGGTGCTCGGAATCAGTCTAGGCACCTCACCCAAAGTTTATGTTATCCAACAAACACGCAGGTCCTACAGATTAGTGTGAACTACACAACAGATTGGTGTACACTAATACTATGTCGCAAATCACTATGTACCACATACTGTTTTCTCTTTGTTCTTTTTTTGATCTGTCTATTTGTTTTGAGCTTGAACTTTCTACTGCATCATGCCTGAGTCACAAGCATCATCAGTCGCATCCCTATAAGTGGCTTTTAAGGAGGAAATGTTGGAAACCTACATCATGAAGAAGATGAAGGAAATTTGCAAAAACCTGAAAGTCAAGATCCGAGGCATCACCAGGAAGGAGGAGCTACAAAAGGCACTGAGGGCCTGGGTAGCAACCAGAAATACTCGTGGGCAGTGTGGAGAGCTCAATGTGGAGGCAGAGGAATCTATTTCTAGAGTGGAAGGAAGTGCTTTTTGGAGGTTAAGGGCCCTCCAGGCCAGGCAAGGCAGCAGTGCTCTGTCCCCAGAGGAGCTGGAGGACATGAAGGAAGCAAGGAGAGATGCAATGGAGTTGGAGAGGCTCAAGCTGGAAATGGAAAAGAAAAGAATGTTATATCATGAGCTTAGAAAAAATGAGTTTGATCAGAGGAGTAGGTCCAGCTCAGATGATGGCAGCAATACCTTGGTGCATTCAGATAGAATAGTACACATTCCCAAGAATGTAGGAAAGGGGTACAAGAAGCGTGATGAAATACAGAGTTGATTTCAGAGTTCTGAGGCATCTATCCACATGAATGGAGATCCTGAGAAGAATTGAGGTGCAGGATTGTTGCTTCATTTCTCAGAAGGGGGGAGGGACTCATTGTAGGCTTGGGGTAAGGGTACAACCTTACCTACACTGCCATGAAAGAGGCTCTACTCACTATATACGGTCTCTCTCTTGATATGTACAGGGATCAGTTTATACCCAGTAAGAAAACTGATTCCTAGACATGGTTAGACTGTGTTGATTCTTTTTGCAGGTCACTGGATGGTTGGAGGACGGGTAGTAATGTTACAGATTTTCAGGGGGCTGTACAATTTGATTCTGTGGGAGCGCTTGTCTATTCTATGTTTTGCTGAGCTGCACCAGCACTTGATAGAAAGTAAGCTCACTGACCCTAGGAAACTTGCTATGGAGGCAGACTTCTGGATGAGTACCAGGGTCCACAAGAATGTGTATTGGAAACTCTACCAAAGGTGGGCCGGGGCCCCAGCAGAATAGTGAGGGTACAAGGGTACAACAAAATAGTTCTCTTATGGCCACAAACTAGTACCCAGGTTAAAGATTCTCACCCCCCAGGAGAGAGGAAAATATGGGTCTCTTCAGCAAAGCCTGCAGAGCAGGGGCCCCATAAGTGCTTTGCTTGTGAACAGCTGGTCCACATCAAGGGGAGTCCCAAATGCCCGAGTAAGCCAGCCACCCACCAGTGGACAGTCTAAGGTGTTGGCTAAAGCAGCAGTAGGGGAGGAGGGGGTCCCAGAGGAGGGTTTGGATCCCGCAGAAATGACCCTTGTATCACTAGGGGACAATGAGATGGTCCAGGTAAGCCCGGTGCCTGTCGTCTGGGGCTTTCACAGCATTGTGAAAAAACAAATCCAACAGTTCAGGCTGAAGACAATGTCACAGGCCTGTGATGGTGTGGGGAAGCCCAGCAAACAGTACCTCGGAAATGCAGGGCATCATGGGCCTTTCGATGAGATCTGAAGATGAGAAGTTGAAGTTAAAAGGGCCGGCATTGCCAGACATTGGGGCTGGGGTTTGAAGTGGAGTAGTGCAGCATACAGTACCCTCAGGCCTCAGTGCAGTCCTGCCATGGCTTAGTGACACCATTCAGTCTGAACAGGGCAGTGGTACAAAGCGGGGCAGTGCTTGTCACGGTGCTGGTATATCACCGTTCAAGCAGTGGCAGGGTCATTGCTGAAGCGATGTCAACAGATAATCTGGAGTTGATGGCATCAGTAGGCCAAGGCTTCAGTGTGGGATGAGGCCGTGCATCAAGTAACTAATGAGCAGTGCCCTCAGACCATGGTGCAGACAGCGGCGGCGATGTTGACTTGGAGCAGCGTTGTCGAGGATACCATGCGTCAATGTAAGGCGGTGCAAAGTGCTGTGCCCTAAGGTCATGTGCAAGCAGAGACACAGTGGTGGCCACGGTTGGCTTTGATGGTGAGACCAGGGTTGCAGTGCAAAGTGGGGCAGTCCTCTCTGCAGTGCAACAGGTCGAGGAGCCGGCAGCGGTGTCATTGATGGCGTTGAGTTGCTTTTTACTCTGTAGCTGCTCAAATATGGATCCAGATGCGGGTACCCAGAGGATTGTGAAGTCTTTGCCTGTGACTGAGAACATGGGACAATCCCTACCTCAAGCCCTTGGAGAAGGTTTGGAAAATGAGTTGCAGAAAGTGCAGTCCAGTCCTTTCACTGCTCAGACAGAAGCAGCCACTGTGGGCCAACACAGAAAAGTGTACAGCAACGTGGTAGTTCCTCCTCACAGCTTCCCCAGCTCTTCTTCTTGGGGGGTTCCTTAGTCCAAGTGATTTCTCGGGTTCTGGGGTCATGGCCCCAATAATTATACTGCTTTTCCCTTTGAGGTTTCGGGCAGAAAGTCTCTGAGTTCAGTAGAACCTGTTCTGTCCTCTCTAATCCAGCCTCACTATAGGAGGTGGAGACAGCATTGTGCAGATCAGACCACCTCTTCAAGTGCTAGTAAAAACTCCTCCGACTACTCTAAATAAAGAACAGGTCTATTCAGACTGGCTGGGAGTCACCCAGGAAAGGGAGCTCAACCTCCCTTGTGGCTGTATAGTTTGAATGCACATGTCAGCTCCTGTCACTCCAAAACTAGACGCTGAATATACAAACAGGCAGAGGCCAACAGGATTGTTAAGTAAAAAAATGCCCACTATCTAAAAGTGGCATTTCAAACACACATTTAAAAAAACATATTTACTAAAACATGGGTTATTACATGCAGAGTTCAGTGAGCCTAACTCCATTTCTCTATCCAGTCCCACTTGAAAGTTACACATTTAAAATGTTACAGTGCAGCCTATGGGGCAGATAACCTTTCAACAGTGAACAATGAAATACACAGTATTTCAGTAGCAGGACGTGTAAAACACACCAGTACATGTCCCACCTTTCACATACACTTCATCCCACCCATGGGCCTTCCTGACAGGTGCCTTACATGTAAGGAAAGGGACGGTTAGGGTATAGTAAGTGGGTGCAATTGCCAGCTCAACATGGGAGTAAGAACGCTGTGCAGACTCTGCAGTGGCAGGTCTGAGACACCTTTAAAAGGCACAGAGACACTAAACGAGCAAAAACTAGGAGTTTAGAAGGGAAAAAGACAAGGTAAACACGTTAAAAGATGGCAGGTCTGTCAGCTGCTTTAATTTTATTCAGACGTTTCTTATTTATTAGTTGCACCCCTACAGTAGCAGACTCGCAAATTGAAACATGTTTCTTTTGGCATTGAAATTGAATTAAGGCCCATGCTTTCCTTGACTTTTCTCAGTGCGCCTGATTTCCCTCTGGCAAGATCGATATCTGTATCGACATGGCATGCAAGTGTAGATTATTACACTAAGTTACTCCATGATGACATTAAATTCATGGAATTTCTAAAGGGTGTCATTCAGGTTCCCAGCTAAAAAACATTTCTTGTTTGCGTTCTAAACAACATTAATTTTGTCCTTCCTGTGCTCATTCTTTGATACTTTGCTTATTAAAACAAGCTAAACATGTAACATGCTTTGCAAGCCAATAAATGTAAGATCAGAGCGAACAGTGTCATCAGCATAGGATAGACTTTGAATTGCTTCCTAGACCAGATGTTATACATCTTGTCAAAGGTGCAGTCAAATGATGCCCAGAGTTCCAAATGTAGCTTTGAGCTCTAGATGAATTAATAGTTCATATGAATATCTCCTGATGGCTTTTGCACGTAGAGTTTAAGTTGCTAATATGTTTCTTCTAATTCAGTTTGCCGTTGCTCGTTACACGTCCTCGGATCTTAGCCCTCATCATGTCAGCAGGCATTCTCTCAGACATTTTCATTAAGCTTGTACTTCTATTAAAGGTAAAGATGGTGAGCTACTAATCCTAAAGGCAGGGTGTCCTGGGTTCATAGTTTGAGAGACAATGAACAACTGTAATGTTAGAACAATTAAAGACAGCACCCAGAGGAAAAAGAAGTTGAGGATTCATGAATCCTGAAAAGGTACTGTGAGTTTAAGGCATTCTTCTTGTTTGGGTAAGGAGAACCGATGGCAGGCTTCTCTGACCCACGCATCACCTATTGAGGATTCATGGATATAGACAGAATTTGAAATCTCTAAATGGAGTAGCTAGGTTGAAGAAACTTGGCATGAAGTTTCCCACCATTTGTTGAACTACATGAGTATCCATGAATGCAAAAAAAGAAATTGCCTGACCAAAGACCAAAGTGTCTGGTACAAGCCCTATAAATGGCAGCCTACAGCAAGTTAGTTTCAGGGCCCTGTTTCATCCCCTGCAGAGCATGGTCACAGGCCATAGAGGTTTGGCTACATGGCCATGCTGTAGATGACATCCTACAAACAACTCTCACGGAACACACCCACTCAGGGTTGTTTCAAGATTTGGCATCTGGAAAGACGTGTAGCCACCTCCCAGTGTGCCCTGTTGAAGGGCATGTGCAGCAGGAGTTAATTGACCATATAGGGTTGGATGGAAAGAGCATGCACTGTGGTCAACGTCGCTGTGTCTGGCACAAGCCAAGCCCTGTGGCCAACACCTGCTGTTCATTGTTGAATCCGTAGTTCAGTGGGGACATTACACCCATAGGACTAACCGATGCGCAACTGAGGTCGGATTTGACCAATAGCAGGCCCTATGGCCAATGGGCATTGGCTGCTCTTCAGTCATATAAATCAGTGGTTGACCACCCTCCAAGGGTTAGCCTCAGGACTGATGACTTGTCAATGCCTGTTGCCAACACTTGCTGCATAAACCTGGAGGTCAGATGCAACTGTGGCTAGCCGTTAGAGGCAGGTTAGTCATAAGGCCAGGCTGCAGGGCAGCCCTGAGGGTACCTTCTGTGTGCAGTGTTGTATTTCCACTCACTTCAGGTTGGGCACGCATTCTAGTTGGAGCATAGATCCTGTTGCCAACCCTCACAAAGCATGGCCAAAGGTCATGCTAATAGGTGGTCGGTCACTAGCTTTCTCTCGCCTACTCACATACCGATTAAACAACATATATTTTTATCTTTTTTAAGATCATTAAAGTGTGTCCTAGACTAATGTTGTCTGAATTTTTATTTTATTTTTAATCGGGGGGACAATGCTAGTTTCATGCACTAGTACTTGTGAACAAAAAATAAACATTGGGACTAAAGAATATGGATAATTGAAGGAAATAACATTTTTACAAGTCTTCTGGTATTCTTGAATTTGCTTCTGCCAAGCATCACGGTTTTGCTCACCAAGGGCTATTATTCTGTTACACATACAGTTCTTTCCCACAGTGTCATTACTTCCTATGTCTCCTCCTGTAGAATCTGTTCCGCCAAATGTTCTTCAGCAGGCATGTAAACGGCATGGTTTCAGAAGATGTACCAGTCTTTTCAGTGCCCTTCTTTAACTTCTCGACAATTAATTGCTGTGCATCGACGTGGTCTAAGAGTTGTATTTCCTTCAGTTGACCCTGCTTCTCAGCGAGAGTGCAATTATCTATCACATTTCAATAATATTTTTTTGTTACCAATTCAGTGAAATTCAGTAAGTGGTCTGGTACCTTCGGCCTCTTCTCTGCATTTCTTCTGCACTGATCTTCTTGTCACTGAGCTACTTTTCACAGAAGAAAAAGTTTTGCTTTTCAAAAGCAAATGTTGGTGCTTTTGAAGTGTAAGATATGATTTGAATGGTTGTTGTACGGGTTATGAACTACGGTCCTAAAAATAAATTTCAAATTTTGGCAGTTGTACAGTTTTTAATTTGTAACCATAACTACATTTTAATTGAGTTGACTTCAATGAATTTCTGAGGACTGATTTAACCTATGTTTGTGTTATAATAAAATCTAACAATAACTTCACTTTAACCTTTGTTTGTTCAGTTAATATTTGATTATGTATCATTTCAAATGGTTTTCAAATTCACTCCTGTTGATATTTTGATATTTGATATTTGAGGGGGTATTTCTAAAGCGCAACGTTCGCTCCGAAGGGAGCATCTTGGCGCTGAAATTCCTGGTCGTGGGATCGAAAACCATTATTGAAGCAGTTTGAGTTTAGATGGCTGCCTTGGTGTAGTCATCTGTGAGGTTAAAAATCCAAGTTTTAAGCAGTTTTCTGAAAGATTTTTCGTGAGTTTGTTGTCTAAGATTCTTGGGCATGAGGTTCCAGGCTTTAGTGGCCAGGACGCTTAGGGTTTTTCCGCCCTTTGTCTTCAGGTTGTACCTAGCAGGGAGGATGAGGTTGTCCTGGGAAGAGCGAAGGGATCGACTTGGGATGTAGTGGGGGAAGCGTCTGGTGAGGTATTTGGGACCGGATAGGTTAAAAGCCCGAAAAGCAACAATCAACATTTTAAAAAATATTCTTTTGTGCAGAGGGAGCCAATGCAGGGATCTTAGAGCTGCGGAAATGGATGATCTTCTGGGCAGTTTTAGAACCAGTCGGGCAGCAGTGTGAAGAACACTTTGAAGTTTGGTCAGTGTCGTCTCTTTTTACTCCCACAAGGAGACCGTTACAGTAGTCCAAGCGTGAGATTATAAGGGCTACTACTACAGTTTTTCTGGAATCGAGTGGGAGAAAGTCGAAGAATTTTTTTAAAGATTTTATGATACCGAAGCATCGGCCCACTACGGTCCTGACGTGCTGGTCAAATGAAAGGTCGGAGTCGAATAGGACACCAAGATTCCTAGCAGTTGTAACGGTCTGGGGGGGCGGCATCGTCCTCCGGCCACCAGAGGGCTGGGCAGAAGATGGTGTTTCTTCCAATGGGGAGGATCTTCGTTTTGCTGGAGGTGCACTTGAGGTGGTTGGTATCCATCCATTGGAAGACCGCGGTCAAACAGCTCTTGAGGTTGAGTTCAGCCTTAGTTGAGTTATCCTCTAGTGGTACGATGAGCTGCGTGTCATCGGCATACGAGGTTACAGGTATGCCGAATGACTCAATCAGGGATAAGAGTGGGATGAGGTAGATATTAAAAAGGAGGGGAGTTAGGATGGAGCCCTGAGGTACCCCAGAGGAAACTCTCTTTACTTTAGAGTGGAAAGGGCCAAGAGCGACAGTTTGGAACCTGTCCGTAAGAAAAGATTCTATCCAGGATAGGGCGATGTCTGAAATCCCTATGTCTGTCAATCTGTTGATCAGGATGGAGTGGGAAATGGTGTCAAACGCCGCGGTTAGGTCGAGAAGAATGAGAATGGCCTTCTTCTTCTAGCCAACTGGTGGTTGGTTTCAGGGTCTGACAGCAGGACCTGGTTTTCAGATGGCTATGCACCCAAAAAGTTGGGGATAGATAACCACCTTTGCCTAGGTCCTATTTTTTAAAATCTTTTCAATAGTTTGGAGTTGACAGATCTTTTTGCAGGTTCAGGGAATCAACAACAAGTGAGCATAACGGGCTTGTGTTGCTCCTTCTGTGGATCAGGTTCCATTGCAATGGCATTTTTTGTGGTTTTTTTTTATCGCTGTTCAATGAATTTGCACAACACATTTCCCCATAAAAGTCATCCAATCTGGAATTGGCACAACAAGTTATGTTGTGATCCGACAGGAGTGCAAAGAAGGAGTTTAAGAAAAATTACCTTTCCTCTTTCTAAGTCCCACAATACAAAAGAAATAAAAATAACAATATTACACCAAGGTTGGCATGAAAGTAGACCTTTACTCAAGGAAACTCCTTTGCTTAGATGAGATGTCAATATATTCAATAGTATAAAGAAATTATCATATTTAAACAAAAACTTTTCAAAGTGGGGTTAAAAGGGTATAAAAAACAAGAAATATCTCATCCAAGGCAAATACAGTTTCACTGACCATCCATGCATTCATCTTTATAAAGTAATATACTTCTGATGGATGAGGATGCTTTTTCTGCTGTCATCAGTTTTGGGTTCACAACCAAAATCCTGGTCTGCTGACCAAAAATCTTCAGACTGGATTGTAGAAAAAGAGAAAAATCATTTGTGGACAACATTACAGGGAGATGTTTACACCTTAAGAAGCTTTTCTGTATTATCATTTCAACCTGAGAGCTTCCCATAGAATGGAATAAATACAGAAATGTAATGATATATTGAGGACTGCTCCAATAAAAGGAAAATACATTTCTTATGAGCATATTAACAACAGCTAGCGATAATAATCGCTGGCCGTGCTTAGCGATAATTATAATATCGCAGGCAGTCTCTGGTATTTATCGCCCAGGTAGCACGTTATTAACAACACATTTCTCTAGGGCGATAAAAATTCCAGAGATAGCGACGTCATTGCCCTTTTGCAGGGAACATTGCTGGTTTTCCAATGATGTTCCCTGGAAAAGGGCGATAACCTTGCTGATACGCCCCACAGGGTCATAACAGCATAATCCACCCCCTATGTTAGGAATGACTAAGTCAGGATTTTAGCAGACGTTAGATTTTGGCAAAAACAGCAGTTTTCACCAAAATCTATTGTGTGCTAAAATCATGTGGGCTGCCTTGTAAATATTGCGATGTAAACATCAGCGACATATGCAGGGTACTCCATCTGGGGTACGCCCAGTAACACTCACTTTGCATCTCATTGTAGTTGCAATGGGAGGCGTTGGGAAAAAGGGTGCTAACATGCGATTATGCATGTTAGCACCCTCTAGTAAATAGGGCGCTGGTTTTATCGCAGCATTTTTGGCTTTGTAAGCCAAAAAAGCGGAGATAAAGCCCTTGTAAATATGCCCATTAGTTTTTGCACAAACTTGTAACAAGTGCATTAATTCCACATTGACAGGAGATCCTACCCAAATTCTATCAATTTCATAGATATATGAGTACTCGTTAGCAAAACACAGGATGTAATGTAATGTAATGTAATGTAATGTAACAGGCACTTATATAGTGCAAAAAGCTGTAACCCTACGGGTATCCTGGTGCTTGAACTACAGAAGATGTTACTGTTGAACCAATCCACCATTACAGCAGGGGGGCTAGATATCGCCCCTCGGGAAAAGCCAGGTTTTTACCAGATTTCTGAAGCCGATTAGCGTGTAGGACTGTTGGCTGGGGAAGATTATTCCAGAGTTGCGATGCTACCACACCAAATGTCACTGCCTGTGCTAATGTAGGTAACTCCTCCCCCATCACACAACTCTTCATTATCTCTCACTACTCCTGTTGATGCTTATTCGCAGGTATTGCCATGTCGATAGAAACTATGCTGCCAGAATGACCTTTTCTTCAAATTACCAGTATGTCCATATTTTCTGATTGGGCTGCTGATTTTAGCTCACACTTGAGACAACTGATAATGTTTGAGGATATAAATAAGTGTGGGCCATCTTTGTCAGGTATAAGCTTTGATAATTAGAGTGTAATTAATGGTGATTATGTAATTCATTGCATGATAGTGCATAGTTTGAAAGACTTCTAATTCTGACCAGATCAGCTGTGAAGCTTATCACAAGACCACAAATAAGGGTGTTGCTGCCCTCCTTCTGTCTGCTAGAAATGCCAGTAGAACTTCTGACGACCTCATTGACACAATCCTCTTTGGCAGGAATGGAAGACAGTAAGCAAGCTTCTGGTTCTTAGTGAGCAAAGGACATTCAGGCAGATTAGCAGTTGCCCAAATCGTGATGGTGGCAGAGTTTGGAGACTGACATTTTTCAGGTTGTGGTAAAAACGTGTGCATTATAGGGGCATGATATTGATATTGGCATTTCTTTTGCTGTCATGATTCAGGGATACTACAAAGAACCCAAAAAATCCTTTTTACTTTACAAACTAAAACAATAATACATTGAATTTGTGAGAGATGTTATTTATTCACATCCTCATCAAAGCACATATATGCAAAATCTCTTTATTGGGTATAAACATTGTGCCCGGAGAAAAGGGGGAAGAAAGGGGGAAGGTAAGTAGTTTTGTGAGGATTAAAGTTGTGTAGACAGTGTCAAGGGATTATTGTGGTCACAAAATTAATAGGTGACGTCACAGAGGCATATCATTTAGCCACATAAAAACAGTTGTTAACCATGCCCATATGATAAAACACAGTAACAATGATCTGTTGATCTTGGATAGGTAAAAGTGCAAAAGTCGACGTTTCGACCTTTGAATAGCGTAGGTTGAGTTCCACTTTACTATGGGGCCTTTCTCTGGATTAGGACCTGTGGCGAGAGTGGAGTGGGGCAAAAGAAAGCTGCCCAAATTTGTGGGTCTGAGTCAAGGAAAAAGGGGGGCCTGCAGGCTCCTAGTACTAGAGAGCGCGCTATAACCTGTAAAAAGGTATGCACACTACTTTTCATGTGAGGGCATGAAATCGCTCCTGAGTGGTTCAGTAAACTCGAAAAAAGACACCACGTGCCTGAATCGCGGAAAAAGAACTGTCGACCCTCAGGAGCTGATCACAGAGAGTGCCGGCGGGCAGGGGAAACTGCTTAAATAAGCCTGCGTGTTCAACGCGTGTACTTGCAGCCGCTAGATGCTGACAAGACAGTGCATCACCGCATCCCGGTGTCCATAGACTGTGTCAGTCCCAGTATACAGTTACTGTATACTGGGACCACTTTCCCTGTAACATTGAATACCCAGGTCTTTTGGGTTTACCCTTTTATTAAATGATTCAGGGATAAGTAAGAGCTCTATATTAAAGTCCTCATGCAAGCGTATTCTTGTGTAGAATCTGATTACTGTGCTAATCTTTGTTTGATTACATCAACTGTATAACTTTCATATGCAGTATATGTCTCATGGAAACTTTGAAACTGGATGAGCTATTAAAATAAGCTGTGAGATGTACAAAAATTCATCAATGGAAGGTAGTGGTGGACTGATAGGTAAGATCATTTATACTCTCGAACAATTGATGAGAATTTGAATCTCTCTATGAGAATCATTCCAACAGTCTTGATTTTCACAGATCGCTGACTACACATAGCACGCAAAAAAACCTCACAATTCTTGCGGAAACCTCATACACTCAGGGCCTTATTTATGACCTAGATTTCATCGCTCTTGCACCATGCAAAGTGACAGAACAGTGACGCAAACCATAAGTCCGATTTTTAAAGCTGCGCAAAGCCACTTCGTGTGATTTTGAATGGATTAATGAATATGGAGTAATGCAACACAGCTCAAATCGCTGCATTGCATTATTTTGCACAAGGGAGGTATTCCATGTGTAACCCCCATGGTTTTTGACACATATCCACATTTACCAAACCTGGTAAACCTGGGAATGAGCCTAACATATTTTTATTTATTTATTTATTTATTAAACTTGTAAAGCGCAACAAAAGCCTAAGGGCGTCTCGGCGCTGGAAAGGTGGCAGATAAGAAAGGCAAGAGAGGAATTATTGATTGAACAACCAGGTTTTTATTCTTTTCCTGAAGGCGATGAGAGTAGGACTGGATCTGGTATCCAAATCAAGGGAGTTCCAGAGTTTGGTTGTTGAGACAGTGAAACGGCGATCGCCCCAGGAGGCGGTTTTGGTGCGTGGTACATACATCAAGAGGGCGTTGATAGATCGAAGTGGTCGTTTGGGGACATAAAAGGCTAGGGAGTTGAGGAGAAAGCGGGGTCCTTGCTTGAGTGAGGCTTTATAGGCAATACATAATGCATTGAATTTGATACGATTTTTCACTGCAAACCAATGGTAGCTTTTGATGACTTGGGCAATGGGTTTAAACTTAGGAGTACCCGAGAGCATTCATGCAGCCGCGTTCTGCACTGACTGCAGTTTACGAATGACTTGTTGCTGGGCGTTGACAAAGAGCCTGTTGCAATAGTCCAAGGAGGAAATTACAAAAGCTGTGACCAGTGCTTTTCCTGAGTTGTGGGGGAGGTAGGGGAGGATTTTTTTAATAGTTTTCAGTTTATAAAAGGAGGAGGAGACGATGGTGTTTACATGAGTGGCAAAAGTGAGTTTGTCGTCAAGTAATATTCCTAAGTATCTAACCTTGGTGACAGGGTTGGGCGGGGGTCCTAGCTCGGTGGGTCACCAGGAACTGGGCCAGGTCGGGCTGAGCTTGCCACAAATCATGACTTCCATCTTTTCGGAATTTAATTTTAGACAGTTAGTAGTCATCCAATTGCTGATGGCGATCATGCCATGCTGGAAGTTGGCCGCTATTTCCTCTCCGTTATTTTTTATGGCCAGGACCAACTGAGTGTCGTCTGCGTATGATGTTAGACTCATCCCATAAGACTTGATGACTCTAGCTATGTCAGCTACGTAGACATTAAATTGCGTTGGGCTCAGGGATGAGCCCTGCAGACGCCACACTGTAATGTCATCTGAGCGGAGCTGAAGTCGCCCAGCATGACCGTCTGGGTACGATTCGAGAGAAATGATAAAAAAAGGTCACTGGCTTCATCCTGGATGCCTATGGTGTTGACACGGTCGATCAAGGTTTTGTGATCGACCGTGTCAAAAGCGGCTGATAAATCCAACAGGATGAGCACAGCCGTCCCTCCTTGATCAAGAAAGGTTCTTATTTCGTCTAACGCTTTGATAAGAGCTGTCTCTGTACTGTGATACTTGCGAAAGCCAAATTGGGTATCGTCCAAAAGATAGTTATCTTCGATGTATTGGGAGATTTGTATGTTCATTAGTTAATGTTAATGTTAATGGGTGACTTATATAGCGCACGGCTACTCCAAGGAGTGTCCCGGCGCTTTCTGACCCATTACTGAAAAAAGGAGAAGGACAACAGAAACAAAGCAGAATTACTAATGAAAAAGCCAGGTTTTCAAGGCCTTTCTGAAGGCAAACAAATTGGGAGTATGGCGGAGATCAACGGGAAGGGAGTTCCATAATGTCGGGGCGAGATATTTAAAAGAACGTCCACCTATTCTGACTTTCTTAATAGGAGGTACAATTGCCAGGCCAAAATTTTCCGACCGGAGAGATCTGGTGGGCTTGTAGAAAGAAATCCGTTTCTGAATGTATGAGGCCCCTACCCGATGGAGTGCCTTATGGGCCAGAGTGAGTGCTTTGAATATGATACGCTTCTTAATAGGAAGCCAGTGCAGGGAGGAAAGCAACTCAGATGATCTGGCATGCCGGGGTAGGCCGAAGATGGCTCTTGCCACAGAATTCTGGACAACCTGGAGTTTGTGCAAGAGATAGTCTGGCAATCCCAAGTAGAGGATATTTGAATAGTCAAGCCTGGAACAGATCAAAGCTAGTTTTTCTATATTTTGGCTGCAATGGTAGATTGGCAATCGGTCTGTAATTTTTAGTGTCTTCTGAGTCTAGATGGGGTTTTTTCAGGAGAGGTTTCACAAGGGTATCCTTCCAGATATCGGGGTAGATACCCGGGCGAAACATGGAATTGAATATTTCTGCAAGTTGAGGGGCTATAATGTCAACCACCGGAAGGAGAATGGCGGGTGGACAGGGATCATTTACAGAGCCCGATTTGACAGTGGTCATAGCTTTGGTTACTTGGGTGGGCGTGACCATTTGGAACTGTCTGAAAGTTGGCCTTGAAACATCTATGAGTTGAGAAAGTGCAGGTTCTTTGGTACGATCGGAGAAGTTGGTATATAAGTTATTAACTTTGTCAAAGAAGTAAGCGGCTAAGTTGTTACAGAAGGCTTGCGAAGGTGCTGGGACAGTTTGGGAGGGTAAATGTGAACGTTTGGAAAATACCTGGAAACGTTTGCTGGAATTTTTAGCTTGGTCAATCGGAGTTGAATAGTATAAGCTTTTTTCTTGGTGAATCATTGCTTTGTATTTAGAGAGTTCTTTTTTATAAAGAAGTTTCTCATCGGAGGAATAGGTTTTTCTCCAGTGTCTCTCTCGATTTCTACATAACTGTTTTTGTTCCCTGAGAGCACTTGTGAACCAAAGGGCTGAGGGGGAGTTGCGATTTTTGGACTGGGATTTCATAGGAACTAGTTTGTCCATGACGGTGGCAGTGGGTGTATTCTTTGGCAGCTATACTTGGATCATTAGAGATCTCTGGTTGTAGGGTGAGCAGAAGATTCTTGAGTTTTTGATTGTCAAGATCTTCCCATGATTTAAACGATTTAGATGCGCCTTTAGACGCGGTTGTGTATAATGGGGAGTCAGGGGGGATTTAGAAGATTATAGCATGATGATCTGACCAGGCGAGAGGCAAGACCTCCTTTACCTGAATGTTTTTGAGATTAGTAAATAACCCATCTAAGGTGTGGCCTGCTTCGTGGGTGCTTTTAAAAATCAGTTGGGTGAGGCCAAGTGCCTCTAATTCTGATAAGAGGGTGTAGGAATCTTTGTCTGTTGAATTTTCCAAGGGAAAATTAAAATCTCCTAGGACGATAGTGGAATTGTCTGTAGCTAGTGATTCTACCATATCTATGAAGGTGGTCAGGAACTGTGTTTTACTACCGGGTGGACGGTACCCTTTAGGCGTTGGGAGTGTGGTATTCAAAAACCTTGGAGTCCTTTAAAAGCAGTGAGACTGACACAGAATTCTGAAATATCAAAGGACAGTTTATTACATGAAGTGAGGCTGCGTCGTCCAAAGGCCATGGCAAATGAATGAGGCAGTCTGAGGAAGTCAGAAGGCTGATGCCTTATATACATTTCAGACTTACACAGTAAGCATACATGAAAGGGGGCAGTCTTGGTTCCTGTGAGCACACAAGGAATACCTAATAAGGACATATAGAACCAAGTGGGAGGAGCTAACAGTTTCAGAACGTAGTGAACACATTCCTATGTAAAACTTAATCAGTAACAGATGCAGACTCTACCAGGCATTTCTGAGCATGCGTGGAAGTGGAGGAGGCTAAATATATCCTGTTACTAGGCAGACTTCAGGCGCAGCTAAAAGGAAGGTAGGACAATGCACATAGTGAGCACATGGCAGCACATGGTTGCCAAGATGGCCTCCAGAAACTAAAATGGCTTCTAAAAAACGGATAAGATAACTTCTAAATGCAAGATGGCTTCTGCTAACGCTAACCCATTTATGCTAATTTACAACAGACGGCCGTTTTAGCGTTTGCTGAAGACATTCGTATTATTCAGTAGGAACATGGAAAACAGGTGCTCATTAATTTGAACATAATTTCGTCAATTTTCTAATTCATTGCTAGATAACCATTTCCATTCTAAACATTTCAGCAAGGGTATGACCAGGAATACTAAAGAACGGGACATTAGGTCATAAGCATACATACAAACAGTAGGAGGAAATAATGACTACTATTACAGAGAAAATTAGCATTTTCACAACCCTAAGCAATAGCAAATCCTAAAATCTTTCAGAAAACACTATATACTCATGTAAAATGGTGGCAATGCAATCCTTCAATGCTCTCAAGTTGGGTATAGATACTTTTCCACAGAGAATAAACTTCTATTCTACCTATACTGAACACAACACTACTCTAGAATACTGCAGGCAAGACAACAAAAATTAATTCCACAACACCCAGTGTCTTAACTTTTCAGGAATCACTTCTATAACCACGACTTATGCCCAGAGTCCAATTCCAAGTCTCTCTGGCAGACTTTTATTGTTCATCGAATCTCCTCATCCATCGCAACATGGGCCTCTTCATTTCAGACCTTCCATAGAAATGTATCTCAGCATCCGTTGGAGTGCCCTTTTTGGCAAACACTCATAGTTCAGTCAAAAATCTCAATGTTACAAGGGCAGTGCACCAGTGTCTCTCATCTGCGGCAGACACTTACAGCAGACACTACAAATGATGTACTCTTCGTGATCAAGGGCACAAAGCATCTCGTGCAGATCCAAGCACTGTCAAGAAAACTCCTTCAGCAAATCAGCAGCATTTTCAAACTCCAACACTCCTTGTTCAGTGTCAGAGGACGCTCAAGCTGCTCGTTCATAGGCACCATAAGATAGTGCCTCTCGCCAATCTCGAATTCTCCATTTCATTTCTTTTTCGTTGGAGCAAAGGTGAAAAAGGGAACGGTGTGGCCAGCTTAGACCAAGGCTCAGGCCAAGACGCAGACCAAAGGACTCAAGGGGTTCAGGCCAAAACTTAGGCCAAGGGCTCAAGGGGCTGTACACTGTCAGAGGTTGCCAGTACACAACAGGTACCTTTTTGCGCTTTTTTTTTTCCAATTCAAATTCTGTAGCAAAACCAAAGAGACTCCTTTCCTTCTGTCGTGGAACGCTGGGCAGTAGAGCGAACAAAGAACTAGGGTATACCATTGATGGCGTGCAGATTCCTTACTGGGTGCTGGGACTATAAACCAAAACTTCCTGCTTTTATCTATGGCTGTCAAGGATAGGAATTCGAATTCATCTTTGTCATTCGTTCTGCAGGTGTCACTCTCCCTTTGACTCTGGAGAATCCTGCAGAACCTATCAATGTAGAAGATATGACACAATTGTTAGTTTCCTTCAATTGTTGTACAAAAACAATTCAATATTTAACAAGGGGATTGCAATCAGTTACCCTACAATCTTCAAGAGAGTGGTCATACGCCATGAGACTATCATAATCTAAAATGCATTATCATTCTCATAGAACGCAAAGCAATGACTCTAGCCTCTTCAATTGTGTTTCCATATGAGAGCATGTCTTCTATCATCTAAGGGTAGACAATTACATAAACATTTTATCTGAGTGAAAGTCCTTACATATAGGGGCATCATCTAATGGGTAAACATTTTCCTAAATGAGAAAATCTAAGTGTTCCTAAATCCCTCACCTAAAACATTTCAAAAACGAAATCACATAACAGATGATCAGGGGCATTCAGACAATGGCTAATTTATCAAAAATGTGAAAACATAGAAAAAACAAGAGTACAAACTCCTAATGTTTCCATTATTAGAACACATGTGGTCCATCAAACATTAAAACAGCAGCTAAAAGAACTGAGAACCTAATTAGAATGGGCATTACATTTTTTCCACATTCAAGAATGAACATACAGTGTCTCCTATTGAGATGAGAAACTTTCCTTATTATATTATTAAATCAGTTAACCAGTCTATCACTAGGCTGACAGTCAGACTGGAAAGCATCAAAAATATAGGCCTAAAGAAAAGGTCTAAAGAGAAAGAGACAGTCTAGTCAGGTCATACAAAAGGGAATTATGCATAATGTGGTTGTTCCTATTACATCTCTGCAGTCTGGACACAATGCAACATCTGGGGAGAAACACTACCATATACGGTAATCTCAGCTAATGGTCCAGTTCCTTTTTCAAGGAAAAAATGAAAAATGTAGAAAAAAAATGAAAAAGTTAGGTCACCTTTTAACAAGAGCCACGAATCTATAATTGCATCCTTAGGTCCAATCAAAGGATATGTATATAAATCTAGGCCTGCTGTTCCTTTAAGGGAGAAGGGCAGTAGTATTGTGGTGTCTTGTATATCTTTTATTTTTATTTTACTTCAATACTATATGTCCAAATTTTAACATCCACTGGTGAGGCAAATGTATTTTCATGATCACAGTATGCAAACATCATATCTGTGAAATTTAGTATGAACAAGAATATTAACCACGTGGTGTAGAGCGGCACATACCGTCATACAAGTCTCTTCACAACACAGGCACATTTGTAATAATATCAAAAAGCAGGTAATAAAACAAAACAACATGTCATCACGCTATCATCAAATATACATGCATATATAGTAAGCACAAAAAGCATAGACAAAGCACAATGGTACTTGTGATCAAGCAGAAACGCGTGCATGCATGCAACCCAAAACCCAGAATCCAGGCCAGCTTAATTTGTCAAAATCAAAAATTACACCAAAATTACGCTTTCATTTTACTCACACCCCGCTTTTTGCCAGGTTATCACCAGTTGCTGGTTATCAAAACTGGCAAATACAACTTACAGTGTCGTTTGTGACCCATAGGATGAGCAAGAACCATTCATAAGGGAAAAAATGTAAAATCATGAAAAAAACACACAAACATTTCATTTCAAAGAAGTCATAATAAAACCCATCTCTTTGCAACATACTACTAACACAGCGCATAACAGAGTAAATCTCAACTGTTAACCAACCATCCTTATTGTAAAACATGCTAACCCACTTTCATATTGACTGTAAAACTTTTTCACAGACACACTGCATCCCTTGCACCAGCCTTTCCATGTGGCCCCTTCAGACCCCCTGCCCTCAAGGCCCTGAGAGCCTGCGGCCCCTCATGGCCCTGGGAGCCTGCGGCCCTTCATGGTCCCCCCTCTCCCCAAAGCCCCTGAGGGCCTGCTGTTTTCCTTTCTTCAAGGCTGGTCAAGAATGCACTTCTCAAAAACAAAAGTCTTGTGCAACCCATCTAATGTGCAAGCTTGAATTTTCTGCGAGACAGAGAAGCTTGCTCCAAACAGTCATTGCTCCATCTGTCTTCACTTACTCCTAAACCCCCATCTCACTGACCTTAAGGTCAAATTCTGCCAGGCGTACCGTGTGGTCCTCTCAGGCCCTAGATCCTATTTCCTCCTTTAAACTGACAAAGTCAGAAACCATTCCCCACTCATTCTAAGCTACAAGATCAACCCTGTTGAAAAACACATGTTATATAAATGACTTCTTTTAGGGATAAAATCCATTTAGTCCTATATTATAAAAGCATTTACTATGAACAAGTTGCAGAACATAATAACATAGCATACCAGCATTATATTAAATGTTTGCTACCCCCCTTTGCAACTGCACTCATTTATCTATTCCACAAAGATAAAAGACAGAATAGGCCCTGCCGAAATTTGAATTATCAATCCTGATATTAAACATAAACCTCTACACCGGGCACAGTGACTCACTGAGCTATGAAGAACAACCTCAAATAATAACAACCCACACTTTTTGTAATAGACACAAACATGCATTCTCTGAAAGCCAGAAACTCTGCAAGGCTATGGTAAATCACAAGAGTGCTATGTAAACAGTCCATTTCAACTGATTTTCGACTTTTGATTTTGGGGCACTTAAAAATGAAAATCCTACACTTGCATTACATATTAATCAACCCCAGAATGTGCTTTACAAATTACAAAGAGTAAACATGAAGTATTTCGCATGTAATGGCTTAGAAAAAATGAGCTTTCAGCCTGCGCCAAGTAAACCCTTAACATGCAAATGTCCTATTTATGCAGTCACACATTACTTTAATCAAATTTTAATTTTAGGAGGTCATAGTATGAGTATTAAGCTTTATGAATATCCAAAAACGATTTTGAAAAACACATATTTTTTTCAAATAATTTTTCCATGTTTAAGAATGTATTCATTTCTTTATTATTTTTTTTTCTCAAACCCAATCTGAATTGCTAAAACCACATTTAAAACCCAAACTGCATCTTTTGCCTATCAATTTTAGATGCAGTCATGTAGGAGCCTATGCGCAGAAGCCTTACTGAAAACATGACAGATTTTCGCGCCAAAATTTAAAAGAGGACATTGAGCAACATCACCAGAGATAAACCCCCTTTTCATTTTACTGTGTTTAAAAAAAAAACAGAGAACAACCCTCAATTGAAATGCCTTCCTGTGATACAAAATAATGCAACCTACTTTTATAACCCTTTAAAACACTTATTCTGAGTTGCTACATTCAGCCCGTGTTAAACTACCAGCTAGTCTCTGGACTGAATAAACATTCCAATGTCCTTTATTGCCTTTCAAAAACAACACATGCTGTTCTCAAGGCAGGAAATGGCCTGCACGAAGCTGACCCCAGAACTTTCAGGAAACATACATTTTTTTAGAAAAGTGTGTGCCACAAAATACATTTAAACGTAGCAAAAATTCACTTTTAGCTGAAACTTTAACATTTTACATGTATGAAAATGCATGTAAGCAAAGGAGGGCTTCAAATTCGTTTTTCCCTACAGAACACACAATTTAATTTTGAGGCCTTTCATGTTCCTAGTGAATGTAAATTTTAACTTTATCTAATTTAAGCATTTCAACAGTTTGCACATATGTGCCTTTGTTTAGTCTATAATTTAAAAAGCAACATATAGCTATTTTTTGCAGGTAACATGGCAAATTACTGCATTCTTATTTAATTTTCACCTAATATCAATTAATGCAACATTTTCCTTAACAGACTGAAAACATCAAGAAATCCACAATCACGCATTGAGCTCATTTCACACAGAAACAGAAATATTTCAAACATACAGGACACACAATACAGCGCTTAAGGCATGTGTTTCATAAATTTGCGCCAACGCTATTCACAAGCAGAAATTACACTAACAAGAAAAAAAACCACATTTAAACACACATTAAACCCACAGATCAACACATAAGACTGAAACAACAAGACACCCCACAAACAGAACTTAAACCAAACCAATTGTAAATGCTAGTTGTATGTCATATTTACAAGAAACGTTTGGCAATGATGTTTCAATTCACAAGTTTTAACTGGCAGAGCACCAAAAACCGCTCTGCATTCCCCATTCAGAAAAGTGCACAGACCAAAGGATCCTTACATGTATTATGGCCATATTTTAGTTCCCTGGGGATACAATATCACCAAGGAAGAAATATGTTTTCACACCTAAACCTATTTAGGTATCCCTTCTAAGGGAAGCCGGCTCATTTACTTCACATCACATTATGGTACCTTTCACAGAAGCAACACATTTTAACATGTGAGCTTAACCAAAGACAACAGGCATGCCAAAAAAATAGTGCAGAGTATACACTACTATCAAAGGTGGAGGAAATATCCTCGCATTACCTGCCTATATGAGTTGCAACACATACATATCAAATCAAATCATATCAAATCATATTCATATCATATTCTTCAAAGGTCAAACACAATCCAAAGTAGACAAGTCTATCTCAAATTCAAAATATGCCACAGTAAGCGTTCCTAAGTCTACCTTACCATACAAAGGCATTCAAAACTTAGAACAGGCGCCGCAAAATTACTTTTACCAAACATAAGCTGTCCAAATTCTAACTGCCAAGTTTCATCTAACAGTCTATCTTTTTATGTTACATTTTAATACTCACGCCAAAAGTGTTCTCAGTCAGGGGGGTGACATCCTTGGGAGGACCAGAGGTCAGGAAGGACAGAAAACACACACGAGCTGCAGACACAAGGAATCACCAGAGGCGCGCCGTGCACAGCTACCTTCTTTGCAGAACCCAGTCCCATGCTGCTCAGCAGTTTTCTGCCTCCTGGCAAGTTGATCACTCCTCCAGATTGTCACCTCTCTGATGAGTCCCTTCGTCGCGGTCGCCAATTGTGGTATTCAAAAACCTTGGAGTCCTTTATAAGCAGTGAGACTGACACAGAATTCTGAAATATCAAAGGACAGTTTATTACATGAAGTGAGGCTGCGTCGTCCAAAGGCCATGGCAAATGAATGAGGCAGTCTGAGGAAGTCAGAAGGCTGATGCCTTATATACATTTCAGACTTACACAGTAAGCATACATGAAAGGGGGCAGTCTTGGTTCCTGTGAGCACACAAGGAATACCTAATAAGGACATATAGAACCAAGTGGGAGGAGCTAACAGTTTCAGAATGTAGTGAACACATTCCTATGTAAAACTTAATCAGTAACAGATGCAGACTCTACCAGGCATTTCTGAGCATGCGTGGAAGTGGAGGAGGCTAAATATATCCTGTTACTAGGCAGACTTCAGGCGCAGCTAAAAGGAAGGTAGGACAATGCACATAGTGAGCACATGGCAGCACATGGTAGCCAAGATGGCCTCCAGAAACTAAAATGGCTTCTAAAAAACGGATAAGATAACTTCTAAATGCAAGATGGCTTCTGCTAACGCTAACCCATTTATGCTAATTTACAACAGGAGGGACCCAGGGCTATAGAAAAATATACTGCCTCACATGAGGTTAGTGGGACTAGGTTTATGGCGGTTTTAAAATTGCTACGATAGATTATGGAAATTCCGCCCCCTGTTTTTAAGGCTCTGTCATGTCTTAATATGCTGTAGCCTTCTGGGACAGCCACTAATAGGTCTGGCTCTGAGGAAGGATTTGTCCAGGTTTCCATGATGAAAAGGAGATCTAGTTTGTGAGAGATAATTAAGTCTGCAATTTCCTCTTTGTGTTTGCCCAAAGACCAGGCATTGATAAGGGCTGCTGCACTGTTGGTCACAGTTTTATTGGTTGGAGGCAATGGGGAAGCAAAGTGAGAGTTTGTGTTACTGTATAATTTAAAAAGACAGTGAGTACAGATTTTAGTGAGGTGAGCGAAACCATAAAAAGCGAAGAAGGTGCCGGGACATTTAGTGGGGGGTCTTAGGTTGAGTAAGGTCGTGCGAGAGTAGTGGCGCCTGATAATTGCATTCTTTTGACCAGGGGGTATGGCCCTAGGCCCGGACCAGGCTCGGACGGGCGGAGACGGGCTTGCCTTTGGCGCGCCTCCTGTGCGCCCGCTGCGCGTGTCCACTGTGCTTGCTCTGTGCTCTTTGTAGTGTGGGGAGCCTCAGAGACTTGTGTGCTAACTCCGGCATCCACCGGAAGTGCTGCAGAAGCTCCCGGGTCAGCCCTCCGAGCAATCAGCACAAGCCGTGTCGGACCGGGGCTTCGGTAAGAAACTGCAGAGTGAATTAAGGTAGGAGCAGTAATCACGATGTACAATTAAAGTGCAACAAAAGTTAAAAGGTTTTAAAAACAGCTGGCAGCGAGTCTAGCAAATCAGGCTGCGCGCCTTCAGTACGATGAGGTAGGAGCAGTACTCACAATTGTAGAGTTAAAGTGCAAACTGGGGTTAAAAGGATTAAAAAGCAGCTAGCGGCAAGTCTATCAAATTAGGCTGAGCGCGTTCACTGCGACTGCCCTTGCTCGGTGCCCTTTGTAGGGTGGGGAGCCTCAGAGACTGGTGTGCCTCCCCTGGAGAGGCGTAACAGGGAAACATCTTTATTTCTCCTCATTGCTTCCTGTTTTTATGTGTGCTGAATTGTGCAGCACAGATTGATAGAGCAATATGCTTCTGAGGATCGTTTTTTTTTTCAGGAAGGTGCCCCTTCATGAGCAAAATCAATCCTGCATTAACACAGGGACCGGTGCACCATGGTGCAAGGGTGCTTGCCTTGGTGTTAGGGTGCCTTTGTGTGCCAGCACAAGGGGAAAGGACAGGAATGCGGTGTATGCTTTTAATACAGCACATTCCTGTCCTTTCCCTCTGACGCAAGGCAGCGCAGCCAGGTGACTTGTGGCACTGCCCTTCACCACTGGTCATAAATATGCCCCTAAGTAAGGAAAAATTATGCAACTTCCCCACTACATATGTTGATTCATAAAGAGTGGCTCAACAGACGGCATATCAGTGGTTGAGCTCCCGCTGTGGACCTGCTCTTATGTGCTTCCAGAGGCTGTACCAAAAATCAAAGAAATGCAAAGCCCATTGTTGAATCCAACTGAATGCTTCTGTGAACTCAACTCTTCAAGATGCTCTGCGCATGTGTCACATAAACCTTCCTCAAAGTGAGGACTGCACAGCAATTTGCTATGGACAGCAATGTGCGTTTAAGTAATCCAGTGGAATTTTCAGCCCATCAGAAGCTACTGTGGGATCACAAAATGTACATTTCCACTGTGATTTTCCTGTAGAAGAGATAATGTATTTGCATTATCTGCCAAGCGGCAGGATTTCCCTGTTCACAACATTTACAAGTGCACAAATGTATGATTTAAATTACTGTTTTTGATAGAGGGTAAACAGCTGTGTGGCCTCCACTATAATCTTTTGTGAAATCCTACAACACAGTCCACATAGAGTGTTAAGCAATGCAATTGTTGTATTTTAAGTACTAACATGATTTGTAGCATTATGTTTATTGCGCTTTCTTTTCTAGGTCTGTCTTCTTGAAGTTAAATGTATTACAAACCTGGGTCAAGACCTTAGAAAATTGAGTTTTTGTTTTGTTAATTCATCTTCTGTTTGCAAAGATATCCAGTGCTGCTGAACTAGCACTAGACATGGACGTGATTTACTCTGTTAATTTTGAAAAACAGATGGTATAAAGATAGTATTATCAATGAATCACATTTAAAGTGTATTATAAACATCCTTTTTCTTTGCAGAAGATCTTCCACCACCAAGAAGCTGTAGATTAATCCGTAAATCATAGTTGCTATGGTGCTACTTAA
The DNA here is from genome assembly GCF_964263255.1 of Lissotriton vulgaris. Taxonomy (NCBI): domain Eukaryota; kingdom Metazoa; phylum Chordata; class Amphibia; order Caudata; family Salamandridae; genus Lissotriton; species Lissotriton vulgaris. The sequence continues at coordinate 464,013,755 of NC_141691.1, forward strand.
GTCCAAAACTATGCTTTAATTACATGCAAATGGAAGCTCAAAATGCTTCACCGGTTAGTGATGCACGAATGTGTTTTGCAAAAGTAACCATGTTAATTTTTTTCTCCACCAAATGAAAGAATTTTCAATTGAAATGGTTTCATCAAAACCTATTATCAATGCCTGATAATTAACTTAGACACAAAGGCAAATCAACACGTACTTAAAGCGCATTATTCTGTAGTCATCTGGAATCGAAGAGCTGTCCACGTATGCAAACTGTGAAATGATGTAAAGTGGAACGTGCCAAAACGTTGGCAATTAAATAAACAGTAACAATGCTGATTTGTGCACCTATTTTTTCAATAAATAGTTTAATATTATCAACCTGTTGTGTGCTCTATTTGCATGAATATTGACATAAATGTGTCACGGCTCGCTATGTATTGCGCACCTCTTTTGTGTAGAAGCATGTAGGGAGGACACTCCATAGAATGTGGCTTGCTAGCTTTGGATTCAGAACTATGGCTTTCCTTGGTAGGATAGGGTGATTGGGTTACTCCTAGTTCGCCCTCACATCTTAAGTATTCGTTGTGTTCAATAATGTGCTCTGGGCTAGAGGCAGTGAGTTGTTGGTAATGCTATGAAGAGATAAAGCTAGTGAGGTTGGAAAATAGGTACATATATGATGTTAAACTGCAACATGTGTTTGATCTAAGAGCAAACTAATGTAGAGCCTGGCTTATAAATTGGGGGGAGAACGGCAGGCCTGGAAATGGGGGATATCAGTAATCTGAACACAGCAGTGGTTGTACAGACCTGGCGATGTGTTCAACATTGGGTGTTATGCTTCTTTGTGCCAGTTGGGCCGCCCTCTGCCTGGTTGCGTCCCAGAGCTGGATGCATCCACAGAGATGCCTCAGTGAGCCGAATGCTAGTAGTATTTTGGAAGTCATGAGGTGCAATCCAGAGGCAGACTGCGTAGTCTATGCTTGTGAGGTGGATAAACTAAGAACCATAAAATGCTGAAGAATAACATCTCTTATATACCGTGATTAGAAATTATAGGAGTCTGCAATGTAAAACTATGTTTAAAAACATTTTATTACAATTGTCAAAGAGCCTTCATGCTTGGTTTGAATACAGAGGGGGTATTTATGAAAATTTCGACAGGGAGGGAGCAGAAGAGCGCCATATTTTCAAAGATATGTCTCTCTCCTCTCCTTTCCCTTGTGCCGGCACTGATTACTGCTGCCATGCGCCACCCACACACCTTAGCGCCATAGCGCTAGGGTGTGTGTGTGTGTGAGTCCAGCATTGGTTTTGTACAGGAAGGATACACGTCCTGTACAAAATTCTATGCATAGACACGAGGGAAAGCTTTTTCAACTTCGTGTGAGTGCTGTCGGAAAAGAAAGGAGAAATTAAAGCAGTTTTCTCACGCTAAACCCAACCTACTGTGTTTAGTAAATTGGGTTTAGTGTGAGAAACCTTGGGTGGTCACATGGGAATGCCCATGGACTGCCCTTGGCACGCCCCCATGGAGCAAAGTAATGCGAAGCTGCGTTATGCAGTGCTTCGCATTACTTTACATTATTTCCAGCGCTAAACAGTTTAGCACTGAAAAGTAAATTAGAAAAATAAGATTTTGTGCCGTTTGGCCTCTCTTTTGTGACGCAAACAAGGCACAAAAGGTTAATAAATCTCCCCCAGATTATCGACGTGGAGGTTGAAATTGCCAATAATCAGGCTTGGTCTGGGTGCTGTTTTCAGGCTGAGGGGGAGCTCCTGGAATTTGTCTAGGAATATTGGGGAATATTATCAAGAAACAACGTTAAAATTATTGTTGCGTTAGCAGCAGTCTCCTGCGATAAATTTACCTCTGTGACGTCACTATAAAAAAGTAGGAGGCTTGTATAGTAAAAAATATAAGGATTTATTTTAGAGCTTAATGAAAGAAGCACAGCACGTCCGTTAGACAGCAAGTCCAGATCAATCATACAGTTGAAGCAGAATCTGGAACCCAGCATGTAAGATGCAGGCACGCATCATACATTCTAGGCTCCCGCCACAATAACAGAAGAAATGGAGATAGAAAACAAAGCTGAAGAAATGCAAGAATGTAACACATCTTATCCCTACAAATGAAATTAACACAGGTACCTACTAGGCATTCTTTTGGGTCTAACATCAGTTTTAACTCTAGATGCAAATGACAAATCTTTGTGAGGAGAACCTTGAGGAGAGATATTAACATTACGCATCAACATGCCTGGATTGTTATTGAGACAAGGCGTCCGAGATGGAAGTGAGTTAAAAGAACTAGGACATTTGGCAACCCTACGAACATTCCAAACTCTTCCATCTTGAGTGGCAACACTGTTTTTGAACACTTTAACCACTTTAATGGGAGGAAAGAATTTAGAAAATCCTTTAACCAGAAACCCAGGTTTTTTAACCCTCACCCATTCTCCTACAACAAAATCATGAAGTTTGACATTAATTTTTGAATCAAACAACACTTTCATACTCTGTTGCTTATCTTCAACACGTTTAGCAACACTCTCAAGATCAACTTTAGAATCATTCTTGTTTAACTTCTTAACCCACCAGGGACAAATGACAGAAGTAGGTTCCCTTCCTTTCAGAAGTTTGAAAGGACTCACACCAGTAACAGAGTGAGGTGTGATGCGATAAATCCATAACCTTTTCCTGATAACATCCAACCAATTATCATCAGAAGTACTTATACCACTAATACAATCCTTAAGAACTCAATTGAAACGCTCAACCTGACCATTCTCTCTAGGCTCATATAAGGAGACAGTATGATGTTTAATACCACAACTCTTAAGGAACTGTTCAATCTCAGGAGAAACCAACTGTGTGCCATTATCCGTGACAAAAATCTCTGGAAAACCTTCCCTAGCAAAAATCTCTTTAAAAAAAAACATAATAACCTGTGAAGAGGCATTACTAACAAACTTTACTTCAGGCCATTTCGAATGGTAATCTACCAAAACTAAAGCAAATTGAGCATTCAATGGCAAATGTTTAAAAGGACCAGAGATGTCAAAAGCCACTTTCTGCCAAGGAAAATTAGGCCAAGCCACAGGCTTAAGAGGAGCAGAAGATAAATGAAGCATTTTATCGCTACTAATACACTGTGAACATTCCCTCACCATTCTGTCAACCATCTTATCAATGCCAGGCCACCAAAAGTTTTTTCTCTAATCAACCGTTTCATAGACGACATACCAATATGACCCTGGTGAGCCAGCAACAAAATCTTCTCTTGTAAAGAAGCAGGAGGAATTAGATTACCAGTCTTAAACAAACAAAAGACCACCAAATTCTTCAATTTCAGAAGCAACCTGAGAAAAAGAAGCTAATTCAGCAGAAGTGCACTTACTATTAGGCCATCCAACTCTTACGTAGTCAAACATTTGTTGGCATACAGAATCTTTTTCCATTTCCTTAAACCATTCCTCTTCAGTTAACGTTAAAAACTCCTGAGAAATGCAATCTGTAATAGAAGCAACAACATCCACATAAAGATCTATAGTAGAAACCTTATCAACACTACAGGGTAGCCTGGAGAGAAAATCTGCCGTGACGTTGCTCTTTCCTGGTACATACACAATTTCAAAATCATATTCCTGAAGGCGTGAAGATAAACGAGCTATCCGTGCAGTAGAGTTCCATCCACCCCCAGGAGACAAAATCCCTACCAACGGTTTGTGGTCTGTTCTCAAAATAAACCTGTTTCCCCACACATAATTTCTAAAATGCTCCACAGCCCAAATACAGGCTAGCAGCTCTTTTTCAATAACCGAGTACCTTCTTTCCGTGGGAGATAAAGTTCTTGAAGCAAAAGCTACACACCACTCATCCTTACCTGCACACTGACTCAGAACACCTCCAATGCCATATAGACTAGCATCCACAGTAACAATGCATTTCTTATTAATACAGAATGATTTTAGTGTGGGAGCATTGACAATCTCATTTTTAATTTGCTTAAAAGCAATGTCTTGCTTGTCCGTCCAAACAAATTTGGCAGAACTCCTGGTCAATTCTCTCAGGGGTTCCATCTTGTTAGCAAAATTTTGAATAAATTTGCTATAATACTCACATAACCCAGCAAATGAGAGCAATTTTTCCTTATTATCAGGGGCTGGTGCTTTCATAATAGCATCCACAAAAATTTTCTTTGGTACCACTCCTTCTCCAGAAAGAGTGTGTCCCAAATATTCAACAGATTTACAGAAAAATTTACACTTGCTGGCCTTAATTGTCAGACCAAATTGTTCTAATTTAGAGCAAACTTCTTTAAGGTGAGAGTGGTGTTCACAGTTATTTTTAGAAAACACAAGTATATCGTCTTGAAAACACTTGACGAATGATCCTAGATCTTTAAAGATGTGATACATGGCCCTTTGAACACACTGAAGCAGCTGAAGCCAAACCAAATGGCATTCTCTTGAACTGAAATAACCCATGAGGGGTGATGAATGCTGTGAATTGTTTAGAGTCTTCAGTGAGTTCGATCTGGTGATACGCAGACCTAAGGTCTAACGTTGAAAACACACTTGCACCATCTAACATACATAGCATTTCATTAATGTTAGGAAGTGGGTGACAGTCAGTAACCAAACTCTTATTAAGTGCCCTCAAATCTACACATAGCCTAATAGTTTTGTCAGGTTTAATGGCTAAAACAATGGGAGAAACCCACTCTGATGATTCCACTTCCTCAATTATATTTTCCTTCACCATAGTATCCAACATATCTCTAAGCTCATCCCTAATACTAATAGGAACCCCCCTTAGTTTTTGTTTAACAGGAACAGAATTGGGCTTAACTTTGATTCTGTGACTAAACCCATTCAACTTACCCAACTTATCAGAAAACACTTTTGGAAAGGCACGAGAAATTTCTGTGAACTCAGGTAACTCAGTAGACTCTCCATTAGATATAGCAAGAACTGACACGGGATCTTTTAGTCTAGGGTTCAACGTAACTCCTAACTTTGCTTGGTCCCTCCATCCCAACACATTCACTCCTTTCCATGCAACATATAATTTAACAATAGCAGAACTACTTTTGATTGTAAGTAGAACTTCCTTAAAACCAATAAAATTGATCTTAGATCCATCAAAATTGTAAGCACTGATATCAGGTTTAGATAACGCATTGATATCAATTAGATCTCCAAACGATTCTATACAATATTCATGAGTGATAATGGTCCAAGGGGAACAAGAGTCCACCGTAAGCTCTAATACTTTTCCCAAAATGTTAACAAAACTCTTAGGAGAAGATAAAGTATCAGCTTGTGAAATGTCAAATGACTCTTGTACAGAAACAACAATACCAAACTCCTTAATATCTGGATCATTACATGCTTCATCATTAACATATGATACATTACCAGCAGGACGTTTAGAAGTAGAAAACAAAGATTTTTTAGTGTCTTGGAAGGATTTTGTAGGGGTTTTGCACATTTTCGAAAAATGTAAAGAGCGCCCACATTTATTGCATTGTCTACTAATAGCTGGACACTGCGGAAAAAAAGCAATATGGTCAGGATTACCACATTTAAAACAGAAAAACTGTTTAGTCTTTCCATCGTTCCTATTGAAATAATAAACATTTTTTTGTTCATGAGGTTTAACAACACTAACTTCATTACTAGAGGTAGAAGTACTAGAAGTAGATGCTTTATCCAAAGATGTTATCCATTTATCTGACTGCTCAAGAGCTTTAGCAGTACTGATAGCTGTTTCTAAGCTAGGGTCACCTAAGATCCACAACTGCTCTTGAACTTTCTTACTCTTTACGTGTACAATGATCTGATCTCTGATCATTTCATCCGTCATAAGACCAAAATTACAATGTAGTGATAATGCGCGTAAAGCTGTAAGAAAATCATCAAAGCATTATTTTTCATCCTGAACTCTAGTATAAAATTTGAATCTATTGAGTGCAACACTAGTAATAGGTTTAAATCTCCCTTCAATCCTTGAAACAGCTTCATCATATACATTACTATCACCACCCGATCTTACAGGCGGCAATGTTCTAAATACTAAATGTCCTTCTGAACCAAGACAATGTAAAAATATGTTCTTTTTTCTCTCTGCAGACATGCGTTCTCCGTCCATAGCCTTGAGATAAGTAAAAAATTCTTCCTTCCATCTTGTCCATGGAATAGGCGCATCACCCTTAGATTGTAAGAACTTAGAAGGAGGATCAAATTGCATGTTAAATCCTCAATGTAAATAAATATAAATAAATAAATTAAGAAAATTAAGAAAAAGAAATAAAATGATATCACATATAAAGTCCAAAATGAATCCTAAATGTAATGAATGTTAAAGACAATTATTAAAAACATCCAGTAGATGGCAGTCTAGCAATAAAATAAATAGAGCTCCTGTTAAAATTTCCACTGTATAAGGCTCCAAAAGTAGAAAGAAATGTTGATGTAGCGTGAAGTTAATAAAATAGTATTAATATGAGGAAGTCAATAGTTTGTAAAATGAAGAAATACAGTCGTTTTGAAGTAAATTCTCTCAAGTGAGAATTAATTAACACAAAACACACAAGGAAGAGAAGAGCGTGTAAAAATTGTACCTTTTTCTTTTAAATTAAGAGGAAAACAGTCCGATATCTCTTGTCCGGTGGGCATAAAACAAATGCTTCGTGTTTCTTTCTTCTCTGTAACACAGTTACCATGGAAACGAAAATGGCAGCTAAGCGTGGTGCGCGATGACGCTTAGCGTGATGCGCGATGGCACACAGAAGAGGCTGGTAGGATTGCCTGACACCGAGCGACAAATCAGAGCTGAAGACGCTGAAGAAAGTCTCTGATTGGTTGAAGCGTCGAGCAAAAGCCTCTGATTGGTTGAAGCGTCGAGAAATAGGATGACGTACACAACCAGTCTCGGTTCACTTATGAAAGGCTGAAAACACGAAGAAATTCAGGAAACGTTGAATACTTCACGGAAATTCACCGGAGAAAGCAGGAAATCGATACAACGCGGTCCGCTTCTCTTCTGAAGTAAGAAATGTAATTTTAAAAGTTGAAATGGTGGATTCTCACAATTTCTGCTCCTGTGCTCCAAAAATATGATGGATGTCCCTCGTCGCCAGTATAAAAAAGTAGGAGGCTTGTATAGTAAAAAAATATAAGGATTTATTTTAGAGCTTAATGAAAGAAGCACAGCACGTCCGTTAGACAGCAAGTCCAGATCAATCATACAGTTGAAGCAGAATCTGGAACCCAGCATGTAAGATGCAGGCACTCATCATACATTCTAGGCTCCAGCCACAATAACAGAAGAAATGGAGATAGAAAACAAAGCTGAAGAAATGCAAGAATGTAACAGTCACCTATTTATTTTGTGTTCTGGTGTGAACATGGGTTTCTATGGAAATTCACAACAGCATATTATCAAGCCCATTATCGCTGCTTTAGCGGCAGTTTCCTCCTGCTAAAGCGGCGATAATTTTACCGCGGTTCTTGATAATATGCCCCATTGAGTTATAGCCTGAGGGTAGTGGATAGCACAGACAATGAAAGACTGCTCAGGTTAATGATACAGTGGATGAATACACGTTTTAATGTTGTTGGAAAGCAGTGATTTATTTTTGTGCAGTGTACTGTATTTTGTACTTTGTACTGTATTTTGTACTTACTCAAGGTTTTTTTGTGTGTGGCAGATAGGTATCCTCAAATGCAGCGGAGTGCATCACAAATAAAATATATCAAAGTACAATAACATTGGTCATTGACAGTGAGCAGCTACATCAACCAGTTTTTCAGATATAGCCATATCTAGTTTGCTAAGTGTAGATTGAAAAGGTTAGATTGTAGTGTCTTTCCAGATGATAGCACTTTAGGGATAAGAATACAGAGGCACAGCCAACGAGTTTCATTCCCTTTCGTGCCTTGGGAATTTCGTCAGGGCTAAAATAACATCATCTCAGTCCCATAATTCGAAGGAAAAAACTACACGTTCACCATAGGCGCAAGACCCAAGTATCCGGTACCTTTGTTCTGGGTAGTTTTCAGGAAGGAAATCCAAATACGTTCCTCCGTGTATCAGGAATAATAATGTTTGCAGAGAAAGCGAAAGGTTGTTCTTGCCCCCAAGGGGGTGGGTTTGTACTTTCTAAAAAGAAAGAAATAAAGAAATCAATAAAGAAGGAACAGAAGATTTATAAATTCCATGAACTTTTTTTGCTAATTACACTATCGAGTGCACCTCTCAAACTTTTTGTAAATTCTTTGTATAACAGGCATCCTTGGCAGCGGAAGTGGAGAGTGGTTGCACCACAACAACTCATGAAACAGAGGAAGTTGATGTGCTAAACCTTAGTCTGCTGCTGTGTGCTTTGGTTTTGGAATTTTAGGGATAAGATTTGGTTTCTTTGGGAGTTTATTCAAAATGCTTGAAGCTTGCAGGTTGAGGATGAGGTGTCTGTTTCAGTGTCGTAGGGGCATTTTATCAAGAAGGGCGTTAAAATTATCGACACTTCAGCGACAGGCTAAAGCGGCGATAAGGGGCTTGATAATATGCCCTTGAGAATTCCAATAGAAGCCCAGGTTCACACCAGAACATGGGTTTGTATGGGAATTCACAATGGCATATTATCAAGTCCATTATCTCCGCTTTAGCGGCAGTTTCCTGCTGCTAAAGCGGCAATCATTTTAACGCTGTTTCTTGACAATATGCCCCTTTGTCTTTTTGGTTTTGGAGATCTCACACAAGAAGATAGCTATGTCTCTAGTGTGTCTCTCACCTTCTGCTGTGCACAGCTTGTTTTTCATGTAGCAGAGGGGACCGAGATGCAGTGCTGGGTTTGCACAACCTGTTCTTCAAACACCTTTATCGACTTGAGTTGCAAATTGGAGAATGGCTTTGAGGGGAGCTAAAGTTCATTTCAGGAATCCTGAGAGTGGAGTGCTGCACTGTCAAAGGTGAGTGTGGTCTAAGTCCTACACTGCTTTTCTGAGGTCAGTATGAGGGATGTATGGCTCTAGTTTCTTTAACGTGAATAGAATGAAGCAGTTTACGGGAGGTGTCTTGGTGAGGTCTTTTGTTGATGGTGAAATCCAAAGGTTTGGCAGGAAGGACCAGCATTTTGAGATTTGGGAGCTGCATTTCAGGTTAGACATAGAGTTCAAACTTGCTCTATTCGTAACCTGTCTGGTTTTATGGATGCCTTTTGGTCCTCTAAGAAGGGAATCATCAATGGTGGCAATAGGCTTTTCCCAGAACCAAATTTCAGTTCGCCAGATACTGTGGCGGTTTTTGTTGGTGGAACGGTTTCCAAGGTATGCTTGTGGGCTGTGTGAGTGTTAAAGAGCCTCATTTTTAGATAAGCACTGGTTTCTAATGGATGGTTTGGCCAGAAAAGTAATGAAAATGGATTTCAGAGATGTGTGTGGTACAGAGCATGGGTGTTGGTGACATAGGGTAATTTTAGTAAGAGACGGACTTTGTTTAAAGTGTTGTTTCAACAGACAGCAATTGAAGAATGGGTTCAACTCTACAAAGCTGAAAATAGAACTATTAACTGAGCTCTAATTTGTAGCTCTAGGATCTGTTATAGAATTGAGGCGTAATGTCAACTTGCTCTTTTATCTGGGATTGGTGATAAATCTACTGAAACATCAGCACAGAGAATTCGGCCACACTACCATCCTTCAGTGTAATTCTAGTAGTAGATGCTCTCTCTGATTTAGCACTGCTTCCAGTAATCAGAATATTGTTCATTAACATTCTACTCTTAATCAGGCCTAAAATGTAATGTTTACCTTAATCTTTCCACTGCTTAAATGCTGAGAAATTTTGAAAAATAAAAAATATCAGTAAAATTTAAGTATACAAATACATGCCTTGACAAAGGCATTCAGTTCATACATGGGATTTACTGATATTGAAAATCCACCAGGATGGTAAATTCTCCATCAGAGCAAACCTGGGTTTAGGGCAGGTTTGCGGTTAGTGTAAGTTGGAAATATCTGGGAAAGTTGACAAACAAGCACACACAAAAAAATACGGCAATTCAGGTAGCTTCCAGCTCTCAAAATGAGCTTAGACTTACATCTGTCACGGGTAGGAGTAAGTCTGTTTTACAGGTTGGCATGGGAAAGAACATTCCCAAAAGAAAGCTGGATGTAGAGGAAGAAGTTTTTTAAGAGGAAAAATATTTGACCTTACGAAAAACAAAACTTTTTCAAAATGAAAAACATTGCTACACCTCATATTTCAACCTTGCTTAATGTACAACTTTACATTCCTGTGTGTTATGAATATTCTTGTGAGTACTCCTAGGATTATACAACAGGAGCATTTCTGAGGTATAGTTTGGATTTATTTGAGTTTTTCTGAAATGACTGAAAGTTACTTAAACCATAGCCACTACCATATCAAACATTTCAAATATCGTTTTTGTGAATCGGAGGTGCAGGTGTTAATATACGTTCATTTATTGCTGAAAGTAATTGTGTAAGGAGTGTTTTCACCGCAATCTATGGGCAAGAGCACTCCTGTCATTCCATTTGAGGACATTTTGTTGCACTTTATGAAAATGGCCTTTTCTACCTTTCAGAGAAAATTGCGTGGAATTGCAGGTGTAGACAGTGGGGGCATCCACAAACAAAGGGTGGAGAAGCGGGAGGGGTAACTTATGGGGAGAAAGCGGGATGTTAATAAATAATTTTTTTTAAAAACTTACGTTACGTTGCCTGCCGCCTCTAGCTTCTCACCTACTGTGTTCTTCCTGATCCGAGTAGCCAGTGGGACAGACAGCAGTGGGGGATTGGCCTGAGCAAGCACTGTGGCTTAAGGACAGCAAAGGGAAAACATTGATTGGTGCATGTTGTCAGAAAGGGTGGTCTAAAACAAAGGAGTGTGCCCCAGGAAATGGGACAAAATTTGAAGCAAGTAGAACAACTATCGGGCTGTGTGCTCCCACGGGCAGCCGTGATCCTGATATGGTGTGTACGGAACAACGGATTGCCTCTGAGGTCTAATGTTGGGTTGAAATTGAATGGGTTGTGGGGGGTTGGAAGGTGGCCTGGGATTCGTAACTATATATAAATATGTAGTGGAGATGCTGTCTGCTATTTTTTCTCATTTATTGTAAATGTTTTCAACGTGTTGTGACAATAAAAAACAGTTTTAAAAAAATGCACAAATGCAACCAGTCTGTTTAAAAGAGGATGTTTAACATGCACTGAGCTTCATTTTCATTCAGGTCACAAGTTTATACCTCTTTGTTTAGGTAGTGGTGCATGTTGTAGTCAGGGTGCCATTATTTGTGCCTCTCCACTACCTTGCACACATCAAGCCTCTTTATTGGTAATCTCAGTGCAAGATGCACACTGTCATGCATGACTATATAACTATTTCAGTATCTTAAATGCTTTCCCCATAAATCATTATAACCCTAGCTCTGTCTAGGGGCATTCCCAATGCACATTGTTCACTTACATGGAGCCTCTGTGGAGCCAAAAATCCTGATTTGCTTTTTTTTCTTCAAGTTTACACACGTCACTATTTCAGTCACTTGGAGAGTACCATTTTGCCCATGCATTTGCACCAGGTCCCCCTGAAGCCTCGCTTGTCCTGAGCTCTCCTGTGCTCAGCTAGGTATTCCTGTCTCTTTTTTCCCACTTGCGTTTGCTGTTCTTGTTTACCCTCTACAGGTCTGACTCTAGTCAGCCACCACCATGCCACACTTTTCCTGATGTTTTTCCCCAACACCTACCACCTCCCTGAGTCCCTCTAATACTATGACCTACTTAATGGAGATCTCAGCGATTGCCAGTGGAGCGCCCATTGTGGATATTAACAGTGGGCGCTCCACTGGCAAGCCATAGGGAAGCTCGTCAGCGCCTGTCTGCACCTGCACCGCGCCCAGCACCAGTAACCCTTGTCCCTCAGCCCCTTATCAGTACACTGCCGATGAGCTGTGGACCCTCTACTCCGGGAGGAACACCAACTGCTGCAGTGCCTCAATGAGAACTACACAAACAACCTTTCCCTGCCAGCACTTCATTTGTACTGTCAAGACCCCGTGACTCTGAACCAGCTGACACCTGTTCACAGTTAAATGCTCTACTGGGCGCTGCTCAACGCTTCTCAATGTCTGATACCTCCAGTCCGGTCCCTCTTCAAGCACACAACAGAAATATTGGACACCATCACAATCCTCGCCCCTGACAGAAATGTGGATCACCCCCTCATTGCTACCAGACATTGTCACTGCAACACCCCAGGATGTTTCACCCTGACCACGGAGGCAGACAGAGTGAAGGTATTGCCATCATCCACAAGGACCCCCTCCAATGCACCACCACGGAGGACCATAGAATGCTGATCACAGAACACCTCAAGAGTCAGACCAGAATCGGCGCTAGAGCTACCATCAGAGTGCTTGCCTACTGGCCATCAGGTTTTTGTCCAACTTTCCGCAATGCCAATCCCAAACTTCATAGCGCCCCTCACAATTAACTGCAAATCCCACATTTTCCCGGGAGACCTTAACTTCAACCTCGAAGACCCGAACAACACCAACTCTGCCATTCTCCTGGAGAAAATGAGCAACATTGGCTTCTCGTAGCTGGTCACAACACCCAGGGAAAAAGGGGTCCCAGTATGTGCGCTTTTAGGGAAGACAGAAAATTCTTTATACTGGTGTGTGTGAAAATAATTACACAATTTTAAATGAGAGATGTTATTTATTCACATCCTCATTCACGCATAAATATGCCAAAATGTATTCAATGTAAATAAACAATGTGCCCAAGGAATAGTAGTGGGGAAGGAGGTGGGGCAGGTAAGTGGTTTGTGAGGATTGAGGTTAAGTGGATAGTTTCAAAGGTCAATGTGATCACAAAATGAATAGTTGACATCACATAGGCATGTTTTAAGCCACATAGACAACATTAGCTGACCTATCCCATATGTTAAAACACAGTAACAATAATCTGTTGTTCATGGGTAGGTAAAGTTGTAAAAGTCGACGTTTCGACCACCAGATGACATAGGTTGAGTTCCAACTTACTATGGGGTCTTCCTCAGGACTAGAACGTGAATTGGGGTGGGGAGAAGCACCTGGGGTTGAAATAAACTAAATAAATAAAGTAAACTAGCGAAGATCAATCTAATTAGGGATAGGGCATAAATGAAAGTATAATTATCAGGAAGCCGCCTTAAGTGTGGGGCTGAGTCAAATAAAGGAAGGTTGGTCCCATAGGCACCTGATGACAGAGAGCGAGTTAACACCTGAAAGTTAAGGTATCAACATGAGTGGCCTCATAATACACAATTTCCACATACATCAGGGCCACATGCAGGCATGGTATATAGTTTTGCTGTGAACTAACCAATAGTTATCCAATGTTGAGGAGCACAAGGTCCTCAACATTGGATGGATTATCTTACCTTAGAATGAATAGATAAGTAACATAAAATAACAATTCTATTGCACTGTGTGTGGCTGGTGTAGCAAGCGTCAATTATTTTAAAGTATTGTGGGACTTACATTCAAAATTGTCAGTGAAATTATTCAGGATGTCCGTGGTCAATGTTATAAAAAATTATCATGTCTATGAAAGCTTTGACACATTTCTTTTGAAACGTTGTTATAGTGGATGTAAAAAATGCAGAAGGACTACTCATGTTCATCCAAAAATCAGCAGACAGACATATACAGATGTACGTGTTAACCACTTTGCCGCGGGGATAATTCCCCCACGGCACGGGGGGAGGGTGGAGGGGTCCGCGGCGCCACGACGCCGCGGTGCTTGTGACGAGCCCAGCTCGTCATGAGGCACACTGGAGCTGTGCTCATGATGAGCTGGGCTCATTGATTCTCCTGCAGAGGTGGGGAATCAATTTTGCGTGGGCGGGCCGTGCTCGTTATGAGGAGCCCAGCTCTTCATGAGCACAGCTCCACTGTGCCTCATGACGAGCTGGGCTCGTCATAAGAATGGAAGGGGTTAAAGTAAAAAACAAACCTTAGCTGTCTACAACAGCAGAATAGAACGCACAAATGGCGTCAGGACTCGAAACGAGGGAAGTAGACACAAGCTTAGTAGAATAGAGAAATATAGCTAGGCACAGCAGAAATGGAAAGTCACTTATAAGTGGGCAAGGTAAGCACATCCTGTCCCCCTAGGGCATGTGTGAGGGCCCTAAATGAACCCCCCATGAATTCATTTTTAAAACCACTGATTTTGCCATTAGATTTTAAGATCACATTTTCATCTTTGCATCTTTCAGTACACCTTCTGAGGTCAACGGATCTCAGATTGGAGGACAAAATCAAGACAAGCTTCATTGATGAACACCACAAACCCCTAGCAAGCACGATTGGCCTATGCTGTTTATTTCACTGTTTCTTCAAATCCAAATTCCAGGTTCACAGATCCCACTGGAGGTTCAGCATGGGCTATAGCCAGCATGTAGCGATCATATACCAGACTTAACAGTGAGTTTTCGTCCAGTGGCTGGAAAAGTATAAAAAAAGGTCTACAATATAGAACCAAGGAGTGATTCTGAAACATGCTCTTCAACAACTTGTTAAATTACATAATTTAACACATTTCTGATGACATCTCTATGTACATCATCCGTGATAATGCTATTTACATTCCTACCTTGTGGGAAAGTAGTGTTTGCTTTTATTGTTTACCCCACTGTTTGCTGGTGCTCAGCTGTTATTGACTAGTCTAACTGAGATCCTGCCAATCAGGACCATAGTCTATCTGCTTTCTCCCTTAAATAGTTATGTTCAGTACATAGGTACATCCCAGATTGGATACTGGGGTACTCGTATTAGTCCCTAGTAAATGGTACTAAGGTACCCAGGGCTTAGGCACCCCAGAGGTCACCCATGGGCTGAAGCATGCGTTATGCAACCCATGGGAGACTATTCAAAATGGAACTACAGTGTAAGCTGGTGCTAGCACCACTTACTAAAGATATAGGTTTCCTATATCTAGCGTCACTGCACTTAAAACCCCTACAGAAGGCTTATCAATCCTGAAGACAGGGTGCTTGGTTCTAAGAGTGAGGGTATCCCTGCATGAGTAGGACACCCCTACAGCCTACGGAATCCATTCTCCCGCGTTGTAAGTGAAGCAGCCATATACTATACAGAGGGGCCTGCATAATTACGTGATGACCATCTCGAAACTTGCTGCAACGAATCCTATCATGTTTAGTATGAAACATGTTTGAATTATACCCCCACACCATAAATTGTGTGGGAGGTATGATTCCAAGCACAGGAAGAGCCCTCCGTTAGTCTCTCAGTGATACCAGTACCAGTCTTTTAGACCCGGACAGGACAAAATGGTTGCTGCTGACCAGAGACACGATTTTCCCTTCCTGCTACTGACTCAAGCTCGAGCAGGGGAAGGCAGAACAGTAGGTGTACAGTCTCAGGGAGGTGTGACCACCTCCCAGACAGGATTACGTGTATTGGGGCCCGGTGGCAGTCCTTGTCAGCGCCACTCAGTCTGTATGAGGCCCACATTTGGTGTCCTCATGCATAGTCCAGTTCAACTCAGCTCTGGGAGCAGTTGGCTCCTGCTCTGGCGCAAAACTGGACAAAGGACATGGGAGTAATCTCTCCCCTGTCCAGACACTCACCTGTCAGGGTCCCCTGAATCGTCCCAACCCATTAATCAGGATACTTAAGGGCTTACCTGTTGGTGGGTCTATAGATTGGGTCAATGTTACACATTTAGTCTGACCACAATGGAGCACAGGTCAAATACAGTCACCAGGTTAGGTCAGCTAAAGTTTTACCTTCTTGACTTTGTGCCAAGAGTTCCATTTGCATAGAAGAAGGCCAACAGGATCAGTGAGAATGTCACAAGAGGCTGTTGCCAAAACATGAAGAGCCATCCGGCATCTCAGCCAGCACTGATGGATCTTCACAGTGGCATACCCCACAAGTGGTTGATGCTGCAGTGTGAAGAGTCAGGCTGATTGACATTTGTGCTGAATTGCAGTGTGAGCAACAAGGTCTCGGTGCGAACGGCCCATTCACAGTCACGAAGAGACCAAATGCTTGATTTCAGCATGCATGAGTCACACAAAAAGTCCAGGACCTGTGAGGCACCACTTGGAGGTCAGGAACTCACTGCACCTGGAGCCTTTTTCTGCACATGAGACTCACGTGAGGAGGCCACCATACCAGCCCTTGGAGTCACTCTGGGTCGTGAGTTCAAGATGAGTTGCATGTCCGAATCTCCTTCTCCAGGCAAGAGGGCAGGAGGTCAGCACATCAGGGCAGCAGTTCCTTTACAGTAGCAGACCAGCAGAGCGGCAGCCCTTGTAGCAGCACAGCTGTCCTTCTTCCTGGCTGAATATCGACAGGTCCAGAAGTGCACTGAAGAGTTGGTGTTTTGAGGTCTAATCAATATACCCATTTGTGCCTTTGAAGTAGGGGGGCAGCTTATAGAGGCATGCATTTGAAGTGCACATATGCCCTGCCATCCTGGCCCTTGTTCCACACTAACTATAGGGAGTATGCACTCCTTTATGTGGAGTTAGGACACAGCCTTTTCAAGTGTAAGTAGGGTTGGGGCCACCTCTGCCCTCCCATCCTGCCAGTGATAGTCCATCCAGTCACACCTCAGCTCCACATTGCATGTGGCTGTCTCAAACAAATAATCAACCACATTTGTAAAGTGCAACACTGTCACCCCTATGGGCATCTGAGCGCTGTGTCTACATTGAAGATCCTTGTCTTAAGCCTCTTTCTTAGGACTGCCAGAGAGGGGGCTGCACGGCGTTGGAGGGGAATGTCCTTCCAGGTCTTCGCGGCGATGTAGGAGGGGTGGCTACTGCGGCAGCTGCGATGGATGCAGGGGATGTGATTGAGGGCGAGTGAGGAAAAGCACAGATGTCTTGATGGTTGGTGGAATTTCACTCTTTGATTGATGTAGACAGATCCTAGGTCGGTTTCAAGCCTGGGCATAGGATGGAAACCACTATTCTTCACATTGTGGATGATGCCCTCCAAGCCCTTGACCAAGGCAAAACCTGTCACCTAATCCTCCTAGATATATCCTCGGCCTTCGACACGGTCAACCATGAAAAACTACTTGAACGCCTCAAACTCAGGATGGGAATGGATGGCTCTGTTCTTGAATGGTTTAGTTCCTTCCTCCACAACTGGTCTCAGAGATTCCTAATTAATGGTAACCTGATGGCTCCCTCTCTGGTCACGGTTGGAGTCCCTCAAGAATCAACCCTGTCCCCCACCCTCTTCAAACTTTACCTCAAACCGCTTGCCGAAGTACTGCACACCGCAAATATCTCCTAACATATGTACGCTGTCGACACACAGATCTATATCAAAATCTCCTCCCTCGAGGAGATTCTTTCCCTAAATGAAGCCTTGAAACTGACTGGCTAATGGCTCTCCTCCAACCAATTCAAACTCAATACAAAGAAAGACACAAATTTCTTCTAATTTTCCCACCCATAACCAACCCCGAGGCTCAGGTGTGGATTAAGGCCATCACAGCCTCAAACTGGCCTCTGACCATCGTGGACTCGGCAAAATCGCTTGTAATAACCCTGGACTGTAACTAACCACATCAATTTGATGGCCAAATCACCCAGATTCCACCTGAGCTACCTAAGAAAACTGAAATCCATCCTTGATACTCCAGACCAAAATATGCCAGTCCAGTCACTAGTCATCTCTAGACCCGAATATGGCTGCTCTACCCTCTCGGGTCTACCCAAGATCTCCCTGGCACCTTTAAAAGCCTGCCTCAACACAGCCGCCAGACTACTAATAGGCTCAAGGAAATTAAACCACATTATTCCACATCTGAAAGCTCTGAACTGGCTTCCTCTACAGGCCAGAATCCAACTCAAATTGGCATGTATCATGCACAAGGGATTATACTCAAACTTCCCTGCATATCTTGCCCAGAAACTAGTGATAACCGGAGGAACCAGAAACTCCTGATCCACCAGAGACCTCTTGCTCCAACCTGAAAATTTTTGTAAAAAGAAAACTTACAATCGGGCCTTCTCTGGGGCTGCACCGAAAATATGGAACTCACTCCTGCCCGCCATAAAAAGAATCCCTTCTCTGGCTCTCTTAAAAAAGGATGCCAAAACCTTCCTAATGGGTAAATTCCTGGCCTAAAATTTTTGCCTTTTATTCATCCAGAGACCATTGCTCTACTTCCGTCTAATGCATTCCCCCTTGAGTACCCTGACACTATTCACCCGGAACCTCCGGGCATCCCTCCCTGGACCCTGTTACCTTTGTTTTTCGTAAAATGTATATCTAAATGTAATTGCTTGTCCTTTTATCCCTTATGTATCCAGCCCCCCCTCCAAGTCTGTTGTCTACTACGGCTGATTATTGTAAAGCGCTCTGACACCCTAACGGGTCAAATTTGCGCTCTATTAAAACTCAAAATAAATAAAAGTGAGAGATTTGTAGGAGTGTGTGAGGATCTTGATCTGGGATCTTTTCTGAATAGGGAGCCAGTTGAGGTTTCTCAGGTAGGGGATAATGTGGGTTCATTCGTGGAGGTCCAGTATGAGTATGGCTGCAGTGTTCTGTAGGGTCAGGAGTCTTTTGAAGAGCTAGGTTGAGATGCCGGCATAGAGGGCATCACTGTAGTCGAGGTGGCTGATGAAGAGGGTCTGAGTGCTGTCTTTCTAGTGTTGATTGGGATCCATCTGAAGATCCTGTAGAGCATGCAAAGTGCATGGAAGAAGAAGTAGGTGACTGCGTTGACCTGTTGTTTCTTAGTCAGTTGGCTGTCGAGGATAATGCTGAGGTTGCGCGCATGGTCAGATGGTGTGGATGTAGGTCCTAGTTTGCCAGGCCGCCAGCTATGGTTCCATGTGGAAGTGTTTTTCCTGGAGATCAATGCTTCAGTTTTATTGGTGTTGAGTTGGAGAGAGTTATCTCGCATCCATTTGGCTATGTTGGTCATGGTGGTGCAAAGTTGGTTTTGGTGCTAGAGGGTCCTTAGTGAGTGAGAGAATCAGCTGAGTGTCCTCTGCGTATGAGGTTATGTTGAGATCCTGGAATGTCACGACGACTGCAAGGGGGGTCATGTTGCTGTTGAACAGGGTGGGGCTGAGGGATGCTCCTTGGGGAATGCCACATATGGGGTCTTGGAGGCATAGGTGACAGGAGGCAGTCAGATGCGCTTTGTGCATCCTGTAAGGAAGGAGGCGATCCACTTGAGGGTGTCTTGGAGTATGCCTATGTTGAAGAGTCTGTTGATGAGGGTGTTGTGGGACACAGTGTCAAACGCTGCTGAGAGGTTGAGGAAGATCAGGTCCATATTTTCTTTGCGGTCCAAGAGTGTTCTGATGTCATCTGAGGCAGCAACCAGAGCATTCTCAGTGCATAGGTTGGCACAGCATCCTGCTTGTGAGGCATTCAGTAGGTGGTTTGGTTCCAGGAATTTGGTGACCTGCTGGTTGGTAGCTTTCTCAAGTACTTTAGTCAGGCAGGGGATCAGGGAGATCAGGCAATAATTATTTAGAGTGCTGGGTTGGCAGAGGATTTCTTTAGGAGGGGTATGACATCTGCGTATTTCCAACTTTTTGGGTAGGTTGCTGTGAAAAATGGAGGTGTTGAGGATACTGGTGATTGGCATGCTGATTGGGTTTGATGCAAAGTTGTTTAGGTGGTGGGGCAGAGGTCAGTGGGCGACCCAGAGTTGATGGAAGACATGATGGCTGAGGTGGTCAGTGTGGCGAGAGGAGACCGGGGGGATAATTGTTTGGCTGATGTTCGCTGGTTGGGTAAGGACATTGGGGTTTAGGGTGATGGGTTGGAGGGGGAAATTGTTGTAGATGTTGGTGATATTACTGTGGAAATAGTCTGAGAGGGTGTTACAGAGTTCTTGGGGCGGGTGAATGGTGTTCTCTATGGCTGTTGGGTTGGAGAATTCTTTGACTATTTTGAAGAGTTCCTTTGTGTGGATGGCAGCAGAGTTGATGCGGGTGGTGATGGCTGCTTTCTTTGCTTCCTTGATGTGCTGGTGATATTTGCTGAGTGCTGTTTTGTGAGCTGCTCTGTCAGTGGGTTTCTTAGTGGCACATCATTGTATCTCCAGTTGGTGGCAGTTGCGCTTGCTGTTCCTTAATTCAGGGGTGTGTACCTGCTGTGATATTTGGAGGTCTTGTTGGATTCTGTAGGTTTCAGTGGGGCGACTCTGTCCGCACTGTCGGTGATGCAGGCAGTGAAGTTCTGGATGGCCTGGTCTAGGTCTGTTGTGGACTTGGGTTAGGAGGTGGTGAAGGTCTGTGACCACTCGATTTTGTTGACCTTGCTCCAGCTGGGGTGGCGGGATCTGATGCATAGTGATAGTGTGCTGGGTGTCAGTGATGGTGAAGTGTATGATTTTGTGGTCAGTCCATGTGAGTTCTGTAGTGCGGCTGAATTTGATTCTGTCACTGGAGGTGAAAATGGGGTTGAGTGTGTGTCCAGCATTGTGCGTGGGTTCGGTGACGAGTTAGATGAGGCCGCTGTTGTTCAGCTTCTCCAGGAGGATGATGGAGTTGGTGTTGTTGGGATCGTCGATGTGGAAGTTAAAGTCACTGACTAGGACATAGTGATGAGAGTCAATTACTTGGGGACGATAAGGTTGGGAATGGCATAGCAGGATCTTTCCCGGGATCCTCAGGGGTCTTTAGACGAGGGTGCATCTTATTGTAGTTCTTGCGTAAGTTGGTAGTAGGAAGTCGAGGTGTTCCATGAGAGGCATAGGGTCATCATTTGTGATGGTGTATCTGATGGTTTCCTTGAAGTTGATGATGATGTCTCTGCCTTGTTTGTTGGCGCTGTCTCTCTGTATCATCTTGTAACCTTCGGGAGGGGCAGTGGTGATGTTCGGGTTCGAGGAAGGGTTGAGCCACATTTCAGTGGAGAAGGTAATGTCCATGCAGATGGTTGTAATAGTGTCCCAGTTGTTTGTGGCATGTTTGCAGAGGGAGCAGGCATAGAGTAGAATACAGTAGGGCAGTTTAAGGGTGTTCTTGGCCCCGCCAGCACAGGATCAGTGCCAGCAGGTAGTGTAGGGACAGGAACTGGAGACAGACAGGGAAAGCGCACAAACAGCAGGAAGCGCACAAACAGCAGGAAACGCACAACCAACACTCAGTGCCCGGAAAGGGACTGCAGGCAGCGAAGAAACAGCAGGCTGTGCAGGGACATCAGGCAACACTGTTCACAGAGCCCTAAGACCAGCAAAATCAAGGTCAGTAAAATGGAGAAGGAAGGTAAAAATTTAGGAAATAACCCTGCAGAAAGGGCCAAGTCGAACACTGTAAAAAAAAACATGTAGGAAAAAACAAAGCTACTGTTGACAATATATTATCCACCAGTGGATGTCTGATCGCATGCCCATGTCAAACAATGTACTACAGCGGTATGGACACATTCTATGTAATGAGGATGTTTATAATGTATGCACGTTTATTTCAAGAACTTCGCAGAAAATATTAGGGTCTTGACGATTGATGAATAAAGAAGAATGTAGGAGTGACCCATAAAGTGGTCTAACTCTCACTGGGGTTGTGTACATGGCTCTTACTTTTATGCCATTATGCTCAACCCCGGGAGAGAGTGTTGTCTATTGGGGCCTTGTAGAAGGTGTCCTATGGCAAATGCATATCTTTCAACCTCTTAACTAGGCCTTGGTGTAATGAAAATTAAAGCAGCATATTTTGCATAATTTCAGGAATTTAACGTTTGCTTGTCGCAAGACATTCTCAAAATCTCTCCATTATTCCACTAAGCATAATTATGTGTCCTTCAGTGTAACTATTTACCGCTGCAAAATGTGAGAAGCACGGAATACATTCCCACGTGAAAAAATGCTACAATGATGAATTTAGCGCTAAAATATAACGCTAAATGACTGATTTGGACTTTGCACAGTTACATGAGATTTTGTAGAAAGTTCTCCTAATTTCTCAAAAGCAAATTACGAACATTTTACACAACCTTACTCGTCACTAAAAGCTGTCGGGCATTGGAGGTCTTTGGAGGTCTTTTGTTTGTTAGGTTGGTGAATACTAGTAAAAAGAGGGAACATCCTACAAATGTGGGTGGCTTGACAGATAGGCTATGTGTCAAGCATGTGGTCAAATGGTTTTTGTTGTATGATAAAAATTAGCATGATGGTAGCTAATTGAATTACTTCAAGTTCACAAACCCCCTTGGACTTTGTCACAATTGCTGCATGATATCATCACTGATGTCTTCGATAATGTTGTGAAATGTTATCAGTGATGTCATACATTATGTTGTTTAACATGTTATGTTTGATATTACATGTTAGGTCATAATTAGGGTATGTTGGGGGTGGCAATTATTATTAGTTCTCAAAACTATAATTGGTGCATTCAGTGTTGCTTTGGTTTTTCTTACCTTATCTTCATATTGCTGTCAAAACAAAGGTTTTGGGTGTCAAGTAGTCTTTTAGAGATAGAGAATAAGTCCTAAGAGCAACCTATCTGCCATTTAAAAAAAAATTGTAGTAGGTGAGCAAAGTAGATGGTAGCAGAGGATCTGTACCGCCTTAAAGAGTGTTGCTAACTACAAAATCTGAGGACTCCTTAAACAAAAAAAATGTGTCATATGCCAAACTTATCTGAAAGAAAAGCTAATATCAATTGCAGCTAGTCAGAGGAGAGCTTGAGATGCTGCAGAAATTCGGTAAGACAAAGTTCACAAAAGATAGAAACTGATGGGTAAAGAGGATCAAATATTTTATCAAGAGATACAAGATGTATACAATGAAATAAGCCTGGTAAAAAGTAGTAAAAAATAGCAGGAACCAGTGAATCACAGCAAGAATCCAATTCTTCTAAGAAAGAGATGAAAACCAAACCCAATGCCCATTCACTTAGAAGATCCATGGCTACCCCTCATCCACCTCCAACAACAGATCAGAAAGCGGAAGATCTTAAAAGTGTTATCTTTGGTTTAGTCAGATCAAGGCCAAAGGGATTGATGAAAGCACAGAATACAGAACATTTGAGTCTCAAAGAGGAAACATGTATTTATCTGCAGCTAGTTTCTTACAAGTTGAAGTTTTCAGCTGAGTAGCTGTTCTGAACAGCAAGGTGAATGTATTTGCATTGGATTTGTATGCCCACCCGAGCTGTGTATGTGCATACGTTACAAAATATGATTGTATAATGGGCTCACACCAGCACCGTGACTGCCAGCCTTAAGTTAAGTTTGTACTCTTTGATGAAGCAAATTAAGTTTGGAAGCCACTCTTGAGTGCTGGCTATGGGTTCATACTCAGTGAGATCGAAGAAATATTGGTCAACATTGATAAAACTGTATTGATCGATAATAATGAAGTTACAATATTTCTGGTGGGAATGTACAATGACAGAATTCATTTTTGTTAGTCTAACAAAATGAATGAGCCACTTATCATGTTCTCACCTGATTTGACTTTGAGAACAAAGGTCCTGAAAGATTTTGATTTTGGACTTGATGACAAATTTTGTGATGCACCACAGCTCCGCACATCATGAAAGTCAACATGAATACCTGATGGTCTCTTTATATTTTTTACATCATTGTTTAGTATTAGCAAAGCAAAACTGTTGCAATCTAAAGGTCTTGAGTTCAGAACAGTAGCTGACAACATTGATGATGCGAAGATATAAGCAAAGTGGTGGAAGACAATCCCATGAACTGACAGACTTATGCTGTACAAATGTACTGTCTTTTGTAAATGAGGTTTTATGAACTGCATCATGGCAAAATGAAAACTCTGCTGCATATGATGACTGTCTAAGCAATCTATGACAAGTGCAAAAGTAAAGAGCTAATCAATTCCATGAATAGGACTGGTGTGTCAACAAATTATAGTGACATAGTACAGAGCAGGAACTTTTTAGCAGGTCATGCAGTAATATTTTGCGAATGTAAGAGCACACTACTTGTGAGTCACTTTACCAGGAACGGATTTATAATTGCTGCTCTTGTTAATTTTGATTTTGAAGACAGCTGTTCATTTTCTGGAACATTTAGCACGCATGATACTGCCATGGTGCTTTTTCAAGACTGTAACACTGAAGTAGCTGCCGGAAAACAAGCTGTGTCAGCTGTAGGCATGAACAAACAATAGCTGCAAACGTATAATCCAACTGCCTTGCCAGTATGTGCAAAATCACTACAAGCCATAAACACATCCCAATCTACCAGAAAGTTTCAAAGTGGCTGAGTACATGGATCTTCTTCTGCCTGATGCTGTGGTCCTCAAACTTGATTTAACACGAATTTAACATATCGCTTGTTTGGTGTGGACTGAAGGATGAAGAAAAGTCAGTCCCTCTGTGGGCTGGGATTCATGCTCTCATCTCCCCGAATATCGGCCCACTGAAGAAGGTTGGGTTTTTACCAGTAATACCATCTCCAGTCACAGACTACGCAACTGTATACACACCTCTAAAGATTAAAATTCAAAATGTGCATGCTCAGTTTGAAGACCAGCCTAGCCTGCCAATTTCTGTGTTGTAGCTGACATTTTTATGAGCAATCCAGTAGAATGTGATGATCTTTATCCAATGATGGGCATTTTCACATGACAAAGTTGTGTTGTGCTGTGCAGGAAGTTGTCTCAGTGGATGTGGTATAAACTATACACTTATTGAGGATGAAATATTTGGAAGCAAAACTGTCCAGTCAGTATTGAGCGGAACTCATATTCATTTGTTACACGGTATGGCTCATCATATCTGAGGCTATGAAAACATTGTGCTGGAATGCTTTCGAGAACAAGAATGACAAATTAGGTTTGCATATTTTATCTCAGAAGTGAATAAGGTACATTCATTCAAAATACATTAAGCAAAGCCAGGCAATGATCAATACACTCAGTTCATAATCTGAAAATCTGAAAACCAAGTTCATAAAGTTTTTCAAAGAATCTGAAGAAAAATCAGAGCATTCCAAGTACTGGGGAAATGTTTTACAAATGATACCTTTAGTAAAAAACTTGATACATGATGATCGGGAAGGTGATTGGGAGCTGTGCATGAAGACTGTAAAGCCAATGATTACTGTGTTTCACAAATTGATTGCATCAGCTACCTGAGATATGGGTCCTGGTATTTGGAAAGAGTGAAGAAGCTAGAACTGGAAAAACCATACCTCTAAAGAGAATTAATTCAAAGACATTTTGTGGTGAAAGACAAAGAGAGAAGGTTTAATACTGTGGCTCCAGATATGAAACTTGATCAGATGATCCAGAGATCATAGAAAAGTTCCAAGGGATTTGTTGGTCACACATGTAAAAGTGAATATGTAGCTCAATGGCAGGTAGTTTACTATGATGTCCTTTCTATTGACAATGTTTCCAGAGAGATGACACATTCAAAATTAATGGACCATTGTGCAGCTGTTCACCACCACAATCTTGCGGGAAAGAGAGGGAAATATTTTAATAAACATGTTGACAGCTTTTTTCATTTCATACAGCAGCAAGGAAACCCCTTTGAAATGATAGGGCCTGTATGACTATACAACTTTATGACCAAACAAAATAAGGATACTGATATAAAGGTAAGATGGCCGCTGAGTAGGAGTCTCCCGGGTAGATTTTAGTTCGGGGATTACCAATTTGGTTGTTATCCCTGCGTAAACCGCTCCTCCGGACCCCCATCTGCCTGCCCTGGACCGGTCTGCATATCAGACTGCACATCGACCCAGTTGGATTCATTTGGAACAGATAAAGGCTGTTTTTTTTCACCCTACCTGCTTGATCACCCACTCAGGTGGCTGAGATCCGTTCTGCCACTGCCAGCCGTTGTTTGGTCTCCCTGCTGCTCGTCAGTTTCATCAATTGCAAGAGCCAGGGAAAACATGGCAGTCGGCTGGTTGCGGGCTGTGGGTGTCAGTCAAGCATGGGTGGTGTCTAAATGCTTTTTGACGTACAGCAAAGGGTCTGGTGAGACACGGGAGGGGTTTGACGGATGCAGTAGTCTTCGTGGCCGCTTTTTCAGGAGAGAATAGCAATACGCTAGCGGTAGTCAGCTGAGGTAGTCGGCTGAGGTAAGATCAGATTTATCATCTGTAACTGCTAATAGACAGTGGGAGCTTGGTAAAAGGTTTGAGCCAGTAAGGAAATTAGGAGCGTCGGTCCAATTAAAGTTTCCAGCATTTTTTAAGGTGATGTGGAACAACAAAATGCACTCCTTCCATTTTGTTGATGAGGTTGATACGTTTTAGGAACAGTGTCAGCCTGGTGATGTTTGAGTTAGAAGTTACAGGTTGATTGGTAGATGGTTGTCAGTTAGTTTATGTTATGTTTTGTTTCTTAATGACTCCAGGTATGTACATCATAGTTCTTATTAAAGATGTAATGTTTGCTGTTTTCATCACCCGTCAAAGGGCACCCGTAGGGCTTAGTAGCCATGGGTAATTGGAACGGGTTTTCCGAGGTAGAAGGGTGGGTGTTTTGGAGAGGGGGTGAGAGGGGTAAAGGGAGAATACATAAAAATCCTCAGAAGCTTTTTTGCTGCCAATGGATGAGTGGATACATGAGATTGTTTGTTTATGTTTATGTTTGGGACGAGTAGGGTAGTTTAAATGAGTTGAGATTTTTGTCCTGGAATGTAAATGGTATGCATGTGAAAAGAAGAAGGGACTTAATTTTGAAGTATTTGAAGGATTCCTTGGCTCATATAATTATGTTACAGGAGACCCATCTGACTGGAGATGAGAGTGAGAAGTTGTTCTCTTCTCAGCGGTGGTTGGCTCATGCAGTTTATACTCCAGAGACAGCTGTGACTAAGGGGGTTACAGTCCTTATTAAGCAAGGTTTAAATATTTCGGAAGGGAAGGCTGCCAGTGTATGAAGGAGGTGGTTGATTGTTAAGTTAAAGGTACATGGACAAATGCTTATTTTGGTGGGCTATTAGGGTCCAAACCAGGATGACATAGGACCTTTAGACGATTTGGCTAGAGAGCTATTGAACTTTTCATGGCAGGTCATTATGGCAGGTGATTTTAATACAGTATTAGATCATACATTAGACTGTTCAGAGAGGAGTAGAGCAGTTGTTAATTCTAGAATGTCGTATAGAGTTAGATTGATGATGTCCCAGCTGGGCTTATGTGGTATTTGGAGATCCAGGTTTAGACAACAGTTAGGATTTACGTTTTATAATAAAAAATACAATCATAAATTCGGATTGATTATTATTTGGTGGATTAAAGGTTGGTGGATTTAGTCACTCAGGTGGGACATGTGGGAGTACATCTCTCGGACCACTCAGCCGTATCTTTTCGGTTGGCTTCAATCTGGAGGTTAGATTGTACAATACTCTCTGATCAGGAAGCAGTAGAAGTTTTGAAGGAGGTGACAAAGTTATTTTTTTAAATGAATCTGGGATCTGCAAGGATAGAGATTGTGTGGGATGCCTATAAGGCATTTGTGCGAGGGAAACTGGGGACTTTGGTTGCTAGGAAAAGGAGACTCTATCATGGCAGGGTAGCAGATTTAGAGGAAAACATTCGTAAATTAGAGGCGGACCTGGTAAAACTGAGTAGTAGGGGGCTTAATGAAAAGGTCCTTCAAGATCTCACTGACTTGAAAGCTGATCTAGCAGGAGTTTTGGGAGAGAGAGTTAAGGAGAAGTGGGATACTAGCCAGCTTGCTCATTTTGAGTATGGCGAGGGATGCAGTAAGTTGTTAGCGTGGAAGTAAAAAACTGACCAAGTTCAAAACCTGATTAAAGAAGTAAAGAATGAGGATTCGGGTCTGATAATCTCAGATGATAAAGGAATAGCTGCAGCTTTTTATGCTTATTTTGGAAAGTTCTATAAGGAAGATATGATGGTTGAACATCAGGCTGTTCAGAGATGGGTGGAACTTATGGATCCTTTATCAGATGAGCTGAGGGAGGTTTTGAATCAAGAGATCACAGAGATGGAGGTTGAGGAGGTTTTGAGGGGGGAAATAGAGGTAAGGCACCTGGTCCAGATGGCCTTCCGGCTGAAGTGTATAAACCTTTGCTTGGAATGTTATCGCTGATTATATGCCAGCTGTTTAATGAGATCTTCTTGGGTGATGCTTCCTTACCCCCCCTCTTGGAATGAGGCAAATATAACGTTATTACTTAAACCTGGAAAATCACCAAAGAATGTTGAATCATATAGGCCTATTTCCTTATTAAACACCGATTACAAGTTTTTTGCTAACATTATTGCAGGGAGGCTGGGTGGTGTTATTCAACAGTTAGTTCAGGAAGACCAAAAATGTTTTATCAGAGGCAGATATTTGAAAGAACTGACTTTCTCGCTTATTTGTGCTATAGACATGGCTTCTGTTTATGATCTTCCCTTGGCAGTTATCGCTTTAGATGCCGCCAAGGCGTTTGATCGAGTTAACTGGGTATATTTGCACACTTTAATTAAGCATTTGAACGTGGGATCGATTTTTTTTAAATTTCTATTAGATATATGTCAGGCCCCTACAGCAAGAGTATTAGTGAACGGGACTCTGACCCAGCCAGTTTCAGTCATGCGGGGCACTAGGCAAGGGTGCCCGCTGTCACCACTTCTATCCGATCTATACATAGAACCGTTGGTGTGTGGAATAAGGACTGCTGAGAACATTCCCCCTTTTGAGTTTGCAGACTGGTCTAGGAAAATCGGATTATATGCAGATGATATAATTATCTACACTCCTAATTTACTGCAATCAATGAGTTGCCTCCTAGACTTAGCTAAAGAGTTTGGGGTTGTCTCAAGTTATGACATCAACAAAGAAAAAACAGAAGTTATGACCTGGAATATAAATACGGAGGGTATTTCTTGTAAAAATTAGATCAGGTATATAGGATAACTCATAATATAGCAGATCTCACTAAAGTTAATTTTACTAGGCTTAAAAAAGAGATAAGCGCTAGTTTACGAGGATGGTCGCACTTACCGTTAACTTTGTATGGTCGGGTAAACCTGGTTAAAATGATGATTTTGCCGAGGTTAACTTTTTTATTTGAATCAATAACTTTGATGTTTAAGAAGGACTGGTTTGTAGGTTTACAGAGTGAGATCAGTTCTTTTCTGCGGGCATCAAAAGGGAGACGTCTTTCTTGGAAGAAGCTGAGGAGAAGATTGGCGAATGGTGGTTTAGCGGTCCCAGACCTGCAACTTTATTCATGGGCTTTTTTGTTGAATAATTGCAGAATGCTGATGGATAATCCAACTAATTCTGTTATTGGGAAAATGTTTCAAGCAATGCTGAAGAAGCAAAATTATAATCAAAATGGTTTTATGTTCAAATTTGCTGATTCAAATTTAAAAAAAAATGTTAGATTAAGGCTGTTAAGAGACTTGGCTTAGAATCAGGAGGGCTTTAAAAATTCCATATTATACTCAGATGGCTTCGATTTGGGATGCGCCGGGATCTCCACTATGGTCTAGGGACCTTTTGGCTCACCCACTAAAGGAGGAGGGTCTTCTGAGATGGAAGCAATTATTTCCGGATGGAAAGCTAATTTCTTTGAGGCAATGTGAGGAGGAGTGGAGTCAAAGTTTCTCCAGATTCAAATATATACAGATTCAAAGTTGGGCGGTGGCATTGGGTGACCAAATTGAATCCTTTAAGTAGGAGGAGAAGCTTTTTTCTAACACTGTATTCAAGAAAGAAATAGCCTTTTGGTACTGGCTGAGCCTGTGTGGAGAGTTCTTGCCGGAGATCACTACGGAAGACAAATGTCAAGTAACAATGTCTATGCTCCATAAAATTGTAAAGCCTGCGAATTTATGGAGAAATTCAAGAAGAAATAATTTTTTTACAATGCATAGGGCGTATTGGTCACCGCGACGACTCTCCAAATTTGGCTCTGGTGGCGTGGTGTTGTGTCCCAAGTGCAAAAGCCCAAATGAAGATGATCTGCACATGTTTCTGCATTGCCCGAAAAATCAGGCTTTCTGGGAGGCTGTGAGTAGCTGTTTGTCGAGTGCCCTAGGAATGCAGATCAAGCTAAGCTCTGAGTTAGTCTTATCTGGAAGACTTGACCTGCAAGGTAAGGGCACTGACGATAATGCAAAGCTTATTTTTTATGCTACACTTTTGGCACGAAGAGAGATATGTAAATTATGAGTTTCTCCAGTTTCGACTGGTTACGGGCTATGAGTATTATCGCAAAATTGGATATTTCGGATCAGACAAAGACGAGATATACATTTTGGACTCCTTTTTTGGCATGTTTTGGGTAAGGGTAGGGTGATATGGTGTTATAGATGGTATACCGCTGCGCCTCTAACAAGGCCGGGTCACCCCCCTTGCCTCCCACGCCTGCCGCTGCCTGCCTGCCGCTTCCAGCCACCAGGGATTGAGCGACCCAGCCGCCGCTGGGCCGCCCGGACCTCTCCTCGTTCTCCCGCCTGCCGCTGCTTGCCTCCGTGCTGAGCGACCCAGCCACCGCTGGGCCGCCCGGATCTTCACCCGCCTCCCTCGCTTGACCCTGGTTCCCCGCCGTCCAGAGGTCCTGCCGCTGCCTCCCTGCGGCCCCGCCCACCACCAGCCCATTGGCGGCCCCGCTCCCACCACCCAGCTGACCCGCCCACCTGGCTCCTTACTTAAGGGGACCGCGGAGTTCAGCCAGGGAGTGACCGCTGCGCCTCTAACAAGGCCGGGTCGTCCCCCTTGCCTCCCACGCCTGCCGCTGCCTGCCTGCCACTTCCAGCCACCAGGGATTGAGCGACCCAGCCGCCGCTGGGCCCCCCGGACCTCTCCTCGTTCTCCCACCTGCCGCTGCTTGCCTCCGTGCTGAGCGACCCAGCCACCGCTGGGCCGCCCGGATCCTCACCCGCCTCCCTCGCTTGACCCTGGTTCCCCGCCGTCCAGAAGTCCCGCCGCTGCCTCCCTGCGGCCCCACCCACCACCAGCCCATTGGCCGCCCCGCTCCCGCCACCCAGCTGACCCGCCCACCCGGCTCCTTACTTATGACGCCCCCAGAGCGACCGCGCGCAGTGGGAGCGCCGACTGAGCGCCGAAGGTGCTCCAAAGGTAAGCCCGTCTGCGCCCGTCCGCACCTGGACCGCGCCCAGCGCCAGGACCCCTGGGCCCGCAGACCCCAGCCCACCCGCCGGACCTACGACACCACCGAACTCTGCGCACTCAACGCCGGAAGAATCCCGGGGTGCTACCGAGCCACCCTGAGATGCACCCACGGACCCTTCTGCTGCAACGCCTGCAAGTTCACCTGCATCCGGACCTGCACCACTCCAGCAGTGCTCAAGACCCCGACGAGCAACAGCAGCAGCCACCTGAAGTGCATCCTGCTCAACACCCGCTCCGTCCACAGACACGCCGACGAGCTCTGGAACCTGCTCGACACTACTTCACCAGACGTCGCCTTCCTCACAGAAACCTGGATGAATGCCTCTTCAGCGCCCGACATCGCCATCGCCATCCCAGACGGATACAAGATCATCCGAAGGGACCGCATCAACCACACGGGAGGATGCATCGCCATCGTCCACAGGAACACCATCCGCATCACGACCAACACCGACGACACCCTCACAACCGCCGAGCACCTGCACTTTCAGGTCCACATCAACCCAAAGACCACCCTGAGAGGCACCCTCATCTACAGACCCCCGGGACAACGCACACAATTCAGCGAAGACATCGCCGACTTCATCAGCCCGCACGCCCTCTGCTCCGCTGACTACATCCTCCTAGGGGACCTCAACTTCCACCTGGAGAACAACAACGACCGCAACACCACCAACCTGCTGGACAACCTCGCCAACCTGTGACTCAAGCAGCTGGTGACCACCCCCACCCACTACGCCGGACACACACTCGACCCAGCAAGGACATCGCCTTCAGCCACGCCACCGGACTCCACTGGACGGACCACAGCTGCGTCCACTTCAGCTCTTCAGAAGGACCACGACCCACCACCACCAACAACAGGTTGCAGGCAGAAGCTGGAACAAGATCACAGCCGACCAGCTCGCGACTTCCCTGAGCAAGAACCCACCCACCAGCGGAACAAATCCCAGCCAAGCGGCCACCAACCTCACGAAGTGGATCAGCGACTGCGCAGACGAGCTTGCCCCACTGAGGACCCCGCCTAGCAGACCCGGTAGCAAGAAAGCCCCATGGTTCACCGACGAACTCAAGAGCTCCAAGAAGAACTGCCGAGCCCTCGAGAGAACCTGGCGCAGAGACCCAACACCGGACAACATGACTGCCCTCAAGCTCGCCACCCGAAAACACCACCAACTCATCCACGCCACCAAGAAAACTGCATTCAAGGAACGACTGGACAACAACGCACACAACATCAAGGAACTCTTCAACATTGTCAAAGAGCTCTCCAACCCCAATGCCGGAAACAACGACATCACCCCTTCGCAAGACCTCTGCAACTCCCTCGCTTCCTACTTCCACAACAAGATCGCGGACATACACAACAGCTTCAGCACTCAACCGACGAACGCCACGACCGAACCACTGCCCCCCACGACCACCCTCCGCGCCTTGACTCCGATCAGCACCGAAGACACTGTCCGCACGATGAACTCCATCCACTCCGGATCTCCGACCGACCCCTGCCCTCACCAAGTCTTCAACAAGGCCGACGCTGTCATCGCACCCCACCTGCGGGACATCATCAACACCTCCTTCGACACCGCTACCTTCCCGGAGAGCTGGAAGCACGCCGAACTCAGCGCCCTACTCAAGAAGCCATCGGCCGACCCCACCGACCTCAAGAACTACCGCCCCATCTCGCTGCTCCCATTTCCTGCAAAAGTCATCGAGAAGACCGTCAACAAGCAGCTGGCCGCCTTCCTCGAGACGAACGGATCCCTCGACCCCTCGCAGTCTGGCTTCCGGACCAACCACAGCACCGAGACCGCCCTGATCGCAGCCACCGACGACATCCGAGCGCTGCTCGACAACGGAGAAACAGCGGCCCTCATCCTCCTCGACCTCTCCGCGGCCTTCGACACTGTCTGCCACCGTACCCTAGTACAACGCCTCAGCAACGTCGGAGTCCAGGAGAAGGCACTGGAGTGGATCATCTCCTTCCTCGCCGGAAGGACACAGAGAGTCCGCCTCCATCCGTTTAGATCTGAAGCCACCGAAGTCATCTGCGGCGTCCCTCAAGGCTCCTCGCTCAGCCCAACCCTCTTCGTCGTCTACATGAGCCCCCTCGCAGACATCGCACGCCAGCACAACCTCAACATCATCTCCTACATCGACGACACCCAGCTGATCCTCTCCCTGACCAACGACCCCACTACCGCCAGAGCCAACCTTCACGAAGGGATGAAAGAGGTAGCCGAATGGATGATGAACAGCTGCCTGAAACTGAACTCGGACAAGACGGAAGTCCTCATCCTGGGATCCTCATCCACCGCTTGGGATGACTCCTGGTGGACCCCGCCCTAGGCAGTGCACCCAAACCAACAGACCACGCACGCAACCTGGGCTTCATCCTGGACTCCTCCCTCTCCATGACCAGACAAGTCAACGCCGTCTCCTCGTCGTGCTTCAACATCCTGCGCATGCTACATAAGATCTTCCGGTGGATCCCCACCGAGACCATGAAGACGGTCACCCAGGCCCTCGTCACCAGCTGTCTGGACTACGGCAACTCCCTCTACGCCGGAACCACCGCCAAACTCCAGAAGAGACTCCAGCGGATCCAGAACGCCTCAGCACGACTCATCCTGGACATCCCCCGTCGCAGCCACATCTCCGGACACCTGAGAGACCTGCACTGGCTCCCGGTCAACAAGAGAATCACCTTCGGTCTCCTCACCCACGCACACAAAGCCCTGCACAACCAAGGGCCAGGATACCTCAATAGCCGCCTTAACTTCTACGCTTCCAAATGCCAGCTTCAATCGACCAGCCACGCCCTCGCCGCCGTCCCCCGCATCCGAAGAGCCACCACAGGGGGACGGTCCTTCTCCTACCTCGCCGCCAAGACATGGAACTCCCGCCCGACCCACCTCCGCCTGACCCAGGACCACCTCGCCTTCAGGAAGCAACTCAAGACCTGGCTGTTCGAGCAGTAGCAGACCCCCCTCCCCCAGCACCTTGAGACCCTCTGGGTGAGTAGTGCGCTATATAAATGCGATGATTGATTGATTGATTATACGTCCAATGATTAAGCCTTGTCTGGCTCTGCTGGAGAGATCCTTTCAGGCTACAGGGAAGAATTGGGGGAATGGTTGACTGCACTTTAGAGAGAGGCTCCCCATCCTTTCCATTGATGGGTTTACCCAAAGGGGAGCCCCCTTTTCTAGAAAGCGTTTAGTTTGCCCCCTTCTTTACATCCAGTAAATGAGGTTGGAAAAGCTCTTGGTGGTTTCGTTGAGTTTTGGGTGGTGAAAAGGCAAATGAGGACAAAAAAAAAGATTGCAAGAGCCCTTGGATTTTTTCGCTGCTGGATCCTCTGTTCTTGTGCTGCTTGCCCTTCTATTGTTCTGGAAATACGGGGTGAACGGTGACGATCATCTCCATGGTGGGTGCCTTCTCTTCAGACCACTCACGGTTGCCATGGGAGTCGAATTTGGGCTTCTGCCAGCCACTGAGGATCCATTGTCTGTAATCTGTGGAACGGATCTCGTCGGCGACACCGCCCACCTGTGAAAAATGACAATGTTAATGTACATAAGCGGCGTTCATTTGCTTTCATCATACCCTCACTGTAAGCAGAATGAATACCGTGAAGCGTTGACCGCATCATCACGCCAGCATAGACCCATGCACGCACACACACAAACAGCCATTTTAGACACCATGGCCTCTCTGCCCATTTGTTTAACTCCCAGCACCCCTCCTCCGCGCACTCTGGCTGCCCCCGAACGCTCCTGCATGGGTCATAAGACCTCTCCTTCTGTGCGACTCTGCCCCTGGGAATCACACCCCACGCCTGACCACCACCTCCCTTCCTTTCTTGTATACCCCTCCTTTGATGACCCCTTCCACTGAGCCCGACTGTCTGCACGAACCGCTGGTCATCCGTTAGCCTAAGGATACAGTTTATTGCCCGCTACTGTATGCACTCGCCCCTCTTCAAAGGAGCTACTATTGATCATGACCTCCCCACCCCCTGAGATCCGATCAGGCGCACACATTCCAAAGGAATCAGCGGAACACTCGGCTGCAATTGTAGTCCCCTCCTATTGTATGGGGGGGGTGAGGACCTCATGCTGTAGCCACGTGTTGGAACAAACCGGAACGGGGGGGGGTACTGGGGATGTCTTTTCCCTGCTTCACAATGTCTTTATTGTAATAAGGAATGTTTATGCATCATCAACTTGTGTATAAAAGACGCAGTTTCAGAGAACTTGTTAGAGCACCTCGAAACGATACCTTGTTGTCTGATCTGATGTGTTCTGCTCCGTCGGAATAAAACTTCTGTTTCCTGCCTTCCAGTCTCCAGCGCCTGCCTCTTTGTTTGATAACTAGAATGGTATAGAGGCGGTTAGCGCCGGGCAACTTTGAAAAAGGCCTTCAGCCCTACCTTTTTCCACAATTGGCGTTCCAAACGTGGGGCCCATCAGTGACTCGTGGATCCAGTGGGAGAGGTCCTGACGACAGAGTGAACGACTGCAACGATCGGGAGAGCTCCTGTCCGATAGACTCTCGTCTGACAGCCGATCATCCGAACTTCACTGATTCCGAACAGACCTCTCTCGAGCGATCTACGGTCCTGACTGGGAACCATCAGGAGTGCCGCGAAGATCACGAAGAAATAGAGGACGATCGGGCGCTGGATTCGGAAGACAGGAAACTGTCCATGCGGTCTTGGTAAGGTCGTGTAAACACGACAAATTGCGAAATAATTGTTTGATTGTTTGGAAAATACTAGTATTACTCTTTTGATTATTTGTTTGGAGATTCGCTGTCTGCAAACAGAGAAATAACAGGCTCTCTCTTTGCAGGTAGCGAAGGATAGGTAACGCAGACTTTTGTCCCCGTTGTAATCCGTCGTGCCTATCTTCCTCCCCCACTGATTGATTGTTTGGCCCGAACTATTGTTCGCGGATTGTTTTCTGGAGATTCTCTGTCTGCAAACAGGGAAGAACAGGTTCTCTCTTTTCAGGTAGTGAAAGGGTAGGTAACGCAGACTTTTGTACCCGTTGTAACCCGTCGTGCCTATTTATTCTCCCCATTGATTGTTTGATTGACCGAACATTGACTGTTCGATATTGGTTCTTTTGAGGTATTCACCGCCTGCAAACAACGAAGAATAGAAATATTCTGTCTAGTCTTTGCACGCAGTGATAAGATAGGTAGTGCAGACTTTTGTCCCTGTTGTAATCCGTCATGCCTATCTTCTCCCAACTGATTGGTAGCCTGTTTAGCCCGGACCGCTTATTAGAGATGAACCATCCGGCTCCACTGGAAGGCACCCCTAATAAGGACATGTTCATTAAGCATGGACTAGTCGCTATAGCTTATAACAAGTTATGGCATAAATATACAAAGAAGGACCCCGAAAGTCAGTGGCCACTGATAGGTTCCTTTGATGATAATAAAATAGAAACATTAGAAGCAGCGCTCCAGAAAAATAAGACTACGCCCACCATGCTCGATAGTATCGGCATGTGGCGCAAAGAAACGGAACAACGAAAGAAAAGAGAAGAAGCAAAAATAGGGAAAGAGTTACGAAAGGCAGCCCACCTAGCCGCTAAGCAACTAGAAGAAGAAATAAAGAAAAGAAGGAAAAAGAAGTCGAGAAAAATCAGTAGGCCACTGATGAGCTTTCGACTTCGCTAAAAATAAGAAACGTTAGAAATAACCCGCAATAAGAAACATAAAAATGCCGAGGGAAGCCAAGCTTGACACCAAGGCAGACACGAGGTAGTTAGGCTTCACCACCCCTCACTGCTCCAAACATGTCTGTCCCACCGCCCGCCACGCCCAATAACTGTAAAATGAAATAGATACAAATCAGCAGATACCTACCCCATTCCGGAAGCTCCCGAAGTGCAACAGGTCCACGGCTACGCCCATCCGGAAGGCGAGGCCTCGACACATGCAGAGCAGGGCCCGGCTGACTGCCATCGGAAGGAGAAGCCGTGGGGCGGATGGCCTGAAAATGTACTGGTCTCCCCATTCCCTTCTTCTGCCACCCTGCAGGC
The DNA here is from genome assembly GCF_964263255.1 of Lissotriton vulgaris. NCBI lineage: Eukaryota > Metazoa > Chordata > Amphibia > Caudata > Salamandridae > Lissotriton > Lissotriton vulgaris. The sequence goes on from NC_141691.1 coordinate 464,050,929, forward strand.
CACGGGGGGGGATGTCTTGCCTCTGCCTCCGACCCCCCCCCCCCTCTATCGCCTGATCCGGCCATCATCAAATACCGGAGCCAAGGCCGAGGGGGTCCCTTGTCGGCAACACTTCTTTCTTCAATAATGGCTTTGACAACGCTGGACTGTTGGCTGCGACAACGCCATACTGCAACAACACCGGATTGTTGCCTGCGACCGCACTTCCAATGATGATTGCGACAATGGAGGGGGGGGGATGTCTTGCATATGCCACCGACCCCCCCTCTTCCTTGCCTGGTACGGCCATCCTGAAATGCTGGAGCCGAGAAACGGCGTGGGGTCGCTGGGAGGAGGAGGAGGCGCAAACGAGCCTCCCCTACCTCCCCAGGTGGAGGCTTCCAGCGACACCCCAACGCTCCATTTGAAGGGTCCCTATCAAAAAGCGGCGCTTTTGCCCAGGACCGGCGCACGTCCTGTGCTCTTCTCCTCGACCTTGAAGATTTTATAAGAGCCGGGGGCCCCAACCCCTCCACGTGGGCGCCCCCGCCCCCCGATGGGAACCACGAGACGTCGGCGCACTCATGCCGGCACCATCCTCAGTCTTGAAATGCCCAAAATCCTTCAAGACTGCCAACGTGATCAGTTCCGGTGGGACACCAGTATGACCCGGTAGGAAAGATTGTTGCCTCCCTCCCACCTTGACTGATGGTTCATACCGCCAGTCCCTTCTGTTACCCCTTTCACGAAACTGTTTGGACTACCGAAAGAGGTTCTGGCCTGACCATGGATTGAGGGAGACATCTTGACCATACTCGGATATGCCTGACCTCACCCAAAATGGCGCCGGTACAACTGAAACTTCCAGCTCCTTGTTGTACCCTGATTGCTCAGCCTTGATGTTATGAGATATGTATGTAGTTGGACAATGAATTGATATAAGATGGGTACTGATTATGTAGTTGGACAATGAATTGATATAAGATGGGTAATGATTATGTAGTAGGACAATGAATTGATATAAGATGGGTACTGATTATGTGTTAGGACAATGAATTGATGTCGAGTTTTGATGCACCATGGTTACTGAAAGTTTGAATTCCATCACTTATGATATTTGCTCACAAATGAAGTTTCGATATGATTTTATTGCACTTGTCGCACTTTCCATTATGAAATCAATGACCGCCGACTCCGTTCCCCTCATGCACAGTTCCAGTCTGATCCGTGGCTGACCCACGGGGTTGTAGGCCCGTATTTGTGCACCAACATTTTTAGTTAAAGGTTTTTTAAAGGAGCAAGTATAACTGTAGTGTTTGCGTTGATGAGCCTCAAATGTATGGCTACTGTCCCCGATATAAGTGAAATATAGGTGGATGAAAGCAGTTCGATTAAGGTTGAAGGTTAAAAGCGTAGTGCGCAGAAGCAGCGAAGATGAATGTTCCCGGTTTTGATATATGTATTTTTTCTTCTTCGTTCAGCATAAAGCGATCAATAAAGGCCCTTCCGCTTAGCTCCTACTTTAAGTGCCGCATGTATCAAGGAAGTTGTTCTAAAATGTCCTAAACCACTCCGAAGGAAATGCCACCTAGCCCCTTTAGTTTCCGTGCCTGACAGACAAAAAACGAACTTAGACCACTGAAGACCATCCCTTTTCCTCAGTCCATCAATAATTATCTCTCCCACGCAACCGGCCCCTCTGGGCTTAAACACCGAGCTGGTAGAGACCGCATCCTGTGGAGATAGGCCGAGTATGTGGTAGGTAAAAACATTTTCGGGTTTATGCGCGCTGATGTGTTTTAAGACGCTGCCCCCACCCCTTTCTTTTTCCCTTTTTTCTGCAGGTCATGTTGGGACGTCGAGAGAGCTAAGCAACACGCCATGGTCCCGCGCGAAAGTCAGGCTAGCACTGTGAAGAATCATGATTGTCTGAGGGGACAGCCCCTGAGAGTGTGACGATTTTTGCGTGATATGAACACACGTGTGCATGCCCTGATGTGTATAGCTTGACTAAATATACGTTGCACACATTTGGATGGATGGGAGAATTATTTTGTGCGTGACTTAAGTAATGACGAACGACCGATGGGGGGGGGGGAAGAGAACTGAACATGGTACCTATACACGACGGACAAACAAAGATATAGCATTCCCTTACTTACAAGTGACTCTCTCTGAACCCAGCAACTGGAGGAGTGGTCCGAAGTAGAAACTTGACGGGGTATTACAGTATGGCAAAATATGACTTCGCCTGATACCCCAAGTAATACAACCAAGCAAGGACGCGCACCAATGAGTAAACTCTGCCCCGTTGTCCTCCCGGTTGATGCCCCTCTGTCGCTTCAGCCTGGAAAATCATTCGTTAGAAAAGAAAAAGAGAAATAATTCAAAGGCCCCACTGTGAGTATTAGCCCGACTAGATTAATTCCCGACCAATTGGCAGAGGTGTATGGAAGAAAAAAAGGTAAAAAGCTCAACGCCCAGGTGAATTAAGTAGGATACTAAGAATGCGCAGCATGCAGGAAGAAATATTTTTTTGGCCAGAAAACTGTTCTATGTTCTGTCTTGGATCATTTGTGTGTAAATGCATGTATTGTCACCTCCACCTGAATTCGTGTGTACGTAATGTGTGGATCTATGTCGCCCTTCTGCCTGTGTTTCTATATTGCTTGACCCCTGCTGTCTGTGTTGTGTGCGCACTAAATGGCCTATTATTGTACACGTCTCTCTCTCTCTCTCTCTCTCTCTCTCTCTCTCTCTCTCTCTCTCTCTCTCACTCTCTCTCTCTCTCACTCTCTCTCTCTCTCTCTCTCTCTCTCTCTCTCTCGCGTGTACCAAATGGTGCATTTAGAATGCGGACGACTCTCACTCTCTATGAGAGTCCCCCTACTCCCTCTTCCTTTACGTGGTAACGTTGTGCCCCGCCGGCGCAAGCCTAATTGGGTCTTTTGAACACAAAGGTGTTCGGCAAAATTGACAGGAACTCAAACGATTGTGACTCGCCATGTTACTACCTCTCCTTTCTGCAAAATGAAGGAACTTGAATTGGCTAAGAAGGAAAGGACAGGTGAGACGACTGATGTCCCCTAATCTGGCCTTTTATGGGGGGACTATACGTCAATGGCCTTCTATTCTCAGTCCTTAGAAAAACAACCCCCAATGCCCAGATTGTCCTACCCCCTCAGCGCCCAAGTGCGGATGTCCAAAGCGTCCACACCTCTCCTGATTGACCCCAGCTCCATAACTGTTGCCCCCGAATTATAACTGATGACCCTGATTAACCATTGCTCTCCGGGAAAAGAATGTTTAGCCTCTGTCCCTTTCTCATGATGTTAGATGTTAGTACACCCACCTGTTCGCTAGAATTAGCCGACTCTGCTGGGAAATGTAAGACTGCTAGGACTTGGGTTAGTAACCGGGTCTTTCCCGAAGGATCCGATTCCGAGTTTGATAAGAATACACAGTTGATGGGAGCCTGACTTCTCTCCATACATGCCATGAATGAACGCCAAATAGACTTAGTACAAACTAAGTAGAAATGCCTGCATACATACTACCTAGTGATGACTTCTGACTGTGACTGATGAACAAGTCCCCAGCCACTTAGGATTGAGGACGGGATTGAAATGTATAGACATCCTCTGTTGACTGGTTCTCTAAAAACTTGTTTTGTACCCATTCAAGGATACACAATCACCGGAGGAGAGGGGCCGGACGTGACGCTCAGCCCGGCCACAGATCATGAAGCACGTATGACCTGGACCAAAGGTGGAGCCGCGGAGCAACGAGACGCGGGACGAGGCACCACTTTCAAACACGGAAAATGAAAGAATGAAGGGCTGCCCTGAAGCCCCTGTTTGCTGACCAACCTGTGCCAGAAGTCCCCCGCCCCTCTGAGCCCGATCGATGGGCCTGCCTGCTTGTTATCATTTGCTCCCTGGGTCTGCTTCAGAGAATCTGACTCCACTCCGCCCTCTCTTCCCTCGATTACCCAACGACACCCCCATTCTAACCCCTGGATTTTGACTCAGAAAAAGGAACGACATTTAGGAAGAATAGGGTTTTGCCACGGAAGGAAAAGGAAATGCAGGTGCCGAGCGTGAGGCACCCCTAAAACGATTAGTTTGAAAACAGGACTGTGATCTAACAGCAGAGGACAGATCGCACCCTGCAACGTGTAAAGTCGGATCCGAGCTGGACTCATAGCTCCACCGCCGGTGCTCAACAGCGCCAACGAAAGAAGACGGACTAGAGCCTACCAGTGATGGCTCGAAAAGACATTGTGACGAAGATATCATCCCCCTTTTCCCTTGACTGATTGCTTTACTGAACTGAATTCCTCCCTCAACCACTTTGTATTGTTTTCAAAATGTTTATCGGTCACTTTTACTGTACATTGATACCACCGAAGAGAAAGTCAGAACGTCTGTAGTATGTAGTATGCTGACCCCTAGATGAATAACCCACCAAATGTAAATTCATATGTACTGTATTCTGCCACCCGTATCGACTGATCATGGTTATACACAATCTGCTAGTATTGACAAACGCTATCTCATTGACCACACGTAACTATATGTACGCCCATCAATTGGGAAGAACAGGAAAATTAACTAGCTTATGTTAAAAAGCGGCGACTGTGGAAAATGACAATGTTAATGCACATAAGCGGCGTTCATTTGCTTTCATCATACCCTCACTGTAAGCAGAATGAATACCGTGAAGCGTTGACCGCATAATCACGCCAGCATAGACCCATGCACGCACACACACAAACAGCCATTTTAGACACCATGGCCTCTCTGCCCATTTGTTTAACTCCCGGCACCCCTCCTCCGCGCACTCTGGCTGCCCCCGCTCTCTCGTGCACGGGTCATAATACCTCTCCTTCTGTGCGACTCTGCCCCTGGGAATCAAACCCCCGCCTGACCACCACCTCCCTTCCTTTCTTGAATACCCCTCCTTTGATGACCCCTTCCACTGAGCCCGACTGTCTGCACGAACCGCTGGTCATCCCTTAGCTTAAGGATACAGTTTATTGCCCGCTACTGTATGCACTCGCCCCTCTTCAAAGGAGCTACGATTGATCATGACCTCCCCACCCCCTGAGATCCGATCAGGCGCACACATTCCAAAGGAATCAGCGGAACACTCGGCTGCAATTGTAGTCCCTTCCTATTGTATGGGGGGGGTGAGGACCTCATGCTGTAGCCACGTGTTGGAACAAACTGGAACGGGGGGGGTACTGGGGATGTCTTTTCCTTGCTTCACAATGTCTTTATTGTAATAAGGAATGTTTATGCATCATCAATTTGTGTATAAAAGACGCAGTCTCAGAGAACTTGTTAGAGCACCACGAAACGATACCTTGTTGTCTGATCTGATGTGTTCTGCTCCATCGGAATACAACTTCTGTTTCCTGCCTTCCAGTCTCCAGCGCCTGCCTCTTTGTTTGATAACTAGAATGGTATAGAGGCGGTTAGCGCCGGGCAACTTTGAAAAAGGCCATCAGCCCTACCTTTTTCCACACACCCAACACTGTCTCTCCCTCCCGTGGGGGATGAATCTCTCATCTGCGGTTGACAAGTGATTAGGGCTTCTGGCTCCATCTTTCCTCAGACCTCAGCTGGAGACTCCCACGCTGCTGCCTCACTTGGGGGTTGCCGACATGTTGTCTCCAGTTCCCCTGTTGGATTCAGGGCTTAGCCTTTCCCTCTTGGGACCGGTCTGAAGTCCCGGGTGCTTTGGATGCGGACTATTCTTTAATGCCGAACACACCTTCTACTCTCCATGGTGTTCGTGGTGGCTCCATGTTTGCAGTTAACCCGGTGATGCTGTGCTGGCAGACTGACTACAAGTTTAGTCGACTGGGTTCTAATCTGCGGTTTAGCCACTAAGTTCGATCTGATATCCAGGCGCAATGCCTGCTGGTTCTTGACTTTTCCCTCAGCGTACCTCATTTGAGGCGCATGGTAGGGTGGTTGAAGGCTCTTTGCGGCTCTGATGGGTCTAAGGAGAATAACACTCAGGGGCTTGACGGGGGTATGTTTTTGTTATCTTTGGCCTATCCTAAAGGCCGTGTTCAGACTGCTCGATGGTTTGGTCACCATTTTATTCTTTTCCATAAGACTTGATGATGCTACCCCCTCTCCTTGGACACAAATCTTGTCATATAAGGAGAAATGAAAACTGACTTGCTCCTTTATACCACTAGGAAGGCCTTCCTGGAAGGGACCCCTTACTATTAATGAAGCCATTCTACCCTCGTTATTTAGCCTTGAGCAGCCACAGGTGATTATCATTCCTATACGCTATAGGCATCAAAATGTCTGCACAGACACCCAATATCTAAAACCGTGCAGAAGCTAAATTTTGAATACCGTAGCCCTATGAATACCAACATTTATGCATCTCCATCTTAATGTATTATATGCTCCCAAATTTTTCATCTTATCCTATATTTGATAGGCTCCTCTCCTGGCGGCTTGACAATCTATACTTTATGCTCAATTGTACCCAGGTGTTGGGCACACACTGTGCTACATGCACTCAAACTGATCCACCTCTTAACAACCTCTATCTTATTTGATAAGCCCGATGATGCTCCCAACTTAATGTCCAATATGCTCCCTTTATGTTCTACCTTGTATCGATTCCTCAATATTTTATTTGTTTCCTTCCCGGCTGCTCATCAATCAGGTAATTTTTCTCCTGAAATTTCACTAGATGTATTTAACCTATTGCGATCTGTGCATCCAAACTGACCTACCTCTCCTGGAAGCTCTTATACGTCAAAGGTTTGGTGCCTGCTGCTAAGTTGATTGCTAACATTATACGCTATGTGTACCCAACTCATTCTATTGCGTTACATTTTATATGTTGCTTTACCTGTGCTTGTTTAGCCGTATTTTAGCTGTAATTGTGACTTGATGTTTTTTGTCTATTGTGCCCCATGCCCCCTAAGCAATTTACCTCATCTTGACTTTAATTTCCTCAAATGTTGCATTGCCAGCTCCTTAATTTTTCATATTTTAGCACAAAGCTCTCCACCCCTTAGTCCTACCCAGATCTCCCTCCTACCTTTCACTTCCTCCCCCCATTTCTCCCCATTTTTCTCCACTATCTAGTCTCCCTAACCAGTAGACCACTATGGTACCCTTTCATTCACCATCGGGCTGACCTGATTACGGTCTCAACTTCTGGATACCCCCCTTTCTTCCAACACCTCCCTGTCTCTAATCTCCTTATTATTAGGCCCTTGCCCTGGTTCTCGGGGTTAATCTCCCATTCACTGACTTTTCTCCTACCCCCCCTCTTCCACTCTCCCCCCTCCTTGTCCAAATCTCTGTACTGGGGTGAATGTATGACATTGTTCTGCATTCTGTCCATCAACTGTTGTTTTTGAATGCATTACGCATAAAGCCTTGCATCATCACACCCCGTTGAATCTATCAGAGAAACTCCACAAAGCGGGCTGCACTAGAGAAATGAGGAGCACAAATACACTTGTTCTAGTACCGCATTTTTGTAAAAAAGAAAGCTACCCAGTCTCGCTCTTTCTCCGGAAAATGCTCCCACTATTTGGAACTCACTCCCCAAAGATCTACGCTGCAATCCCTCTTACAGCAGCTTCAAAAAAGAGCTCAAGCGGCACCTTTTAAACAAATACTGGGGTCCGTAATCCTGCCACCAAACAGGCATTCACATCCTGCCCAAGATGGTGCCTTGTTCTCGCCACTTTAGACCTCAACTACTTCTCCTCCTCTTTTTTCCTTACATATACTTCCACCCTCCCCCTACCAGTTCTCTTATATTCACTGCCTACTCCCACATGTTATCACCTCTCCCACCACCCCCTCACTTCCCTCCTACCGCCACACTGTCCCCCCATCCCTGACCACCCACGCTAGCTTAACTACTAATTTACCGGTTTCGGCCTAAATGTGTGCCTTATTTTCTTGTTCATGTTATTACGGTCCTTTGCATATTGTTCCTATTGTCTTGCATATTACCTTTTCACACTAATGTTATTTTGCAATGTGTTCCTCTCTCAACCCTTGTAAAGCGCTCTGATACCTTTGGGTCTAGCCAGCGCTATATAAAACCTTTAAATAAATAAATAAAGGTGCTTCTACTAGATATCCTAGAACATGGATCAAAACTATATGCAGAACTGAAGCATGAGAGATTTGTATTGAAAGAGAAAAAGCTATTTGACATAATCACTAACGTTAAACTTACCTGCTTTAATTACCATAGTAAGAGTTTTTGTACAACCAGCCACTGCAAAACAGGTTAGAAAAAATCATCTTTCACAAGCAAATAGAGAGACGGATGTAGCAAAATAAATGAGTGAATTTATCCAGGGCATTCTGTTGCTTAATCTTCTTTCAGAAAACACATTATTTTATGCAGATGCTGTCACATGTCCTGTGCAGGCCCATTTTCGTTTTCCCTATAATAGGATAAGCACTTTGCAGACTGCCCTCTGCTTTGCGCATGTTACTATACATGATGAAAAAGTCCAATGTGCGGTAGCCACAGTTTAAGTAGCAGCAGTCCACGTTCTATGACTAAAATTGATGATGACATTTTGGCGGCTATCACCACGACTCTTGATGGTATTTCCCTCTTTATATATTTATCAGTTAACTACTGACAACGTTTATTTTGTGTCCATTCATGGGGTTGGTGATTGTCTGATTTCAAAAGTTGACTGCACACAGTTTTTGACAATGTCCACTCATTAAGGTATCGTTTCTGCACATGCAAGAGTGGCTGCCAGCAGACTCAATGATATCTCTTTGATATGATGTTTGCCAACAAATTAAGAGTTCTACTGTGTTGCGACCGCCACAGACCCACCTTTTTATTTCTTACCAGACCTTTGGATGTATTTATCTTGATAACTGTGGTCCTCTTATATTCGATTACGGTTTCAAATATATTTGGGTTGCCATGTATTCTTGCACTAGGTTCTCAGGGTCTGTCCACAGCACTCGACTGATGCTCGCAATGTCATAAAAGATGTGCATGTCTTTGTTGGAACTTATGTCTGTGGCACTTTCCATACAAACCAGGGTCCGGCTTTCGTCTCTATTGCGTGCTGAGATACAATGACATTAATGATAGTGAAGGTGCATTTCATGTCTCCATATAGGCACGAGGGCAGTTCTGTTGTGAAGTGGAAGAATTGTGACTTAAAAAAAAATTCACAGCAAGGGTATTAGGTACAGGACTTGGCTCTTCTTATGGGGTTAAACATGCTCTTAATAACCTCCCAAGAAGAATTCTTGGTGGGTGAACCCCATACTTAATGCTCTTTGGCATCAAGATGTTTGTTTCAGACCTTGATGGACTAGATATTGAGGCAGCTGCCACAATCTTTGACGTAGAAAACCACTGTGGAGTCTTCCAAGATCTACAAAAATGTTGTGATGATTTGTCAAAAACCCATTTGTCTTTGTCTCTGCCATCTGTGGCAGCGACTCTGATTCCTGTTTCTGGTTGGATTCCTAAAGTTGGATATCTGGTTTGTGACAAGATGGCGATCAAGAAAGAATCTGGTCCCTCCTACCATGCTCCTGTTCCATTGCTTGGTCTTCACGGTAACTGAACTGTGATTTTACTTCCACTACTAGGATATAAAGATATCACTGTGTTTCCACCGAACATGTCAAGTAACACCATTTGGCCAATACTCAATAGTATGCCTCGGGGTGTCTCAACAGGGGAGATTGATTTATAGCCTGTGAGCTCCTTTACCTCTGATCCTCCTTGGGTGCCGGAGAGGGATTTCGTGTTTTCAGTTGACTTGATACCTGTTTTACCTTCTTCACACTTCACAATGGAAATTGTTTATTCTGATCCACCTGAGGTCTCTTTAGGAGTGCAAGACTCAGGTCTACTCTCAGCCTCCATTATTTCAGATTAGTTCTTCTGGTTACTATATCGAAAGTGATAACTTTTCTTCTGACAGTTCTTTATTGTCTTCTGTTTTAACCACACCACCAGTGCAGATGTGTGTTTTCTTCTCCTTGTTAAAATGCACTTATCTGGTTACACCTTGGATATATGTCTAGACTGTGTTTTCCATGGTATTTTTCTGCATGTGGATTGGATTTGGGATAATCTTTTTCCTTTTGATTAATGGCCCGTACCTCTCAGAACGTTCGGCTGCAGAACTTATCGAGATGGTGTTGCTACACATTCCTCCTCATCGGTGGGCGGGAGGTATGGGGTGATATGAGGTTAGCGTGGGAGAGCTCGGCCAGGTGAAGGAGGTTCATAAGGTCCTGGATTGAGCTATGGATGCTCTGGGTTAGTTTATTCGCTCTGGAGGGTAGAGTTTTGAGATCCATTAGCTCTGGGGATGCTGGCGGGCGAGGGGGCATAGGTTCAGGAGCAAGAGCTTTCAAGGCGGCTTCTAAGGGTGGAAGGGGAGATAGGTTGGTTTGGATAGACTCCAGGGTCTTTAGAGTACCTAGCTCGCGAGTTTGGTGGATGGCAGATGAGGAGGAGGTTTGAGGACTGGCGGCTCTGCTGGAGCCGCCCGTGGGTGAGCTATAACGGTAGGGGTGATCAGTGTTGGGAGTCATAAGTGGGTTAGTTTGGACTACACCCACTTCTGCTACCTCTGAGACATCTTCACCCATGCAAACAACCTTTCCACCTTTCGGAGGGTGAATCCTGTGCTCTCGCACTCTTCTACACCTCTACCTCCGCCACTTCTAACCCCCTTGACCTTACGGGAAACACAATCCTAGCCATCCTCCGTGTCCACAACTCTGCCCAAGCCATCCCTTATCCGCATAACACGAGTTCGGCCCACCCAATCAGCATGGTCACCATTAACCCAAACAGGCCACCTACCCTCCATAACAGACGTGTGATGAAAAGCAACCTCACAGCGGTAGCCCTGTCCGTCCAGTACTCGGCCCCCTCCACTCCAGAACCCCCTTATTTGGTCTCTTAATCAATTGCCGACCACCAGTCAAGCATTCCGCTGATATTGCTGACCTCATTCTAAACAAAAACTTTGACCTAGATATACTAACAGAACCTTGGCTAAATTGCCTGGACCTATTAGTCCCTCAAAACTATAATAATGCCAGACTGGACAGACGCTCCAACAAGAAAGGCGGAGGCATCGCCTGCATCTATCGTTCCTCCCTCCTTGTCACTGAACTCTCGATGGACACCACTGACTCCTGTGAATACCTCGCACTCTCCATTTATAGCAGCTCACTACATCTCTGCAACTTACACATTTTCTACCACCCTCCAGGCTCCAACGACTCTTTTACCAATCATCTCTTGGAAATCATCACAACTAAGATTTCCTCCAATGCCAAAGAGATTTTCCTGGGTGATTTTAACCTGCACTGTAATGACACTAAAGATACCCACGTCAAAGCTATCAAAGACCTACTAACTGATCAAGCACTAACTCAAGCCTGCTCTCAGCCACCACACTCAAAAGGGGCCCTCCTTGACTGTATCATTTCTAAGGAATCCTAATTCAAGCTCATCTCCATAGTCCCTTGTGACTGGTCTGACTAGTCAATCCATCTCCTTCATCTTACCTGGGACCCGCAAGACTAAGACACCGCAACCGGTGATCCGCAAACGATGGACCAGAAACACTAAAAGCCTCGACCTTAAGGAAATGGAGGCTCGCTGTCAATCTGACCTCCCCCCGCACAGAACCTCTGTCAGAAACCTAAATGAGCATAACTCGTCAACTATATTGATCATTCTGGACGACCTTGCCCCTAAAAAGTACACAAGTCAAAGACAGGAACCCCTGGTTCACTGGTTCCCCCAACATGGAGAGGAGGTCCCCATGACAATGCAAAAGAATATGGAGACAACAACCCTCTGCAACTGAAAAAGCTCCCTCTTGACCTATAAATATTTTTATCATGGGAGTTACCTTTCAAACACAGGGCATACACCAACAATGTCTACACAAAATATTACTTTTTTCTTATTTTATTTCATTTTTCAGTACAAAAGTTTTTTCTTTTTATCATATTTTTCAAATGCAACAATTATAAAAATATATACATTATTCAAAAAAAAATTTCAACACGGTGGAGCTATAAATATATATCCTTAGTTATTCAAGTTCATATAAAACACAAAATCAATTAGATGTGCACAACCAGGTAAAGAGCCACACACACAACACATATATACTTCCTAAACATTCATCCCATCACAAAAACAACAAAAAAGTATCCTATAGCGTTGAATCTGTTGTCCAGTTGATGACCAAAGTCATTAGATTTGAAAGGAAGGCGAAAGGTCGACGCGTTTCGGTGGAAAAACAGCAGTAAGGACCACCTTCATCAGGACCAGTTGGAGACAGTGCGGTATAGGATCTCTAAACCTGGGATGCGGGTCTGAAACAATATGCACAAAGGTGATAATTTACAAGTATGCCCTATAATACATAGTATATTCTCATTTACATTTGAGACAACGGCATGGACCAACACACACACTCAAAATTCACACAACTTTACACCACCAGGTGAAACCTTATAGCCCACAGGACAAGGTGTAATACCCAATAACTCAAAAGAAAAAGAAAAGGCATTTCTATGCCAAAATTTGTACTAGAGTCCAATGGCAAGATAAAAGGCCTATTGAATAAGTACCTTTCTAAGAAACGTGGATACATGTAGAAGTGCTCCTACTGGATTACGACACACTGTAGCATGATCTAATATAGGAAGGACATGAATATTACTCATCCTTACTACATTTAATATTAACCTCGACATTTGCTGTTTATTAAGTAAACATGGTCAATATTAGTTACCTGAAGGTTAACAAAAATCCACGGGGCCAGATTTATATTTCTTTTATTAAAGTGGTTCAGGCAGCTGTATGCTGAAAAGTATAACAAAAAAAAGGCGCTATTCAGCCCTGATCAAAATATAGTACATACGATAGGTATTAGCCTACAAGAAGAATCTTTACCTGTAGGGTAAACAAAAAGGCAGAACGAGGCAAAGAGTGACTTATCGCAGTCTCTAAGTTAGGCGTATTCTTCATTCAAGGTGTGGAGGGGACGCCACATCTATAATAGAATAATTAGAGGTGCATAACATACACATCCTTACAAAATAGATATGAGAGCCATTATTTAGAACACACATAGGCCTACTTACATTTAAGTGTTTTTTAGTTGCTGTGTGGATGTCACATACTTCACCATAGTATGATGTCTCTTTGAAATGCAGATGTCTGAATCTGGAACTCTTTCCCACCCACCATCTGAAGAATCCCTTCTCTAGCATGCTTCAAGAAGGATGCCAAAACCTTCTTCATGGGTAAATTCCTTGCCTAATGGCTGCCATGCCTGACCACAAATCTGATGTTTCGAAGAATATCGTTTTTCCCAGATGACCAATCCTCCCGCAGAGAATTTACGGGGACTTTAATTTTTTACTGAATCTAATTATGATTGCAATCTTACCTTTGTAGCCCCAATATCCCCTATATTCCCCACACCCCTGCCCCTCCCCTTCCCTTTGTACAGTTTCTGTTTATTTCTGAACATTGACACATCTGATACCCTCAAGGGTCAAATTTGCGCTCTATAAAACACTAAAATAAACTAAAATAAAATAAAATAAAACATAACAATGTAATGTTAAATAAATGTTTCTTGTTTTAGTTGATTAAAACAATAACAATTTTTCACTCATATTAAATCATCTGTACAATTTTATCGTTTTCCTTAAAACCATAAAAACGTTAAATTCTTAGTTATTAATATACAGGACTATACAAGAGAACCTAGCTTACAGTAAACAAGTTCTGAGTGTTAGCTGATTAATGTTCCACTGTACAATCAAAAAGTTACCTTCCAGACTTTCATCTAAAATGTCAGATAATCTCACTTGAATTTCGTGAAACGTAAAGTTTTTAACACACCGGGGTAATAGCTAGCTGTTCTGTTTTTCACGCCCGCTCATGAGAGTTAAGAAACATTCTCAATTGACAGTTCATTAGAGTGTCAGTCGGGTCCAGACCTGCCATTATAGCCGATCTGCAGGTACTTCTTCTTCTGGTGTTTATCCCAATCCTTAATCAAGTGACGTTGTGCTGTGCGCAGTTTGGGACATAGGCAGAATAAGTGAATGAATTCCTCTCCGTTGCTGCCACAGAGCCAGCATTCTGTCGGCCCTTTATGGATCCAGGTTGGCTGATCTGCGATGGAAGGTAGTTTACCAAAGCAAAGGGCCATCAGTTGTTGCTTTTGAAAGATCAAAAATATAATGTTTAGATATGGTGTAGGCGTAAGGATCTTATAGATATTTATCGCCATCCATGCATACTTTCTCTTGCTGAATGTCTTTTTGTCAATTAACATGGAATTACATTTTGCTGATTTGTTCATAGCTTGTTCGAAGGATGGATAAGTGAAGTTAGTGTTCCACAGCTCACCTGTGCTGGTTGTTATTTGTGCTTTTTGGAGCTAATAATTGTAAGGTGATTTTTTTTTCATTTTCTAATTCCGCCCACAGGGCTTTGTTCAACACAGAGTCTACTTTGTTTTATTTCAGTCAGTACCATAGCTTAATAGTTGCATACACCCTTCCCAGTGTTTCGTTTATTAACCAAATTCGAGTATTACTTGTGCTGGGGATGCAGACTGATGTATCTGAAAAACCTTTTTGTATGTTGAGACTGGGAATTTGTTCAAAAGTTCAGAATCTTTCCTGTGTAAAGCAATGCTGGAGTATGTGTTGGAAGCATTTTAGCCTTTATCAATGCGAGCGAAGGTTTGTATGATGGCCCGTTCAGTTTTTTGCCTAGGGTCCTGAAGGCAAACATCAGTGCGTTTGTTTTTTTTTTGTTTTTTTTGGCTGAAAACCTTTATTGCACCTTACAATCTTACACAGCTTCTGGCCTACAACCCAAGGGGCCGGCCGCCATACAATCACGACAATATTGTTTCTAATGGATAACTCCGCACAGTGACCGCCATTTTCGGGGTTGCGGCTATTTCGCATTATAGTGAAGGTACATCATTCTGAATTGTTTGCTAATCTAATTAGGTTTTTTGTTTTTTAACAATAAACAACGTAAAAAGAAACAAAGAAATCACATTTAGGTCATTAATTGTTTAAATAAATTTGCACTGACTATTTCCTGGCAGATTTCTGGAAAGCCTATCTGCACCTAAGCCCTTCGGGTCAGTCGCAGCTTTTAGTTCTAAGAATATGTGTAGGTGTGTGGTTCTTCTGTGTCTTCGCTCAGTTGGTCCCGCCGTCTCTCCCCTCCCAACTCTCAAAGTCACCCCCAATCCTACCTCCCTACTCCCACTCTACCCACCTCCAAGCACCGCTAGTCGTCCTCCCCCTGCTCATCTGATGTCATTGGGTCGTCTGCCGGCAATGGTTCTAAAAGTTCTCCCCTGTACACGTTCCATGAGGTCCAAATCCTGTTCCATTTCCTCGGGCAAGCCCGGCTAGCGTACACCGCCCGTTCTGTGAGCATCACCCTGTCCATATTTTCACACTATTGTGTTCTCGTCTGCACCTCTACCGCCCCCCACTTCTGTGTTATGTCCCGCTTGGCGATCACCATGCAGTGCATTTGTTTTTTGTAGCATATACGCTTCCTGCTCTCAATGGTTCTGCCTGTTGTCCATATAAAAACCCAGGTATTTGTAGTTAGAGACTTCCTCTAGAAGGATACCCTCAAGTTGTATTTTCTGCTTGCCCGTTGGGTAGTTACTGATTAGAATTCTCTTTCTTTTAGATGTATTAATTTTTAGTCTATTAGTTGTTATGTATTCCAACATGCCTGTGAGTGACCTGCAGAGGCCGATCTTGGTTAGGCTCATTAGCGCCATATCATCTGCGTATGAGAAGTGTGATAGAGATAGCATTCCCATTTGAGTTGGATGGGAGTTGATCTTGTTGAGCTGGTGGGTCATGTCCACCATGAACAGATTAAAAATGTGCAGAGCCAGCATGCATCGTTGTTTTAGACCTTTAGTGGTAATCACCTTTCTTGTTAGTCTTAAGCCATCTCCCAGCTTTACTCTCATCCATGTGTTGAAATAAAGAAGCAGTATTCCTCTGAAAATTCTCTCGGGAATATGCCATGCTTTTGACTTTTCCTGTTGCCAGTGACGATCCACACTATCAAATACAGCCTTGAGGTCTATGAAGCAAAGGGAATCAAATTAAGCTTGTTTGACCAGATAGTCAGATGTTCCAGGATCAGGGAGTCATAGTACTTTGCTTCTACGTCCAGTAAAGCGATTAACCTGTAATTTGCCATACATTTTCAATTCCCTCCTTTCTTGCTGAGATATTGAACCTTGCCAGCTGGATGGAATTTGGTTTAAATTCTCAGCTTCTTTGAACAGATTAATCAGTTTCCTTCTCCAACAGGATGGGCATGTTTGAAGATTGCTTGATGGATGCTGTTTAGTCCTGTTGCCCATATCCTCGGCCTTTTCATTATTATTTTATTTACACCATCCGCTACCAAGGCAGGCCTGTCTGATCTTGCCTTTAAGAAGAAAGCCCTGGTCTCAGGCCCATTCTGTTGCATTTCATCCGCTGGCAGCTCCATAGTTACGTGTTGATACTTTGTGCTGTCCTTTTTCTGTCTGGAGGCATCATAATTTTCCTTTAATTCCTCAAGGTCCTGATGATTTACGCACTGTTTTCCTTCCCAACTGGGGGTTTCTAGGTTGTGGTTTCTGTGAATCTTTTTGTTAGAAGCATTGCCTAGTCGTATTCTTGTATATTTGAAGTTAGAGAGTTCACTCAGATTGTTTATCGTTTCACAGAATGTACTAGAGTTAGTTTTGCTTGCGTTGTACAGTAGTTTTGCCCAAAAGTTGTCCTTACTTTTTCTTTTGTGTTCCCATAGCTCCATTTTGTATAGTATCGAGTAAGAAATGGCATTAGTAGTAATGAAATTGCTCTGTAGTCAAGCCTGGATTGCGACTTCCCTCTGAAAAAAGTATGTTGTGGTGGGTGTCTTCATGTGTTTCAGCTATTTATGACTCTCAATCCTAGGTTTTCAAGCATTATCACCAAGCGTTGCCCTACGAGGTCGGGGGGCGACTAAATTTGAACTTGGGGTTGTACGTCCCAGCATTTGTTATCTGTGGCTAGTTTTTCATCTTCGTCCGGGGTGAAAATTAAGTTTGATTTGAAGTCTCCTGTTACAACTATGTCCCAGGAGGGGTTTGCACTTATGTTGAAGATTATGGCTGTTAACAAAGAGTTGCAGGCTTTTTTCTTTTGTGCCGTTGGATGTGCATAGGTGTTAATTAACAGTACAGTTCTTGGTTTCTCTTTTGCCGGCAGCGATATTTTATTAATTGCACGTTCATTCCAGCGAGGACTATCTGCTGTGATTGGATGTTAATAGCTGTGGACACATAGACTGCTAGGCTGCCTTCCGGACGACTGTGTCTCCTGTGTTTCTCGGCTGTTGTTTTAAATTGTGTAAATCCTTTAAGAGGCAACTCTTCCAGAGCCCATGACTTCTGAAGGGCAATTATGCCACATGCAGTAAGAACTTGAGGGAGGCTGCCTTCTTCGAGACATTTTTTTTGCTCCACCTATATTCCACGAGAGAAGGTGTACTTTCCAGTTTTTGCAGTTCTCTGCCTGTTTACGTGCTGGTCAGTTGTTTTTCTCTTTGTTCAGGATTCCTAGAAGACAGCTCCATTGATCATTGTCGGGTTCTATGTTTGCCTTTTTGTCAATGGGAGCCCCATTACACCGTATGGCAGGTGGGCTTCTCCCTTTAGCTTTCTGAAGGACTGAATACACCTGTGGTTTTCTTTTATATGTCCTGGCCCTACATTTACCTTCTGGATGGGGTTCCAGCAAGCAAGCTGGGATTACATGGTGTAGCGGGTTGTGAAGGCTTTATTCCCCATATATCAAATTATTGGTTTTGGCTCATAATGAGCTGAGCAACTTCCACTGTTTGCCATGTGGTGAGCATTTGTTCGTTGACGTTTTCCTTTCCCTTCTGGCAAAATTCCAATGCTAGGAGGTGGGTTGACTTTAGATGTTTTAGTGCTGGGATGTTGGTTAGTTATTTTAGTATGTTTCCCCCGTTTAGAAAATTGTGCCGCCCCTAGGACTTGTATTCTGGTGTAAATGATATTTGCTGTAGTGATAGTCCATACTGCTGTGTATTTTTGTTAATTTCGTCTTCTTGTTTTTTTCCCGCTACAGGTGACTTTTGCAGTCCATGGTTTCCATGATGGTGCATACTGCCCTTAGTGGTGTTTTGTGCTAAGGTTATTGGTGATTGCAGGTTATTCTGATTTGTCTCAATCTGTCTTGTAGTTATTTCGTGTTCTAGGATTCTTGATTTGGTTTCTCAGGTGATTGCCATTGGCCAATTCCCTAGATTATATTTTGATAAGATTGCATTTTCATGGTTTTGTATGCAAAATCCAAGAATGTTATACTGCTTGATGCCTCTAGTTTTGGGTCTGGGCGACTGTGACTTGAATGCCAATATTGGTGTCGTCTTGTGATCCCTGTCTTGGAAGGATGTTTCTGCCTAGTCCCAGATCTCTAGCTCATTGGTTTCAATCCTACCTTGCACATTTTTCGTTGCCCTTGCTAAGTCCAATCCTTGATTGTTGCGTCAGTGCTGAGCAGTTATTTAGGCACTTCTTTCTTGCTTGAGGTTCCTACTGTCTGCTCTTTAGGCTTCAGTGTTTCTACCTTGTTGCCTTTTTCCAAGTTCCAGTGTCTCTTCAAATTGATTGCGACTATGTTGCCTTTTGTTTGCCACTTTTCTTGTGCTGAGATCGAAGCCCCCCTTGATTAGGTTGCTGTTTTGTGGGGTTTTTGTGTCCCTTTTCTTGCGCAGTGATCGAAGCCCCCTCAAGTGAATACTGCTGTTTTTCCACTGGGTCCGGGCCCTACCACACTGTGGATGTTAGTGTCTCTCAAGTCATGTTGGTCCATATCTTCCCGAGTGTCCATCTTCATATATCAGTGTTTGTGGTTACCACTTGAGGTGTCCGTTTTTCCCACCAATGTCCTGGTGAGGTTAAGTTTGTATCTCTAGTTGAACTAAATATTGGGTACATTTTAATTCCCGGCTTGTTGTCACCAATTGTTAATTTGTTTCTCGCTTTCCTTTTGCTTTTTTTGTCTTTTTGTTTGCTTAATTGGAGTATGTTCTTCCAAATTTGATGTGGCTGTAGCACCAAGCTTCGTCATTGCGGGTGCTGCCTTCGTTCCCATAGGTCTTTGTGAATCGGATGGCGTTTTAGTTTCCTTGTCGTCCTCTTTCTTTTCTGCCTGCATAGGAGTTGCTGTTTGTGTTTCGTTGTCCGCCTGCATGGGAGTTGTTGTTTGTGTTTTGTTGTCAGCACCCGTATGCTTGATGTAAGGTGTGCTTAGCTGGCTTACAGCTATTATTTGTTGTAAGAGAGTTGGTATAAGGCTCACTTTGTCGATGATTGGCCCACAAGCACAGGGATTTTGCTCAAATGAGAATTTGGATTGTGCTCTTGTTATTAGATTGTTAAGGTTATCCAGCTTAGTATTTATCCCTGCGATATGTAGTGCTGTGATATTCATTAATTCAATTTGAATGTCCAGCTTGTCCAATTGCAAGATGATTGCCTTTGTTGAGGATTGAAGTGTATGTAGTCACGTTCTGAAGAGCTCCGGGTAGCTACATGTGCTACTGGGTGTTTTATCTTGTGTTGATGTCGGTTTTGATTCAAAGCTTGATAAATGATTTCTGGTGACTGCTTGGCTGGTATTCTGCAATGTTAGGGCAGCTAAGGTTACTTTTTCGTAATTACAATGGATAGTTATTTCTCCATTATTTTGCATTGGGAAGATTTAGCAGACAATGCCTCTTTAGCGTCTATGTCTTGCGATGGCTTCTTGTTAGGCGTGAGGCTTAAAGTTCTCAGCCATGACTTATCTAGGTCTTTTATTTCATCTGAATTTATCTTGTGGATCTGAGCCACGGTTGTAGGTCCTTGTATAGTTGTGTGTAGATTTGTAGGCTTTGGAGTGAAGTTAAATAAAGTTTTAGGCCTGTACATTGATTTGGTGAATTAACTATTACATTTTTGGTTTCTCATCCGTGGCTCCCTTCTTTTCCATGGCAGGCTGGGGCTCGTCTATGGCCTTATTGTTGCACACAATGCTAATGTTTTTATGTGGCTCTCAGGGGAGTTCTCTGGTACAGAACCTTGACTACGTGCATTCTGTCTTAGAGATGACCATGTCCATATCTGCCAGGCTATTTGGGTCCATTGTGTTTGTTATGGAAGCGCTGTGCTTCTCTTCTGTTGTGACGCTATGTGCCAACCTTTGGGGAGTTAGTGGTGCTGGAAGAGCTGGTACTTCTCTGGGTGTTGAGTATAAGGCAGCCCCGGGGACTTTGAAAAAGAAGAATCTGGAGCTTTTTTCCTTAAGTTCCTGAACGGTGTCAGAATCAGTGAGGTTAATGGACTTTTTTGGGGTGCGTCCTGTTCTACTACTTTTATAAATTATTTTGGTTTCTGGGTCTTCCATTACTTTTATGGCTGTTTTGGAGTCTGCCTAACTTTGCCTGATCTCATCCTTTCTGCAACTCTATGTTTTGTGCAATCATGTTACCCCTATGATGTTGTGGGACCCTTGATGCTTTCCACCGCCCTAGACCTCTTGAGAATTCTTGAGACTGACAATCTGCCTGTCTGCCTTGCAACTGTGGATGTTGGGTAAGGAATAAGCAAGTAATTTATTAGTGTCCCTTTTTTCCTTCGGTTTTCCAAAGTGTTTGCATTTGGTTTTTGGTTCTATTTATCCTGTGTGTCCTGTTTTCCCTGTGTCCTATGTTCTGTGTCCTGTATCCTGTGCTCTGTGTGCCATTTTCACTCCATGCTTTTTCCGTGTTTTATGTTCTTCAAATTGTTTTTACTCTGTTGGGGGGTTTATTTCAATTAGTTGGTCCCCCTATGTACCCTTGTTTGTGCCCTTTTTTGTGCCCTTGAATGTATCTATTAATTGGTTTTTCGATTTCTGGTCTTGTTTATAGCCGCTCCAGGTAGCTTAAGCAACAATAGTCAGGGAGTAGGGCAGTTGAAAAGCAAGAAGCATGGGATTACTCTGAAGGTGTTGCAATTGGGTTAAAAATGTAGAATCCAAAGTAAATTTGTGACCCCCAGGGTCATGGGTTGGGACTCCCTTCTCCTGCATCTCCCTTCCTTTACTGGGGCTACTCTAAGACTGTGATGGCAAACGAGGGCAAGTGAGTCACACCACTCCTTACCAGTTCTTATTGAGCCAGATTGTGCTGAGGGAGGGAGGGAAGAATTACATCCAGTGACTGTAATAGAAGGTAGTTGGTTGGTTAAGTAGGTTCGGTAGTAAGGAAGAGATAGAGTCCTGGTGACTGAAAATTGATGCCTATTCAGGGGCTCTGAGGTCTGTGCTCTCAGTTCTAAGGCCTCTCTATGGAGGTCGGTGACTTGTGGCTCATGGCCACCTGCAACTGCCCAATCCTGTGCAGCAACATCGACGTCGGCAGGGGTCCGATTTGCCCCCAGCTATTTTCTTACACCACTAGGACCGAGCTAAGGCTGGGGGTGGTTGGGGAGCCTGGCAGGGGTAACGGGCTAGTGTTAGCTCACTGATATATAAATAGGTGAGTTGGGACGAGCTGGGTAAGATAGGTGAGTTGGGAGGCTGGATGGAGCTAGATGGAGCCTCAAGAATGCTTCAAGAAGGTGAGGACTTATAGGAGCCCCCTCTGACCTGCAAACCGCACCCTGCCTGGCTGTGCCACTTCCACAGGTGGGAGGGTAGCTCTTGCTGCAGCCCGTTGGTTCTTTGCTGTTAGCTGCTGGGCTCAATGTGGCGTGCCAGCCCTGCCGTCTCCCACTACGGAGCTCCCTGCGCTGGTCCCTGCGCAGGTCCCTGCCTTCTTTGCCTCAACGCCTCACCTCCTCAGGTAGTGCTTTGGGTGGTGCTTCTGTGTTTTGTTATATTTTTACGAGCTGCCTGTTTGCTGCCTGTTTGCTGCAGGTGCCTACGGCTATGGCTACAGCTATTGCTGTGGGCTGCGTCAAACCGTTGACCCTGTGTGCCGTGTGCCATGCTGCTCCACTCTGCTGCTTCTTGATGCCTTCCTGCTGCACATCATGAAAGTGAACCAGAACTCAATGATCATAAAATGAAAAGAGACCAGTTCCTTGTTAACCCTTCCTCTGTCCTAGTCACTGATGGAATTGTATGGAATAAAGTATCATTCTATGTATTTGGTCTTACATAGACCCTGCAGATACCATACGTATTCCGTATTTCCATGGGTGATCTGATAGGGACTGGATTTCAATCAGATGATTGGGATGTTGATGGTGTAAATTCCAGGTTTTCAGAATTTCAATCTTACACTGTCTTTGACACTGATGATTTGTAGTTAATTTCTGCTAACTATGCCGATTTGTTCTGTTATCAAGATTATGGGCACCATTTTTTTTTGCGCAGAGCTAACGGACAACGTCCCCAATATAATTGTACTCAGTGGTAACATTGCCCAACTCCATCTCAGGGTAGTTCCAAAACACAAAAGATGAAGTACACCGAATTCACCGGTTATGATCTTTCGGACCCAGCATCATACTATGTTTACTCAAACGAAGTTGATCTATGCATCCGTTTTTATTGATAACTACGCCCTGAAAGGATGTGATTACTGGAAGGACAATATTGACCTATGTCCTAGCAAGTCCAAGGTACAGAATCTCTATTCTGTCTGAAGACTATGTTAATTATGTTTGTTAATGACAGGGTCCAACAGACTACTTGTCTTGGGTTGGCTAAGATTAAAGAATTGAATACTCCCACTTTTCCATCCTTGGCCCTCTTTGATAATTGGCAATATACACATTATACTGAACTAAATAGTATGACACTAAATGGTACATTTAATGGTACATTTAATTCTTCTGCAATAGCTCCTTATGGGTGGTCATTATGGCCTTTAAACACAAATGCTTATCATTCTTGTTTCTTGTTCTCTACTTCTGGGTTAGAATTAAATAGATCTGATCCACGTTCTCCACAAACACCATATTACAATACTGTTCTACTTATTCTGTAGGTAAATTATGTCAGCAATGGTTAAAACATTCCACTTTGTTTGCCGTAAAACAACATTGTTCTCTCCTATATGAAGATACACACCTCGCTGATCTCTTTTTGGGTCCAACATCCCCACATTCAAAATGATTTATTTGTGCTGCATATAATAAACTTTTGAAATGTTTCAACTGGAAACTGCAGTATGTTTACGTCAAATTGATCAAAATAGTTTAGATAAAGTACTTGCTGTTGAAGACAACAGTATTAGCAGATTGTCATCTGGTATTTATATTATATTGTGTCATCTGTGATTGATATTGTACAAAATTAAAAGGCTACCTTGTATCATGCTCAGAATCAACTTAGATCAGGTATGCAATTTGACTGGACACAGCAAGCACTTAAGAATGGATGCTTAACTTGGCATTACTTAAATTGTAGCGCATTGTTCTTACCATTTAATTTGAAAAGTAAACAGCCATCAATGGCTATGAAAGATGCTAGTTACACTGCTACACATAGAGAAACTTGAACAACTTCCTTTCACTATAGCTGTAACTCATTCTTTGGTGTGGTTGATATACTGGGTTATCTCATTGCCAATTGCGATGTTTCAATTCACTACCTGCATGAAACACTTCCCAGTAGATAAATATGAACCTCTTGGCAGAAGCTATATACATGAATTATGGTCCTTGCCCTTTACATATCACTGTCATCGAGCGGAGAGATATATTTTTCTTACAGGAGAAGGGTGCGACTCCACTGCCAGTCATTCCCTTGTTTTGTTGACAAGTAACAATGCATGGCTCTTGTGATGTTTCTGCCCCATTATGGCTTATTATTTGAAAGGAAATCCTGTTCCCAATTATTCCCACTCTCACACTGCTTATGAATGGCAGGTATCCTGTCCAAAATAACCACAACTGTTGCGGTCTGACAGCAGGAAGTCTATATGTGGAGCTGGTTTGCCGGTTAGTTACTTCTTGCAAAAACATACTGGGGCATATTACCAAGCAATAGCGATAATAATCGCTATTGCTTGGTTAGAGACAAAAACGCTACGGCGATTTTTACCGCAAATAAACCTTGGTATTACCAAGGTTTAACGCAAATGCGGTAAAAATTGCCGCAAAGCATGAATATCGCTGAAAAGTCAGCGATATTCATGCATTAGCGAGCTAATGCTCTTAGCCATGTTATCCACCTCCCATTGGATAACATGGCTAAGAACTGCTCAGGGCAGGTGTTAGCTTTTGGAGATATTCCCGCTTAGCGCGAATATCTCCAAAAGTTGGTAATAGGAGATAGCGATGTTAGCGACTGTTTTCAGTCTCTAACATCTTGGCACGGTCACTTTGCATCTCATTAGTGATAAATAAATATCACTGACATGCAAAGTGGCACCCAAAGTGGCACCCAAGATGGTCGCTATCTCCTACTAGCTGTCGCTAACTGGTGTTAGCAGCAGCTAGGTAATAGGGAGATAATTTTATCTCCGCTTTCTTGGCTTTTAAAGCCAAAAAAGCGGAGATAAACCCCCTTGATAATATGCCCCACTGTTTCCCCCTCCACATGGGAGTGTAGATAGTTCATTGTGGCCTTCCATACCAACTCTGAAAACATATTTCAAAAAGCTAAGCAGACTAAAAGCATTTTTGTTTCAACAAGAAGTGACTCTTACTTCGGCACATGAGACCTTTGAATTACAGGTGGCTAGAACATCTAGTAAAATACTGCCATTGTTAAACACAAATCTCCCCCTACTTTTTGGGGAATTGATACATCAAATAATTATTGTGTTTGATTCAACAAGCAGGGCACACTTTTATGAACCTGTGGGCTCTGGCCTTGTAACATAATTTCAAACTATTTTTGTTGTCATCCCAGCTTTTATACGTCCGATTTTTTCCAGCATGTTCAGTGGGTTCCCGCTGATGCTTGTCTTTATTTTCGGCATCATTGTACTGTTCCTGCTATTCAGTGATGGCTGCACCATTGTGACCCTTCCGGGACAGACATCGCTGCAACTGTACCGTGAGGTAGTGCTACAACATTTTGGAATGGTGCCCTCAAATGCTCTGGAAGCCGAATTCTGTCTAACCTTCCACTATGCTTACTTAACCTGTGTGCAACCTGTGTTCCATTGCATCTGGTGCCCCATTCAATGGGTTCTGGATGTCTTACTGTCTACCCCATCTCACGCTGCCTTGGATTTTGAACTGTTGATGGGTCCTAAAATGGCCCATAACCAGGACTGTTCCTTGGGTATGTGGCCTGCAGCTGGAGGTGATCTCTGTGTAACTGCACAGCGTCTTCTGGATCTCAGTTTCATCTAAATCAACACAGGATGTCCTTTGATGGTTTTGTTGTCTACTGGATATGAGGAGCATGTTTGCTCCTTCAACCTGCTCAACTGGATGGTTAACATTTCTAATTTGGAAAGCTCAGATTTCTTACTGGAATCATTATCTTTTCATTTGGCAACCCACATCAAGGGTCTCGGCGATGCACTGTAAATGGATGCATCTTCCACAAAAAATCTTTCCTTCCAATTTGGCCATAGACCCTATCAGAGACACTGACTACAAACTATTTTGAAGCCTTTTTTCTGTTTATCCACTGATTTCTGTTGTCATTTGGTTGCGACCTTCCTGACTAAACGGAGGATGTCATATGCCCTATGCAGACCACCCATTGTTTTTTTTCCCTATGTTAGCATGAGCACATTGCATAGTGCCCTGTGATTTGCGCACTTTACTATACAAACATATTTTGCTTCATGCCACACTGTACTTTCACACAGAACCTGCTGTTGTTTTTGCATTCTGTTCTTTCCTTGGATTTAGTCTGCACACCATAGACATGGCCAAACAACAATGCCCCTTCTTATTCTCTTCTGGTCAGGCACTAGCATCAAATTCAGCTGTTGTTTGGGAGCATATACTTTTGTCATATAGCTATGAACAGATAGGCAACAACACACTTTTAGAGGGACCTTTTAAGGGAAGACATTGTGACTGCACCTGAGATGTAGAACTGCATCTGTCCAGGCTAAGGTACGGGGTCTGCTACCAACTCCCAGAGATCTGATATATAATCCTGTTGCTTCTGTAGAAGGGTAGGAGGGTTAGGCATCTCCTTTTATTATTTGTGGACTACCTACTATGCTGACCGTATTTGTGCCTTAATGATTGTGGCAAGTATGCTGCATACTGCATCACAATAGTTAAAATAAACATTTCAAACTTTTTTCGTGTCTCTGTCAGATCTTATTCTGGAATAGTATGATTGTGAGAGTGAAAGGGTGTGTTGTGCAACCATGACGGGAGTGTTGTGTTCTTGGATGTCTAATCACTTGTTTCTCTGTGAATGAGTAGGAGGGCAAGTAAGACACTATAGCTAATTGGTCCTGGGCTCATGGGTGCTCAGGTGGTAGGATGACTCATTCCCTGCGTGCCAGCATTCTATAATCTCGCAAATAGTTCTGTTATTCCGCAGAATCCCTCAAACAATGCTGCAACCAAGCCAGTAAAGCACAAACACATAAGAGAGCATGAAAAAAACTTTCACCTGAAGAATTCCAATTTGAAAAGGTGTCCTAATTGAAAACTGCTGTTGTTGTGAACTATGTGTCACAATTCATTCATGTAAAACTTTGGTGCTGTCTTTTAGACTCTTCTATGGATATCAAAGTCAGATTGCACCTTACAAGACCTCAAAATATCTGTCAAAGAATGTGAGAAAATCTGATGAATGTCTAAAAGTGGAACAATTGACCTTACCTGCATCAAAAATTTGACACCTACACCTGTGCAATTTGATACATTCTGGTCATTAATATCGAAAAGTTGTTAGCTCAGTGAAACATTGCGCATACTTCAGTGAACACCGAATTTCCTATTATTGCTAGTGAAATGATTGCCAATGAGAAGTTGGTGTCTGCAGAGATATATTCAAACGGTTTGGGCCATGTTGTTATAGAACTTAACAGCAAATTGACAGAATATGATCTTTGTGTTCTGCCACTTGTTGAGTGGGCTGTTCAAAATGGTTGCAATTGATTCATTGTACTGTCAAATGACACCAATGTTATTACTGTGCTACTTCGATTTGTTGCAATGTTCATAAGTCAAGGATTGCCAGACTTATGGATATGTTATGGAACACGCAAGAAAAGACACTTAATCCCATTTCATATTCTGTACAAGAAACTTGGCCCAAGATGCCCGGTGTTCTTATCTAGGCACATATTGCTATGGGTGATGACACTATGAGCCAAGTTGAAAAAAAGCTTGGAGCTTTACTTGCTGAACCTGTGAAGTTTCTAAAAGGATTTGCTGGGACAGAAAAATAATGTGACATTAAAGACGTACAAAAATACCTTGTGCGTGTGTGGAAAAAAAGTTCCCACAGTCACACATTTGGCTATCTTCGGTACAGTGAGTTAAAGAGATCAAGTCCACTAAGTGACCTTCCACTGACGTCATAGTATGTGCGTGGACACATTAAAAGAGCATTCTACTTGACCAGAAGTTGTGTAAACGTTTTGGATCATGCATATGTAGAGAAAAATCCATGTGAATTTGGTTGGGAAGAAATTGATGGGGTGCTAAATCCTACAGAATTTCTAAAGACTCTACCCACAGAACTTACAAGTACATGTACTTGCAATATCTGTGCAACAAAAAGATATCCCTGTTGATATGCTCTTCTCAAATGCTCAACATTCTGCAAATGTACAATGAGCGATTGCAGGAAAAAAAAAGTATAAAGTGAACTATGAAAATTACTCTAAAAAGGAGTGACTTCATATTCAGATCATAAGCAATGTTTGGCATATACATAAAAGGATTAACATCCATTATCATTTGTTTCAATATTATATATGTCCCTTCTTTCTCTATTAAGCCAATTTGCATGCTTTGAGCTTGTACTTAGGTCAGCATAAGTGGCCTGAAATGGTACACTTCCATTCCTTTAGCCATATCAACCTCGATGTGCCGCAATCTCATCCAATTTTGGAAGTGAAGCAAATTTGGGCCTGATTAATGCTTTGACAGGAGGCTATGTGGTTTAGTATGCATGAATCTGCTCAATGCAAGCTCATCATTATTACATTATTTTTTAAAGCTCAAACATTTCAGAATAGACCTGGGTCTGTAACTCTCTGATGGCAATTTGTCACGGCTTCAAGAACTAGAGATCATTGGTAACCAAGAATGTAGCTAGGCTCTTTGATACAAGCACAGGGAAGAATGGCTGGCAGTCACATTTTGTTGAGCTGCATTGATGGTACTGCTGCTGTTATTGCTGGGGCCAAAAAGAGTGCTGACTTAGCCACTGTGAACACACAAATGAAACAAGTGTAAAGCATGTGATAGTGTCTGTCTGTGCCTGGCTTTGGCTGTTCCGAATAAGTGTTTGAAAGATATGTGAGAGAGAGAGGATTTGGTAAAGGGAAATGTTGAAGAGAGGTGGAAGTAGCAGGCTGTGGTCCGGTGACTATGTTAGCATAAGAGGCCTGATAGGGCAGTCTTCAATGTGTGGTGCCACGCCACCCCAAATGCTTCTGATCTCATCATGTTTTGGACACTAAGCAGTGCAGGCCAGTTTAGTACTTGCAAAATAGTGGCAGCTGTGGAAAGGACTGCTGCACAGCCAATGATCACCTCACCATATGGGTGTGTGTTAATTGCACCCGTATATACCGAGGCCACAATTCCAAATGGGTCTTCACACTCAGGACAAAGGTTCCACAATCATTGTGGGATCTCTACAGACATCATGGGATCTCTTCACTTCAGTAATCCATTGAGAAGATCCCACCATGGGTGCAGAGATCCTGCCACAACTGAGGAGCCTTTGGCCTGTCATATAGCTAATTATTTTCTATATACGGTGTTAAGTTAGCATGAGCTTATTAAATGTTTAAACACCATTTTACCTTTCTGCCTCATTTTGCACACAACACATAATTGTTGTTTTAGCTTTCAACCCAGAAGAGCTTCGTGATTTACTTGAGAAATAATATGTTATTGCTCTGATATCAGTTTTGCTCGGTACACTGTCTGCACATTGAGTGCTGAAGGCTGCAAGGATAACTAGACACAATGTTGTTGTGAGGTCTGATCTTAGCACCTCCATAGACATAAAACACATCCTGCTGCCAAAATCTGGCTCTAGGTGGGTTTTATATTGTTGTGCTGAACACACACGTAACACACTTGATGGTGCTTCGCATGCAGAGAGCTGGTGGAAGATGATGTGATCCTCAGCCACTGAGAATTTGAGGTATGGGTCCGCCCTGCTAAAACCCAAATGAGACCTTCTTAGATATAAAATACTATGCTAAATAGGGAGGGTGTGAATTAGGCATTGTTAATTCCAATTCATTTC
Organism: Lissotriton vulgaris; assembly: GCF_964263255.1. Lineage (NCBI taxonomy): Eukaryota > Metazoa > Chordata > Amphibia > Caudata > Salamandridae > Lissotriton > Lissotriton vulgaris. The sequence goes on from NC_141691.1 coordinate 464,080,421, forward strand.
AGCATTTTAGTATGCTGTCCCCTTTCGCCTTTTATGGACTAATAAGTATGCTGATAACTTTGTTGCTTATAATATGTTTGCTAGTATTATACAAGATACTGCATTTGATAACCATGCATTAGTAAATAAATATTTCAAAGATGTACGTGTCCTCATTTACTCCATGTTCTAGTTTGCAATGATTATATAACGAAAGAGTGTTCATGTTTTCCACGATACCTGAGGTAATCTAAGTTCATGTTCTGGTCTGTCTAAGCATTGGGAGTTTGTTATGACCAATGAGACACTGTAGCTAGCTCGGTAAGGGGATTTTGGGTACTGAGGTGAGTTTTGGGCCATCCTAATTCACTGAGGTTCCAGGTCTCTATGCACAGTTCTGTAGGAGAACGGAATTCCCGCTACATGGCGCCCAAAGGTGTTGGCCTTATATCATGACACTCGAGTAGTATTTCATTCATACCTTAACCCCTTCACTGCCGTTTCCGGAAAGCGTTGGTGTTGGAAAAACCTACCTATTTTTAAAATAGGTCTTTTCAAGCTTGAATCTTAACTAAAACAGTTTCCTTGAATTACTAGCCAGTTGCGCTACAAAGTTTACTTTGTTTTTCATATTTCTCGTGCTGCCGTGGACATTCCGCAGCATAGTCGCATTGCGGTGCGGGATCATTTGCGGATGTACACTGTGCCTTTGGAAGGCTTGGCTGTGGTCATGGTGGTGAGTGCGGATGCTGCTTACTCTTACGAACTATTTTATTCGTGGGTGACATTTCCGGAGGTGGACGCGAATTCTGGTGTGTTCCACACGTACACTCCCACGGCTATACCTAATGAGTATACTCCGTACAGGGCACAAGAAGTTCCTATTGACGTTTGGCAGCATCGAGTTTGGTTTGGTGGCGCCCTACCCCATTCTTTGAACGCTCCCTGGTTAGGTCCTTTGTCCATTCCAGGCGCTAGTTGGCCTGTTTTGGCTGGATTTACCCCTCATCCTCTACACGGCAATTGTAATGTGGCTGAACTTCGACAACTACATGTAGTCGCGATTGCCGTGATTAGAACCTTAGTGCATTACATGGGCCGTAATCTTCTGGGTGGAGCCCCGGGGGGGTGCGGCGCTTCCGGCCGGACAGGGTGGTTTGAAACTCAGTCCCGTCATGGTCAATGCAGTATTGGGCAAGAAGCCCCAGGATAAGGATGATTTTCCTTTCTGGCTTGCCGAGAAATTTGACCAGCTGGAAGCTGTATTTCCTTATACGACTCCGGGTGAAAAACAACGGATTCTTACGCTTAGTTTGCCGAAGGATTTGACCCCTGAGCTTGTTGACTGTGAGACCTGGGGTAAGACTTTTGCAGCGGTCTATTTGAGGTGCTACGGCACCCCGTCTATGTCCGTACTGTCTACAGTCCTTAAATGTGTTCAAGATGATCATGGACCAGAGTCTGTGGTAGAATTGGGCATGCGCTTGTGTGGCAACTTTGATGTAGTTTGCGATCAGATCCTTGCTAATGTCAAGGGGGATGCAGTGAACTTTCAGGTTGCTAACGCATTGGCAGCGCTTCCCGATGCCGAGAAACCCCGACAGTTGGCGAAAATTATTGTGGCGGCTTATAAGACCGTGGGTCGCAATAGTAAGGGTCTTAAGCCTTTTTCCGTTAAAGAGAAAAAGCAGCCCCAGGGACAAACTTCGGACACGGAAGTTCAGCCAAAGTCCAAAAAACTAAATTGGCCTAAAAAACAGAAACAGGGTAAGCAACAGCAACAACAACAAACCCAGGCTTCTCGTCCTGCATCTCCGTTGCCTGCGCAGTCGGAACGTGTTTATAACTTGCGCGACCGCGCGACGATTAAAACTCCTGATCGATTTCAGGCTTCTGAGCAACGCTCTCCTCGTTCCTTTCATGACTCATCGGCCCCGACAACCGGTGGTGGAGGGGGTGGCAGGGGTCGGGGTGGCCAGCAAGGACGTGAACAGCCCCGCCAGAGAAACGGTGCAGAAAAGCAGGAAGGCTCTACGCCTAAGAGACTGTAGATTGCCAAGAAAAAAGTCGCAGCCTTAACAGCGCATCGATATGCCACAGATTGTGAGAATGCGGCTTCGGAATCTGACGTGGGCTCTGACCTTGCTGGACAGCGCGGCGGAGATTACCATAGTGAGAGAGGCCCTCCATCCACTACTGAAGGTGACAGCGACTGATACTTATGTTGTGATTGAAACAGCTGATGTAAGGGTTGCTCCCCCTGATAGACTTTTTGAAATTGTCTTGTTAATCGAAGGTGACATACAACGAACTATTAAAGGGGTATTTTGGGAAAATCTTTCGTCTTCATATGACATTTTGCTTTCGGAGGCTGACTGGCCCACACCTTTTGTGCTTGCATCTCCTTGAGGGGAGGAGGTAATCCTCCCCAGTTTTGCGAACACAGTCTCGAAAGAGGATGTGCTGCATTTTGCAGAAGAGTGGGCTCTGGCTCTAGCACCGGCTGTGTACCGCAATCAATGTGGTTGGGATAAATTGTCCCCATGCCACGAGATTCCTTTATGGTCTCAGCCACAACCTCAACCTCAATATCCCATACGGCGTGGAGCAAAGGCTTCTGTTGCGGCTATCCTTGAACAATTGGAATATCAAGGTGTAATTGAAACGTGTGTGTCACCAATGAATAACCCTCTTTTTACTGTAAACAAGCCAGACGGTTCTTATCGTTTGGTATTGGATTACCGGCATTTAAACTTGCATTGCCGTAACTGTGCAGTACAGAATACTCACGGCTCTGCTCTAGTGAATAGTCTTGTGTGTAAGCGGTTTAAAACCACGCTTGACATTTCCAGTGGTTTTTATGCCCATCGATTGGATGGTCTAAGTTCCCAATGGACCTCCTTTACTTGCGGCGGTGTCCATGCAATTTCGGCGTTTACCTATGGGCTATAAGAATAGTCCTGGGATTTTCACTGCCCGCATAGTCTCTCTTTTAGAGAGAATCGACCCAGACACTTGTTCGTATATGGATGACATATATCTCACAGACGATGAACTTTGGGAGCATCTGTGTCGAGTCAACAGGATTATTTGTACCTTTGCTAACTTACGTTACAAATTCAACTTTGCAAAATCGCACATTGCAGAGTACACAGTGTTGTTTCTGGGCTACAAGCTCAACAATGAAGGAAAGGGATTGGCTCCTCACTTCCTGGAGAAATGCGCACAATTGCGTGCTCCAACAACACTGAAAAAATTACAATCTTTACTGGGCTTCTTGAATTTCGGGAGAACATACATTCGGGAATATGCCCAGCGTATCAAGCCTTTGTATGCTTTGATACACATGCTGGCTGCCTGAACATTCAGCTATTCTGCAGTCTTTGCAAGCTGATCTGCTCGCTTCTAAATTCTTACTGACTCGTGATAACCAGACCAACCTGGTGATAAAAATTATCCCTGGGACGGTGGGTTTCACGTATCTGACTTTTAATGAAGGAGATACAGTACCTATTGCTTACAAGTCACACTTGTACACTTCGGCTGAATTGCGCTTTTCCACTGTGGAGAAAGTTTTGACGGCTGTGCAGATGGCGATTCTTAAGGAACGTGCCCTGTCACAGGGAAAGCGCATGTTGGTTGTTACCCCGTGTCCTGCCTTGGAGGCAGTCACAAAAGCCAGTGTACCAAATTCTAAAGCTTTGCACCCTCAGTGGATTCAATGGGCTGCGTCCTTGACATCCCAGGATGTCACATTTATTTTTGACGCCTCATTAAGGTCGCAGGAGTACTTACAGTATGAATTTGCTCATCCAGCTCCATTAGCAATGCGACCCCTGGAGGATTTCCATTGCATCATTTGCACTGATGGTTCGGCGCAGGTTGCGCATGGCTCTAAACACGCCTACGTTTCCGCATGCGCCATTGTGGTCGGTGCCATGGTGAACAATGAGTTCAAGTCCAGTGCCGTGCACACGCAGACACTAAGGGACTGCACTGCACAATTAGCGGAGCTTCGTTTTCTGATGCTTGCATTAGAGTACGCTGATCCTAGTATGACGACTCTAATCGTACATGACTCTTACTACTGTGTCCAGTCTTACAATGAGAACTTGTTCTTTTGGATTCAGAAGGATTTTCATGATTTCAAGGGTAGCACAATAAAACATAAGATGATCTGGGTCCGAGTGACTGAGCTTAAAGAGCAGTTGCCACTTGTGTTTGTGATTCATACTCTCGGCCATCAGCGTGTAGGAGTCCACGCTGTCGGTAACTCGCTTGCTGATGAGGCAGCGAAATCAGCAGTATCAAAATATTTAGTTGCAGCAAATACACGGTCCAAAAGTAAAATAGATGATGACATCTTGGCGGCTGTTGCTGCCACTGAGAAGGGAGGTAAATATCCTGCGGGGTTCCCTTCGAAGTACAAATACCACTTAAGTCCCGATAAGGTTCCTTATGTGAAAATTCCTGATGTTGGGGAACGGTTGATTCCCAACTTGGATCGCAGAGCTACTTTGATTACAACGGCGCATGAAGGCGTGGCGTCTACGCATGCGGGCGTCTCAGCAACTGTAACTCAGCTACGACAGAGGTTCTGGTGGCAGGGACTGTACAAACAGACGCGCGATTATGTCCTTCAATGTGACATTTGCCAGCAGATCAAGCCTTCGACTGCTGCGCGTCCGCCTCAGACACAGTTGTACATATCTAATAAACCACTGGGTTGCGTTTATTTAGATCACTGCGGTCCTTTTTCATCTGATACTGCGTATAAGTACATCTTAGTAGCAGTTGATTTATGCACACGCTTTGTGTGGGTATGGCCCCATCGCAGCGCTGATTCACGGACTGTCATAAGAGATTTGCGTGTCTTTGTAGGGATTTTTGCCTGTGGTACCTTCCATTCAAATCAGGGTCCAGCTTTCGCCTCTAAGGCGTATAAGGATGCTAGGATTTTATTGGGGGTCCAAGTCACGTTTTCATCTCCATACAGACTTGAGGGTAATAGTGTAGTGGAGCGAATGAACCGTGACTTAAAGCAATCTTTGACAGCTCGAGTTATAGGCACTGACAGAAACTGGTTGGCCCACCTCAATGGCGTGCAGCGTGCTCTAAACAATCTCGCTAGAAGGTCTCTGGGTGGGCAGACCCCGTACGAAATGCTCTTTGGTTTCAAGATGCATGTCCCTGACCTCGACGGTCTAGACTGCGTGGCTCAAGTCACGGCCTTTGATGTAGATGAACATTGCAATGTTTTACAGGATCTACAAAAGACCAGAGACAGTCTTGCAAAAGAACATTTGCCCTCCACATCGGATGATGCGTTGCAGATCCCGGTAGTTGGCTATCTACCCAAAGTTGGAGAACTGGTTCGAGAGAAGATCGATAACAAGAAAGAATTTGGTCCTTCCTATCGAGTGCCAGAAGGGCACAAGAACAGTCATTTTACCTCCACTTCCAGGTCGTAAGGAAAACAGGTTTATCTCAATTGACAATGTCAAGCTACACAGGGTGGCCGATTCTTCATAGTATGACACAAGCGGTCTCCTGTCCTTCGATTGTGAGAAATTCTGTGTTGGCCACTGCTTCTAATACTGAGCCAGAGGTGGCCCTCGAGATGCCTGCAGTTTTCAATCCTATATTAAATAATTGTCACGTTAATAACATTGATGATCTAGACTATGCCTATCCTGCTGATTTGTCAGTACCTGATTTACAGACACGTCTGGCCACAGAATCCCAATTCTAATTTGACTCTGTTTCCATGATTTCGAAAAAACCCTCACGTCTAGCAACATATGACACCTTATATAAAAGACATTTTTTGGTCCCTCCATGGACTGACATTTGGCTGGTGCTTTTTTCAGTATATCTTTTTATGTCAATTGGTTTTGTGTTTTATTTTTTCCGTCTGATCGATGGACACTATGTCGAGGAGAAAACATGCATTCGACATCTTAATGGAACTTTGGCCCCCCTTTCCTCGTCACATTCTGCACACAGACTGAAGAGAGACTTGAATTTTTTTAACATCACTGCTTGGTCGGTTCTTGATGGGATTGTGTGGGATGCAGTTAAATTTCAAATCCATGGCCCTACTGAAGTGGTTAATGTCCCTAATGTACTCAGAGTAAACATGGGGGATGTAGTGAAACAAAACATACGTTCTGATGATTGGGATGTTCAGGCCGTAGACTCATTGTTTTCTGATTTGAAATATTATGCTGCCTTTGATGCTGAAGATTTGTATTTAGAATCTGCTAATTATGGTGATTTATTTTGCTTTCAACATTTTGGTAACCATTTCCTGCATAAAACAAGTTCCAGAAGGGGTACTGTAAATTACACACAGTGGGAACATTACCCGGCACCATTACAAGGTAGCTCCAGTACATTTTTGAAAAAGTACACTTATTTTACCAACTTTAATCAATCAAGTCCTGAGTCCTTTCATTTTAAGATGACACAAAAGTCAATGTCCAAAGTTAAACTTACCGATACTAAATTGTTGTATTCAAAGTCCTTTCTAGACAAATTAGCTGCAGAGGGCTACGAGCTATGGAAGGAAACCATTGACCTTAAATCGGTTTGGGGTTCTAAAAGTTTCAGGTACAGGCCACTGAGGCTTTGCACAGTGCATGTCTCATCCCAAATCATATGTTGTTTTTAAATTCTACCATTTTTCAGACAACATGCTTTGGATTGGCTACTTCAAAAAAATTAAATACACCTTCTATACCTGATTTAGAAGAATATTCCAGTTGGAATAATTTCACAAAGATTTCCATTCGAGAATTGCAAATGTTACTGCACAATTTATCCTTTAATGTATCCAGTCTGGATCGAGGGGTTGGCTGATGTGGCACAGAAGCTCTGATTCTTGCCAACATCGTTTTTTGGGTTTAACTGAAGGTTTTACACAAGTCAGGCCTGATCCACGTTTTGATACTGACCATACTGTCACAACTTACTCAGTTGGCAAATGATGTCAGAATTGGCTACAGCATTCTACATTAGCTGCTGTTAAATTACATCTATCCAAACTGACTGATGATGTGGATTTAAATGATTTCCTAAAGGGCCCGGCTAATGGTAGATCTAAAAGATGGAGTTATGCAATTTACTATGAAATCTGGAAAACTTCACAGGTTGAGGCTGCTAAGCGCCTTAGGGCAATAGATCAAGCTAATTTAGAAAAGGTGCTTGCAGTTGTCGATAACGGTATTAACATGCTTTCTTCCCGCATTTATATGTTGAATAATATTGTATCTTCTGTTGTTGACATTGTACATGATGAAGTGTCTGTTTTGTACCATGGTCAAAATCAATTGTGTTCTATTATGCAATTTGCATGGACCCTGCAGACGCTTAAGGCTGGTCGTGTGCCTTGGAGTTACATGAACGTTTCCTCTCTTTTTGCCCCTTTCAATTTAACTGACAAACAATGCATGCTTTCAATGCGTGAATCTACATTTTCCATGCTACACATTGAGAGGTTGGAATCTTTACCGTTCTCCGTGGCTGAAGCTACGGCTGCAACGTGGCTTATCCATGGATTAATCACATTACCATTTGCCTTGTACAAGTTTACTAATTGTATGCGTTACATAGCTATAGGGAGATATGAACCATTAAGGAACTCATTCCTCCACGAGGCGTGGTCTCTTCCAATCACTTATAGGTGCTTGAAAGACGAGAAAGAAGTGTATCTTAATGAGGAAGAATGCACAGAGTCCCCTGACCATTCATTGATATGCAGGCACATCCAGTTACATGGTTCTTGTAATCAGGACCGGCCTAATTTAGCCTGTTTTTTTTAAAAGGGGCTCCAGTTCCTGCAATAGTTCCCACATTCACATTACTGGCGAATGGTAGTTATTTGCTATTGAATAACGAGGAGTGTTGCGGTTTAATTAAAGGTGTTGCTTATGTGGTAACTGTATCAGAGCGTGTCGTCTGTTGCAAAAACGTTCTGTATCCCCCTACGCATGGGAATTCAGCTATATCCATCTGGCCACGCATCCCAACCTTGAAAGCAGAGTTCAATGGTATGAGCAGAACAAGAGCCCTTTTGTCTCAAAAAGAAGTGGCCCTGAGTTCGGCCAGAGAAAGATTCGTCCTTCACATAGCTAACACACGCACAGAGGTGCAGGCCCTTTTGAATACTTATTTACCGTTACATTTTTGCGAGCTGGTCCATCAAATCTTTAATGCCTCCTCCACTTCTGGCCTGGCTCACTTTTTTAAATTAGTTAGCAGTGGTCTCGTGACTTCATTCGAGAAGATATTTTGAATCATCCGTAGCTTTTTCCATTCTATATTTTCGAGTCTGTTTGGTGGCTTCCCGGTTTTACTGGCATTAGCTGCAGGCGTTTTGGTTCTATTTTGTTTTATTAAACATGGATGCCCGTCCTGTGCTGGAAGCCGCAGAGCCCCTCCTACTTCTGTTTCGCAACTGGATGCTTGATTACTATGGCACCCTGCCGCTTGCGACTTTAGGCACGGCATATGGATTATCGTTTCGATTTTCCTATTTCACATGTGTCCAGCCTGTTTTTCATTGCCTGAGCTGCGATTTCGAATGGGCCCTTGATTTGTATCTCTGCTTGACGGTGTCTCCTGAAGTCGATTTTAATCATCTGATGAGCCCCGTAGTTGCTCACGAGTTGGTTTGTTCTGGTGACAGGATTATGGCCTTGGCAGCGATGCATGGACTAATGGGTCATTGGGACATACTCGCAGCAGCGCATGAGTTCTTGCACAGAGCGTTCTTGAAAACCCACCGAGTTGTCCTCTGATGATGCTAGAGGATCCGGTACTGGAGGAGCACGTATGTTCTTTCCCTCTACTTAATTGGATGGCGGAACTGTTTTCGGATGATGACAGTGATTTCATGTTGGAGGGTGTTGCTGCATATTTTGCATATACAGTCGTACCCTGAGATGCCTCGGAGACTTTTTATTATTTAGGCACGTACCCGTTTGTATTTTTTGAGAGTGCCTTTTTTCTTACAATCAATTCCTTTTATGCGCCCGGGCCTATTGACATTGACTTTAGGGGCCTTGTATTGAAGAGTTTGAGCCTTTTTTTTTTGGCCACTATAGGCCATCATGTATGCCTTTTCCAATTAGCTTAGCTCATTATTATTGAACTTTGCTTTCATGTTATGCCCCTGTTCTACTGTTACCTTACCTTGATTTTGTCCGTGCTCGGATCATTGGGGGGGTGTCATATAGCTAATTATTTTCTTTATACGGATGTTAAGTTAGCATGAGCTTATTAAATGTTTAAACACCATTTTACCTTTCTGTCTCATTTTGCACACAACACATAATTGTTGTTTTAGCTTTCAACCCAGAAGAGCTTCATGATTTACTTGAGAAATAATATGTTATTGCTCTGATATCAGTTTTGCTCGGTACACTGTCTGCACAGTGAGTGCTGAAGGCTGCAAGGATAACTAGACACGATGTTGTTGTGAGGTCTGACCTTCGCACCTCCATAGACATAACACACATGCTGCTGCCAAAATCTGGCTCTGGGTGGGTTTTATATTGTTGTGCTGAACACACACGTAACACACTTGATGGTGCTTCGCATGCAGAGAGCTGGTGGAAGATGATGTGATCCTCTGCCACTGAGATTTTGAGGTATGGGTCCGCCCTGCTAAAACCCAAATGAGACCTTCTTAGATATAAAATACTATGCTAAATAAGGAGGGTGTGAATTAGGCGTTGTTAATTCCTATTCATTTCAGCATTTTAGTATGCTGTCCCCATTCGCCTTTTATGGACTAATAACTATGCTGATAACTTTGTTGCTTATAATATGTTTGCTAGTATTATACAAGATACTGCGTTTGAGAACCATGCATTAGTAAATAAATATTTCAAACATGCACGTGTCCTCATTTACTCCATGTTCTGGTTAGCAATGATTATATAACGAAAGAGTGTTCATGTGTTCCACAATACATGAGGTAATCTAAGTTCATGTTCTGGTCTGTCTAAGCATTGGGAGTTTGTTATGACCAATGAGACACTGTAGCTAGCTCGGTAAGGGGATTTTGGGTACTGAGGTGAGTTTTGGGCCACCCTAATTCACCGAGGTTCCAGGTCTCTATGCACAGTTCTGTAGGAGAACGGAATTCCCGCTACAGAATCAAACTGCAGAGGCTGTTTATGAAAGGGTGCTCCTACGATGGCTGTATAGACCCCATGCTACTGCTGTCATATAATTCACAGGCCACAATGGCACCAGCTAAACAGAAGAAAATACAAAAGATGGTAATGGTGCATAGAAATGTACAGTATTCCGACAACGTTCAACAGTGATTTCGTTTAGAATTTATTCATATTTAGTGCAAAGAAACACATGAAAGGAGCAAATTGGCCATACAGCCAAAATGTATTTTGTCTTACTGAACTTTATGAAGGCCTGCCTAGAAGACCAACTCCTACACCAATGTATCTATGGGACATATACTAATCATGGGATTATACTTTCATTTACATACTTCATTAGCATGGGCTATCATATTCGTCATATGCACTACTTCACTTCCTCTAAAGCGTCTTACCTGTTTACACTTTTTATTGGACTATACTTCGTCATTCCACAATAAATGCTAGCTGTTCATACTACTTCTATGTAGGCCTTGAAATAGTCCAGTGGAACAAAATATGTGCAGGCTTTATAGACAATTTGATCTTCCTATATGTTTCTTTGCAATAAATATAGATATGTTCACTGAATCACTGCTGAACTTGAACTGCTGATGGCTTCTGCTGGAGTAAGTCTTTACCCCCATGCTGTTCCTGAGGACCTAAAATATTTGGCAGTGTGGTACTGGGCTTCTCCTATCACCCCAGAAAGCCTGGGACTTAAAATATTTTTGGACTTCAAGACATTTGTAGAAACGGAACAAACCTGCCAAAGCGATCTGCCTAAGATGCTACCTTGCTTGGCTTAAAAAACATATATCTCAGAGGGAGATAGTGAGATGGTATCTGGGCCCTCATTGGACAAAGCCCACAGCCTTGCCCCAGATGGGGATTTTGAGAACTGAAAAAGAGACTAGATTGAAAAGTAAAAATCTTGACTTGGTGAAGGCACCTAAAGTGTCTGACAGTTGAGAGGATTTCCTGGGGCATGAAATTTGAGTAATCCCGCTCCCAGCTTTTACAGACAAAACTAATGGCTTTACCAGAACCTCATCCAACACTTATCCAATGTCATGAAACCCTCCTGCTTTGCCCCGCTGACGAATTTTGACTTCCAGAAAAAAGACTATGCCTCAAGATAAAACTTTAATCCAGGTCGAACATGGTTGCTGTACCAGACTCAGGCCTCATCAAAGACAGACTGAAAAATTGCCTAAGTCTTTATCTCCTATGGCCAGTTGACCAGCGTTATAACTTTTTGCTTTTTGTTGCTATTTTAACTTCAATCTTCAAAAAAACCATGGGGTTAGATTTATCAAGCAGTTGCATCCACTATGTAAGATTTATCAAGCAGTGCAAAGCCACCTTGAAAGACCTGAATATGCATCAAAATGGTATGCCTCCCGAGGGGAAGCGTAATGAGGAGAAATATCTTTTTTCTCCTCGTTTTTTCCTCCTTCCATCTATACTGCATTCTGCAGCAACCACAAAAAGAGGTGCAAGACGGTGTCCATTTCTGCATAAAAATAATACCATCTGCAATTTAGTCACCCTTTCACCATGGCACAAGGGTCCCTGTGTTGGTGCTAGGCTGCAGTTTGTGCACCAGCACAAGGAAAGGGCAAATTATATTATCCTTCATATTTTATACGTTAGTGTGGGGTTTATATTGTGTTGTGTTTTAGACTTTTTAACTGGTTTGGTATTAGTAAATGCACATATTCTCTAAGTTACACCTGCCTGCCTCTGCAATAGCTACCAATTCAGATGTAAATTACTGGACCTAACAATATAATGCCCTTATTACTTGTGGACCTCAATCTACCGTAACTAATACATGAGTTTCTAACACTCCACCAATGTCCATCTTCACAAATTGGACGCTGTCCCTCATGGGCACTTTGACGAGTTGTATTCAGGAACTGGTTTGCATCCATAATTACAGTTGGATTCCACTGACCATCTCATTACAGACTGCTATGAAAGGGGGCATGTATCAGGGGCGCATGCTTTACTACACAAAATGGGCTGCACCCCTGCTTCCATCCTTGCCTCTTAATAGTTCCAAATTTATTCGGGCTTCTGACCCTCACTTTTGCAATGTCAGGCAAAAGCAGGCTCTTTAGAAATACACATGAGCTAGTGCCCATGTGCCTGTCATTGCAGGATTTACAGGGCTTACCTCATGTCAGGCCTTGTCATCTGTACCGTGCAAGACTGCAATGCCACTATCTCCTAGGACACAGTGCATCCTAGCTTACTGAAATCAGCTTGGGTGATTGAAGTTAGGGCCCTGGGATTCCCAAAGCTGTTTGTTAATCAGCGAGACTGCAATGTGCACCAGTGCAAAGCCACCCATTTTCCAAACTCGTCACAGGGTGGGATGGAAATGAGTCTCTGTGGGCCCACCTCATCCTGGGGAGAGTTCAGAAATGTGTGAGGTGCACACTAGGCTGTAGACGAATGAACTCAGAGTCTGTTGTTGCTGCAAGTTGGTGATTAAGGCATGTGTGGGCAAACAAACAAAAAAATGGGCCTTGAAACAGGTTGTGGATTTGGGAGCATTCTTGTGTTGAGTGGTTTCTGATCCTCTTTGATGCATTGCTGCGCCATGTTCACTCACTACAAATTCAAATGAGTTAAAAAATGCTCCATTTATTTATTTATTTTTGTGTTTTATAGAGCGCGAACTTGACCCGTTTGGGTATCAGAGGTGGCGGGTGCAGAATACATAAGAGATAGGCCACTTATTTACAGATTACATTTACAATTACTCCAGACAAGATCACAGGCTTCTTGATGGGGAGACTAGGTAATCTGAAGGGAGGCAATATCCAGACGTATATCAGGGTCATAGTGGTGGTTGAAGGCAAAATTTAAATGAGGAATTTACCCATAAGCAAGGTTTTGGTATCCTTTTTGAAACGAGACAGAGAAGGTATTCTTTTGATGGCGGGTGGGAGAGAGTTCCATATTTTAGGAGCGGCCCAAGAGAAAGCATGATTGTACTTTTTTTTTCCAAAGCGAGCAGGTTGCAGCAGGAGGTCTCTGGCAGACCGGGTGTTTCTGATTCCTCCAGAAATCACAAGTTTCCATGCAAGATATGCAGGGGAGTTTGAGTATAAAGCCTTGTGTGTAATGCAAGCTAGTTTCAGCTGTATTCTTGCCTCAAGAGGAAGCCAGTTCAAAGCTATTCAGTGTGGGGAAATGTGGTTGAATTTCCTGGTGCTGGTAGGTAGCCTTGCGGCCGCATTAAGGGTGGTTTTTAAAGGTGCCAGGTAGATCTTGGGTAAACCCGAGATGGTAGAGCAGCCATACTCCAGTCTACAGATAACTAGTGCTTGGATTGCCATTTTTAGGTCAGGAGCATCGAGGAAGGGTTTCAATTTCCTTAGGTAGCTCAGGTGGAACCTGGCTGATTGGGCCATCAAGTTGATGTAGTCCTGCATGTTCAAGTTGCTGTCCGGGGTGATTTCCAGGGATTTGGCTGAGTCCAAGATGGTCGGTGGGCAATTTAAGGCTGAGATAGCCTTGATCCATATTTGCATCTCAGGGTTGGTTTTAGGAGGGGAAATTACGAGAAATTAGGTTTTCTTTGCGTTTAGTTTGAGTTGATTGGAGGCAAGCCATTGGACAGTCAGTTTTAGGGCTTCATTCAGGGAGAGGATCTCCTCTAGAGATGAGGTTTTGATGTAGACTGGGGGTCGTCAGCATACAAATGGTAGGAGATATTGGCAGTGCAAAGTACTTCGGCAAGCCGTTCTAGGTAAAGGTTAAAGAAGTTGGGGGACATGTTTCATCCTTGGGGGACTCCAACAATGACCGGGGAGGGAGCAGATAGGTTGCTGTTGATTAGGAATCTCTATGATCGGTTATGCAGGAAGGACCTAAACCATTCAGAACAGAGCCTTCCAATCCTATTCTGAGTTTGAGGCGTTCGAGTAGTGTTTCATGGTTGACAGTGTTGAAGGCCAAGGATAGATCTAGGAGGATTAAGAGACAGGTTTTTCCTTGGTCAAGGGCTTGGAGGGCATCATCAACGATATGGAGCATGGTGGTTTCAGTGTCGTGCCCAGGTCTAAATCCGGATTGGAAGTCATCAAGTAGGTGGACGTTGTTAATGTCTTGACTTAGCTGCTGTTGCACAAACTTCTCCAGCACTTTGGCTAGGAGGGGGATGTTGGAGATGGGTCTGAAGTTGTCTGGGGAAGCAGGATCTAGCAATGACTTTTTTAAAAATGGGGAAGACTTGGCCAGTCTTCAGAGAGTCAGGCATCCATCCCTGCCGGAGAGAGGCATTAATTAATTCAGTCCAGCTAGGAATAATGGATTGGGCAATGGCAGCTAGGCAGTTGGAGGGGAATGGGTCATTAAAATCGTTGTTCCGATTTAAGGTAGATAGGATTTTAGAGATGGAGTCTTTGTCATAGACTTTGAAGTCGGTCCAGTGAGCTTGATTTTTAGGTGAAATATGTGGAGACATTGCGGCAGGAGGAGGCAGGTCTGGAAGGAGTTGAGAGTATCTGGCGGGACTGAGTTTGTTTCCTAAGGGTATGATTTTGTCAGCGAAGAAGGAGGAGAATTCCTCAGAGGACATTTGGGACTTAGAGGTTTCTTTTGATGTTTCGGCCGATTTATTAGATTGTTTGTTCGAAGAGGTTGCGGGGTCTGTTCTTGGCCTTCCGTCCTTCCGTAGTTCAGATCTGAAGAATTCTTTTTTTTTTGTTGAGGATGTTCCTGTTGTAGGCATTTCTAACCTGGCGGAGAAGATTTAGATGTGCACCAGAGGGGTGCTGCCTCCGGGTTCTTTCAGATTGCCGTAGGGATCTCCTCTCATTGTTGAGGGATCCTGTGAACCAGGGGTTTCTGTCTTTGATTTGGGTTCTTTTCAGTTTTAGTGGGTCTAGATCATCCAGAATGTTTGATATAGCCACAGAGTAGGGATCGTTGAGGTCACTGACAGTTGTGATATGCGAGGGGGGAGGTCAGTGTAATGTGGAGAAGCCGGCCCCCCTAATGTCTAGGGGTGCGCCGACCCCAGAGGGATATTCATCATGGACCCCCCTCTCTTTTCTTCACAGACTATGGACTGGGGACCTACCCTGGAATCAGTTTATGAACAGGAGAAGGATTACGAGGATGACGGTCCCTTTAACTGGATACACCTTGGTGAGGAGGAGGAGCCCACACCAACGTCAAATACGGCAGCCAACAACACCCAAGGGTGCTTGTTCACCGGAGGCGTAGGCAGAGTTGAAGCGGATGTGAGAGAGGAGTCGAACGAGGAAGGAATCGAAGAGGAAGAGGAGAAGACAGGAAGAATCATCGTAACATCCCCGGCAGAGAAGAGGAGTGACCCGTTGTTGGCGCGGGAGCCAGGAGGCCATCGGCAACACGAGCCGCCCAGCCGCACGCCAGGAGGTGTGTGGCTAACCGAGGTACGGAGCCGTATCGCGGGCTGGGTGGATAGGAGGTGTAGACCCGTCCCCTGACCCGCCTACCCTTTCCCCTTTCACTCCCATGTTCCCTCACAGTAACTTGTAAATAGCAAGAGCAGTGGTTCCCTCACTCCCTTCCCTGGTATCACGTAAAATCAGTCGGGCGTGACCCTGATACTTGCCTCTCTTTCCTTCTCTCCTGAGCGGCGTTCCTGGTGACACCACGAAGACTGATGAGCCGCAGCCCCGCAGGAGTCCCCGAAGGCGAACTCCAGACGAAGAATCCATTCCGCGGAGGCGTACACAGGGGAGTCGCTCACCACGAAGATATACCTTGCGTAAAACTTGCACCGATCTACTGTACAGACAAATAAAACCCTTAACCACAAAAACCCACCTCCTGCCTTTGCCTGCACCACCCGCTACATTGGTGGAGAATGCGGGAAACCCCTCCATCCATACCATAGAGATGGAAACGATAGTGCAGCAGCTGGTAAAGGGACAGGAGCGTTTGGAATGGTTCGTCGAGCAGCAGATAAAGTCGGCTGATGCAGACCGCGAAATTATGAAGGCCGCCATGGCCGCCAGGACTACTGAACCCCCTACTACGTGGCCGATAACTAGCAGTCACGAGGAACGGGGCATGCCGCATGGGATCAGCGGAGTCTCCCAACAAAAATACCAACCGGGGGAAGACCCCGACTCCTTCATATTGAATTTTGAAAGAGCTGCCCGGGCGTGTGGATGGCCCGTGGCCAAATGGCCCTTCTTTTTGGCTCCCCTATTGGTGGGGGAAGCTCAGGCAGCCTACCAGGTTGCTAACCCAACAGGAGACACAGCCTACACCGAGGTAAAGAGAATCATCCTGGACCAATTGGGGTTAGACTTGGGGCTTATCGGCTGCGCTTCAGGACGGAAAGATGATCCCCAGGGGAGAGCCCTAAGACCCTTTTCGTGCGCCTGAAGATGGCAGCCGATAAATGGCTTACTCCCGGTGTAAGTACAAAGGAGGAAATATTGGACAAGGTGTATTTGGAGCAATTCCTCGACGCCTTGCCCGTTGCTACACAGAAGTGGTTAAGGCAACATCACAACCTCACCACGGCACAGGCCGTTGAGATGGCAGCCACGTTTTCTAGGGCTCAGCCCGGAATACCTTACTGGGACACAGAGAGGGGTCCAAGACCAGGATCTAAGCCTGAAAGGAAGCCGATAAAGGTATCTGAATCTCCTCGGCCAAGACCATGGAAACCTGATCCCCCGACGCCCTCCGGACCCCAGTGTTTTGAGTGTGGCCAATGGGGCCATATTGCGAGACTGTGCCCCGAAGGAAGAACAGCGAGGAGCCGATGGAGGTGGGATACCTCCCGAAATCCGTCCTCTACTCTGCAGAGACGGGTAACAACTACCAAGTGAGTGTGAGGGTAAACGGGTCCACTGTAGATGCCCTATTGGACTCAGGATGTAGACAGTCGGTGGCCCAATCCCAAATACTCCTGCCTTCAAAATATATACCTCTGGAAGAGGTGTACATACGTTGCGTACACAGGGATGTGAAGCCCTATCCCGTGGCCCACCTCCCCATATTGCCTTTACAGGGAGTGCCTCATGTCATAAAAGTAGGGGTCTTGCCCACGCTGCCAGAGGAGTTAATCATTGGTACTGATAACCCTGCTTTCCTAGATTGGATCCAACAAAGCATCTGCCCCCACCCCTGGGAGGGATCCGAAAGAGTAGGGAAACCCCCGTCCCTCCCTGTCAGGGTATCCACGGACCCTTGGGTGCTAGATCGTAGCTTCTGCTTTGCACAGAGTAACGATGCTACTCTGTTCAATGCCTGGGAGAAAGCCCATGAGACCATAGGACAAGAAAGACTTGTATACCCCAGGTTCCACATTAAAAACGATTTACTATACAGACAGAGTCAGCAGGGGGAACCAGACCAACTCTTGGTACCAGCATCCTTCCGGGAACAAATCATGTTCTTTTCACATGCACACCTGGTGGCCGGACACACCAGAGTAGAGAAAACCACAGAGAACGTGCTTCGCCACTTTTACTGGCCCGGGATATATAAGGATATCCTCACCTACTGTCAGGAGTGTGAACTCTGCCAGAGGAAGAATATGTCACGACCTCCGGCCTTTCCGTTGCATCCCCTCCCGATTATTGGAACCCCGTTTGAAAGGGTCGGAATGGACTTAATCGGACCCCTACCCAAGACCAGGAGAGGTCATCAGCACGTGTTGGTAATAGTTGATTACGCGACCAGGTTTCCGGAGGACTTTGCCCTGACCACGGCTACCACCAAGCAAGTAGCCGATAAAATGATGGAATTGTTCACACGGTTGGGGTTCCCCAAAGAGATCCTGACGGATCAGGGAACCCCCTTCGTCTCGAGGATGATGAAGGAGGTATGCCGAGTGCTGAATATACAACAGATAAGAACCTCGGTATACCATCCACAGACGGATGGACTTGTGGAGCGGTATAACCGTACGGTGAAGACTACTCTGCGAAAAATGCTAGAGGTAAGAGGAGCTGAATGGGACCAGGTGCTCCCGCTAGCACTGTACGTGATTCGGAGTCATAAACAAAGCAGCCTAGGGTTCTCCTCCTTCGAGTTACTATACGGAAGGCAGCCACGATCCCTCTTGGAAATGACGAAAGAGGCCTGGGAGCAGGAAACACCGGAAGAGATGAGATCCACCCTAGAATATGCCAAGAACCTAAGGTCCAAGATAGGAAAGCTCCGGGATTTGGCTTACACGAATCTCGAGAAAAGCCAGAATAAACAGAAACAGTTTTATGATAAGGGAAAGAAGTGAAGGAGGCTGGAACCTAATGACTGGGCTTTGATCCTACTTCCCTCATCCTCCCAAAAATTCAAAGCTGAATGGAAGGGGCCATACGAAGTGGTGTCCGCAGTGGGGAAAACGAGCTATAAACTAAGGCTCTCAGGAAGGAAGATCCAAACCTACCACATAAACATGTTGAAGAAATGGTTAGGGCCACCCCCTAAAGACATCCACCACACCACTGAGGAGGCATACGATGGCCCTACCACTATTAATGACCTGGTATTGAACGAGGATCTGCGGGAAGAAGAAAGGAAAAGACTCAAGGCCACGCTCCAGGACCATGCCATGGTCTTCTCCGACCGACCCGGAAGGACGAAGGCAGCAGAACATCACATCAACACACAGCCCGGAAAAATCGTGAAGATAAGGCCCTATCGGATTCCCGAGTCCCGACGATTGGACATACAAAAAGAAGTACAAGACATGTTGAGGCTGGGTGTCATTCGTCCGTCAACAAGTAATTGGTGAAGCCCAATAGTAATGATACCCAAGCCGGACGGATCGCGTAGATTCTGTATGGACTTTAGAGCCCTGAATGACATATCGGACTTCGATGCCTACCCTATCCCCCGTATAGATGAGATCATCGAGAAATTGGGGGAGGCGAAGTACATAACCACGCTGGACCTCACCAAGGGGTACTGGCAAGTACCCCTACAGGAAGATCGGCATAAAACGGCCTTCACCACCGCCGAAGGACATTACGAATTCACGGTCCTGCCATTTGGCCTCCATGGCGCCCCCGCTACTCTTCCGCGTTTAATGAATAATGTGCTAAAGGACATGACCTCCTACACCTCTGCCTACCTCGATGACATCGTCATCTTCAGTCCAGATTGGGAAACACATATACACCATCTACACAGGGTGTTTTCCACGCTGGAGGATGTGGGACTTTAAGTCAACGCAAAAAAATCTGGGATCGCGTTCCAAAAAGTCAAATACCTCGGCTACGTTCTGGGACACGGGCTAATAGAGCCCCAGATAGAAAAAGTAAGAGCCATAGCCGAGACCACATTTCCAAAAACCAAAAAGGAGATGAGAGCCTTTTTGGGTCTCATCGGTTATTATAGGCGGTTTATTCCCCAGTTTGCTCAGAAGGCCGCCCCCCTAACAGACACCCTGAAACAGCACATTAAGCCAGAAGTATTCCTTAGGCCCACCCCAGAGATGCAGGAAGTCTTTCATTCCCTCAAACGGGTCAACATGTCCGCCCCTGTGTTGGCCTCACCTGATTTCACCCGCCCCTTCTCACTCCACACGGACGCCTCCGAGTATGGGATCGGGGCGGTGCTGTCTCAGGACAGGGAGGAGGGGTTGGATCACCCTATACTGTGCATAAGCAGAAAACTCTTTTCCCGGGGAATCAAATACCCCACACTTGAGAAAGAATGCCTGGCCATTAAATGGGCGGTGGAAAAACTGTCATACTACCTAGAAGGGCACCCGTTTATCCTTTACACAGATCACGCCCCTCTCACTTGGATGGCCAGAACGAAGTCCAAAAATGCTAGGGTAATGCGATGGTTCCTGACCCTACAGCCGTTTCACTTCCAAGTCAGACATAAGAAAGGGGTGGACAACAGGCGAGCAGATTACCTGTCATGCAATCCCCTTCCCAAACGGAAGAGTCCAGGGGGGATGGAGTGTAACGTGGAGAAGCCGGCCCCCCTAATTTCTAGGCGTGCGCCGACCCCAGAGGGATATTCATCGTGTGACCCCCTCCTCTTTTCTTCACAGACTATGGACTGGGGACCTACCCTGGAATCAGTTTATCCACAGGAGAAGGATTACGAGGATGACGGTCCCTTTAACTGGATACACCTTGGTGAGGAGGAGGAGCCCACACCGACGTCAAATACGGCAGCCAACAACACCCAGGGGTGCTTGTTCACTGGAGGCGTAGGCAGAGTTGAAGCGGAGGTGAGAGAGGATTCGAACAAGGAAGGAATCGAAGAGGAAGAGGTGAAGACCGGAAGAATCATCGTAACATCCCCGGCAGAGAAGAGGAGTGACCCGTTGGCGGCGTGGGAGCCAGGAGGCCATCGGCAACACAAGCCGCCCAGCCGCACGCCAGGATGTGTGTGGCTAACCGAGGTACGGAGCCCTATCGTGGGCTGGGTAGATAGGAGGTGTAGACCCGTCCCCTGACCCGCCTACCCTTTCCCCTTTCACTCCCACGTTCCCTCACAGTAACTTGTAAATAGCACGAGCGGTGGTTCCCTCACTCCCTTCCCTGGTATCACGTAAAATCAGTCGGACGTGACCCTGATACTTGCCTCTCTTTCCTTCTCTCCTGAGCGGCGTTCCTGGTGATACCACGGAGACTGATGAGCCGCAGCCCTGCAGGAGTCCCCGAAGGCAAACTCCAGATGAAGAATC
This sequence comes from Lissotriton vulgaris, assembly GCF_964263255.1. Taxonomy (NCBI): domain Eukaryota; kingdom Metazoa; phylum Chordata; class Amphibia; order Caudata; family Salamandridae; genus Lissotriton; species Lissotriton vulgaris. The sequence goes on from NC_141691.1 coordinate 464,101,247, forward strand.
CATTCCGCGGAGGCGTACACAGAGGAGTCGCTCACCACGAAGATATACCTTGCGTAAAACTTGCACCGATCTACTGTACAGACAAATAAAACCCTTAACCACAAAAACCCGCCTCCTGCCTTTGCCTGCACCACCTGCTACAGTCAGATTTGCAGCGAGCATCAAGTTCCCTTGGTCCAGGTTCTTGGTGTCCTTGATCTAGCGTTTGGGAATCACCTGTTGCGGTGCCCTTGTCTTGTGGGTGCCAAGTAGTAGGAATGTGATGGCATGGTGGTCAGAGCACTCACTTGGGTCTATAGAGATAAGCTTGACTGCTGATTCTTTAGAGATGATCCAATCAAGAGTGTCCCCTTTTGAGGGAGTTGGAAGTGAACAGATTTGGGTCAGGGTTCGATCTGCCAGGAGGTCTTTGTTGGCGTTGACATGTGTATTCTTGGGATCGTTCCAGTGCAGGTCAAAATCACCAAGGAAAAATCTTTAGTGCTGGAGGAAATCTTAGTTGTGATAATTTCCATGAGGTGGTCAGTGAAGGAGTCATTCATGCCTGGGGGGTGGTAAAAGATGTGCAGGTTGCTCAGTTGGGTGGAATTGCTGCAAATAGCGAGGGTGAGGTATTCACAGGATTCAGTGGTATCCGCCAGGAGTTCCCTGACAAGAAGATTAGAGCGGTAGATGCAGGCGATGCCTCCTCCTTTTTTGTTAGATTGCCTGTCCAGCCTTGCAATTTCATAGTTGGGAGTGACTAGGAGGTCCAGGCATGGAGATGAGGATTCTTTAAGCCATAATTATGTTGCTTAGCTGCTGACCTGCAGTTGATTAAGAGACCACCAGACAGAGGAGGGTTGGAAGGAGTGTCTGAAGTTTGGACGGAAAGGTGAACAGGCGCTAGATTACTTTTGAACACAATTCTGTTACGGAGTGTAGCTGGTCTGTTGGGGTTGATAGTGACCATGCCAATACCATGTTCAGCACTCACTTCAAGTGGATAAGGGGTAGCTGGGGCAGCATTGTAGTCCTGGTGGATGGCAAGGATTTCTATTTCCGTGAGGTGTAGCGGACTTGGAGTGGAAAGGTTAGAGTTGTTTGAGAGGACAAGGGCAAGGGTTTTCGCCTCTGAGAGGTGGCATGGTTGCTTGCGAGGGTGAAGATGTCTCAAGGATAGCAATAGAGGGTGTTTAAGGAACTCGGTGATATGCAGGGGTGGAGTTTGGCAGGGGCATTAGGTTAGCAAAGGAGAGTTCTGCGAGGTGGAGGAGGTTCATTAGATCACAAATAGAAACGTGAATGCTCTGGGTTAGTTTAGCAGCTCTGGAATGTAGGGATTCAAAATCCATATATGAGGGAGGTGCTAAAGGGCCAGTGGCAATGGTTCAGGAGCAGTTCTATCAGTATGTGTCGGTGATAGGGTGGAAGGGCTAGCTCGACCTGTCTCATAGGTCATTGGAGGCATACTAGTCTCATAGTCAGAGTGGGGAGCTAGCGGGGAGGGGGCCAACAGTCTAGGGTGTTTCTGACGGTATGGCCGGGAGTTGTGCTGGAGGGGTTAGGATGATCTGTGTTGGGAACCCTAAGAGGGGTGGTTTGTGGGCTGGAAGGGATAGTTCGACCTGTATTGTTGGTCTTTGGAGGTGTACCAGTCACACAGTCATATTGGGGAGCTAGCTGGGAGGAGACCGAAGGCCTAGGTCCGATTGTGTTGGCAGTGGATCACTGAAATAATATCGAGGGACAAAATATCGACTTGCCAAAATATCGTGGACAAAATATCGACAGTCAAAATATCGAGTTTGTATCTACAAACAGGTAAGTACAAAAATATCGAGTACAAAATATCGTTAACAATAATATAGATGTAAAAAATATCGACTTTATTAAAAACAGTGTTAAATTAAATTAATATTAAATTTTAATTACTAAAATATACTTAAAACTACTTAAATTAAATTATAATAATTAAATAATAAATGAAAATAATAAAAATAATTTTTTACAATCTTATTTGTTGACCCTGAACCCTAAAAATACCCCTTTACCCAAAAACCCAAAACTGACCCTGAACCCTAAAAATACCCCTTTACCCAAAAACCCCAAACTGACACTGAACCCTAAAAATACCCCTTTACCCAAAAACTGAAAACTGACCCTGAACCCTAAAAATGCCCCTTTACCCAAAAACTGAAAACTGACCCTGAACCCTAAAAATACCCCTTTACCCAAGAACTGAAAACTGACCCTGAACCCTAAAAATAGCCCTTTACCCATGAACTGAAAACTGACCCTGAACCCTAAAAATACCCCTTTACCCATGAACTGAAAACTGACCCTGAACCCTAAAAATACCCCTTTACCCTAAAACTGAAAACTGACCCTGAACCCTAAAAATGCCCCTTTACCCAAAAACTGAAAACTGACCCTGAACCCCAAAAATACCCCTTTACCCTAAAACTGAAAACTGACCCTGAACCCTAAAAATCCTCCTTTACCCAAAATTTATCAATTTTATTTAATTACCAATTAATTATTAATTAACAAAAACAATAAAGTAAATATATTAGAACATTAGCTGTAATTATTTTAATAATTAATATTATTTTTTCCAAATTAATTACTTAAAAATAACACAAAATTATATATATTAAAAATTTACTCTAATTAATGTAATTAACTAATTACAATTAATTAATTAACAATTAATTACTAATACAAAATATGTTCAAAATTATATTAATTAATTAACTAATTAATATTAATTAATTATCAATTAATTAAAAATATTAACAAACATATATTAATTAATTAATTATTATTAAATTACTTCCCACCCTATTCCCCTATAAACCCACAACCCGCTACAGAATTACATTACGCAATTATTATAAAAACAAAATTCATTTAATAAAATATTTTATAACATTAATACACACTATTCACACATATTATTACATAAAAATACACTATAAAATATTATATATTATTAAAAATTCGATATTTTTGCTATCTATATTTTATACAGCCGATATTACTTCACTTACCTGAAAAACAATATTTTTGTAGTCGATATTATGTCCAGTCGATATTTTGTCCAGTCTATATTTAAAACTCGATATTATGTCCAGTCGATATTTTGGAGTCGATATTTTGTCTGTACACCGTTGGCAGTGCCGGGAGGCATGCTTCTGTGGTTAGGATGATCTGTGTTGGAAAATATTAGAGGGGTTGTTTTTGAGTGGCTACTCACGCTAGCAGAGCTGGTCAAAGGCTTGTCGGGGCTTGTGTTGCTTACCCTGCCATTGGGTTCTGAGGGTAAAAAGGTCCACAAATGTATTCAGGTTTTTGGTTTAGGCTTGGATCAAGACGATGGTGTTTTTGTAGAGAGTGAGGGTGAGGTCAGCTCGTAGGGTTGGGGAGGGCGCTATTGAAAGCTTTGTTCCATATAGAATGTTCTTGGTTGCGTGTACATTAAAGAGGGGACCAATGGTTTTGTAGAAGTCGATGCTAATTGGACCTAGAGTGGGTATCGGGGCCAGGTTCCATGCCGCGCAGTAGAGGCATCAGAGGGGTCCTCAATCATCAAGGAGGAGCAGCATCTCAGATACCACTTCAAATACATTCGCAATACAGGTGTCACCCTTGCAACTAGTGTTAACAGCCAGGACTCTCGATTATCAAGACAAATTTTGGGCGCCTCCTCGGACACCAAGGAGGAGCAGTGACATGGACCAGTGTCAGCGAATCAATACCAAGAATCGTAGGGTGTTAGTATTGAGACCGGAGATAATAGAGTGGACCTTCTTCATTAGGTTTATATTCCATAGGGATACTCTTTCCCTTCATTTTCTGTCATTTGTGGTATCTCTTGTCTGGGCAGAGGATTGAATAATAATAAAGATGGCCGCAGCTTTTGCATTGCTTGTTGAGTCCACTTTTACTGGCCATTATTGAGGGAGGTAGGCGCCATCTTCCCACTGAGAGCTGGTACCAGGGAACTCAACAGGGTCTTGGTTCCAGGTTCCCAGTGTCTTGATTCCTGGTTCCCATACACAGAGGTCCCGGCTCATGGTACATCCCCATGCAGGCAGCAGGCTCTGGAGCTAAGAGCACTAAATTCGCAGCCCCAGGGGAAACACCCGAGTCCAAGCTCCAGGCGAAACGATGACCGACCACCAGCAGCCCAAGCTGGAGTCGGTGTCGTACGATCGGAGACCAAAGTCTAGAGAGCAGCGGTTGATGGTAGCTCCCGGTAGTCGTCCGTCAATCGCTAGGCACCTGATGTTCTACTCAAGCTGCCATCACCTCCAATGTCCGATGGTCCGAGGGACGTTAAGTGAGGTCCATGAGTATAATCTCCGGGTCCCAGGTGTTGTTATGGAATGATGGAGGGGCAGTAGGGCATGGATGGCAGGGTTAGACGGAGCTATCACCAACCCAGCACTCATTTGGAGGAGTGCCATCTTAACAATGATTATGTTACATGATATTATCCTACTGGACAAATGTACTGCGGCTTTAACAGACGTTTGTATAGTCTGCTAAGTGTTCATGTCTGAATACCATTTTAAAAATGATTTAACTTTGTGATGAGTGAATGTCAGGGCCGGCTTAACCGTACCTGGTGTTGAGCTATGGTGCCATGCTTAGTAATAACTTATGGGTTTAAAACCACCCACTGCTGAGCTCCTAATGTATCCAGCCTTTTTAAAGCAATAATAATAATGTCGCATTTGATAGGTTAAGATCCTAATATAGCACAGTGACCTTTAAACTGTCATCAAACAGCGGCATGCAAACTGCAAAGTATTGGTTAGAATGTTATGTTTTTCCCCAGTCTTTCGTTGTTAGTTTGGGTAGCAACTGATGTGGTACATTTTAAATCCTAAATGTGTGTTTCTCCATAGCAAACAATCTTCATATACGCTGCCTACTAGTATGCATATCATGTGACTCCTACACCTTGTAGCCCTCATTGTGTTAGGTAACATTTCCTACAGCCTGATTTACAGCCGTGTCATTCATTTTCTCCTTTCTCCTTACAATATGTGTGATGTAAGGTGCTCTGACACCGTAAACTGAGATGAGTAGCTTTACAAAACAAATGAAATGCTTGTGAGCATGTGCTTATGGAAAGAAGAGGGGCAATGTTGGAGGCTGGTTGTGAGGGAATTCATTCAGCAGGAGTTCACGGGAGAGGGGGTGCCAAAAAAGATTGTTGCATTGGGCACCACCAGTGCTAAAGCTGGCACTGGTGAACATGGTATTGTAAGCAGATGTTCCTTTCACAAAATGTCCTTGCAGTCTGCAGTTTGTTGCTTATCTGGAACAGCTGATGCAATTTAGGGGAATACACAATGCACCATTCCATGAATGTGTACCACACTGCAATGTTAGTAGGGGCTGTAAGACTGCATCTCCATTGCCCCTCTTTGGCTGAGAGTGATGTGAAAGTGAAGTGAGGAATGGGGAGAAGGGAGGAACAATGTGCGTAAGAAAAAAAAAACGGCAGTCCCAGCCGTGAGCACCACCTTACGTCTTTATGGTGCTGCACATGGTACACTCTCCCCAATCACATTTGCAAGCAGTCACAAGGATGTGACCGAATGCAGAACTCTCAAGTTTCCAAGGACCATGCCTGAGCTGCTTATCCATTTCAGGTTTTTTACTTGCATTCTTGAAATTGTAGTATTATAAGCTATCCCAACATAAAATTGGGAGTACAAGTCTCGGAATGCTAAGTAAATATCTAGTCTCTATAAGCTGCTCTTGCATATTGCAGCTGTGCTACTTCGTGGAGGCAAATTTAGTATTTAGTTTTAAGCCCCTCGCTCTTCGAAGTTCACCAGCCGCCACTTCATTGTACATTGATATTGTCAAAGATATTTGCAACAAGTCAGATTTTTGCAGTGCACTACTTGCCATTTTACAAAACATTTACAAATTAGAGACTTTTCAACTGCAAATCCTGGTTCGAGCTTTTTTTTAAACATTTGATTAAAAGTTCACAGCTTAGTTTAATAAATTGCAGAATAAACTAACTACTTCTTTGCAAATATAGGCTTTTGGGTATATTAGTCAATATTGATTTTGCACTCGTAGTGTCACAATTATGCGTTGGAGAAAAACAAAGGAATATTGTGCCAAAAATACACACCTCTAAATGATTTCAACAAGCCAAACTTGTCATATTTGATGTTAAATACAATAAGTAAGCTTAATTTACCAAGCCAGTAATCTGTGATGCCTTGACAGTATAATTTTTCATTGAAAATCTGCAATTGTCGGGGGAGGCGCCAAGCAGGCATCCGAAATGGCCGCATAGTCGCTCGGCTCCGCGAGCCCTTTCGCCCTACACGTATATCCTGGCGTCTATCCTGAGCCTCGAAGGCGTACTTTATTAGGAGAAGGAGAACGAGCACTTACCGTCTGCTCCCGAAGCTCCTGCATGTGGCGGACCCTGAGAACTCTCCCCGACTGATCCGCCGCCCACGTGGTGATGAGACCGGGGCGTTGACCTGGACGTGCATCCGGCCGCGACTGCAGCAACAGCGGCCGTTGATGGCGGTGAGGAGCCTGCCGGAGGGTGCCGTTGACATGAATGGCCGCTGATGGCGGTGAAGGCCTGGTCTGCTTGGCGGTGACCCTTGAGGGGCAGTTTGGCGACGCAGGATCGGAGGGGGCGCATGGCTCCTGCTGGGGGGTAGCGGGTGTGCAGGGTGGGGGGTTGGGGGATGGGTGTTTGATCGATATTTGTTTCTATGGCCCTTTCGTCTTTCTTTTCCTTTTTAGCGTCGTCGTCATTCATGCTCTCTGCAGTATTTTTAGTTTTGAGGGGTGGGGGTTCGACTCACTACGTGCTGGGGTTGTGCCTGCATCTCTCCTCCTTTGTGTATCTTACCCCCGATATTTCCTTCGTATCTGTACTGTCTGTAGATATCCTGATTCGCTCGCAGTATTGTAGGACTCTGTACGACTGTGCGACACCCCTTCTTTAGTTCCTTATTTGAAAATGAACCTCTCAAATCCTGAATTCCATTTGATGCACCTAATTACAAGATATGTTCTGGTATTTTACGACCCCGGATTTCGAACTGCTATAACTTTTCATATTGCTTGCTGTACTCCTGCTCTGTTAAGCGGCCGGCCGGGATGGTTGTAGGCCCATACTTGTAATTGCTTGTATTGTTAATAAAGGTTCAAAAAAAAAAAAAGAAAATGTGCAATTGTCAAGAGAACAGTTGTGTATGATCGTAATTGTTTTGTATTTCTTGATATAAACTAAATGTTGTATTCCCTCTATCACGTCGGTCATTTTGCACTCCTACTCAAAAGCAGAATATGTGTTTGACAGAAGCAAAGCACCTGTACTATATTCAACCAAGGTGAAACTGACCCAACACAACCTTCACTCATCAGTGACATCTAAGAGTTGATTACTTCCCCTGCATTACCTCCTACTTGGTGCCGAGAGGCTCTGAGAAGGGTAAAGAGAAGAAACTATAGAAACTAAAAAGCCTTCTTGACCACTGAAACCAAGGACAACAACAAAGGTTCTATGGCTACAACAGGATGAGAGAGCGAACACTGGTTACACCTAATTATCCTTTATTACTTGACATGTCCAATACTTTTTGACATTGACATGTACTGACCAAACTCACTACCACATAGTAAGTATACCTACAGACCATTTACAATTGCTAACAGAAGGGCAAGAATAAGTGGCCGAGAAGCAAGATATTTATTTTGATGCTTCTTTTTCACACTCTGTTCCATCATTTCTTAGTACATACATTTATACAAGTATGCCAGGAATCAAATACATGGTTTCTTGACATTACATAAAACAGTACGTCTTTCTAAAGTCAATGTTTTGATCAATGAGTCATTTGTAGTAACTGCTATACGACACAAGCAAAGACGGGAAAATAAAAGACGCTCATTAGAAGTGTCAGGATAACCTTTTCTTCATAAATCGCTGACGAAATTACCATGCATTATCAAAATTAGATGCAGTTGCACACTGTCCTCATCTTGTTGATGTAGCTGGAAAAAAAGATTTACACATGAAGTATAAAGGGCAAAATCCGGTGCTTTGCAGGAAGTTATATTTAATTTCTCACGATATTGTCAGTGAAAAACATGTTCTGTTTTTATTTTGTTTCTGTTCTTTAGCTTCTATTCATATTATGATATGCTGCAGTTCACACAAACTAAAGCATGTTTATGGTTCTCACTGTATCAATGAAAATATATTAATTTGATACACTATGGGCCAGACATATGAAATTGGATGAAATCGGGTTATTGATTGAGGGGGGTGAAAACATAATTCAACAACGTTCAGTCTTTGTCAGGATGAACCGCAATAGTCACTAAATCAACCTGTACCTATTACTTTGGTACCTTGGCACGAAAGCAGTCTGGTTTAACTTAGAGGAAAAATGTTAAGTATTTATGCAGCACGGAAAAAGTAATAAAATGAAAACACAACATAAAACGTCTCTGATTGATTTAGAAAACCAGAGTAAATTTAAAAAAACCAAAATAATAGCAGAATCACAAAAAAAATTAGTAGAACGAGAGTTATTGAATTTCAAAGTTCTAAATAAAAATAGTACAGAAAGCACTAGCTGTGGGTATCTGTGGGTATCTGGTCACAGTGGATTGGGACAAAGTCACAAGTTCAGGCTGACTGCAATGGAGCACAGGCCGGGTACAGGACAAGGTTTGGCCGGTGGGAGTTGAACCTTATATCTTTGGTCCTTTACGAGGCTTTGAATCATTTGGCATCAGTTCCGAGGAATCTTTTAGCTCCACGGCAAAGCTGTACAGGGCTTTGCTCATCTTGCTATTGCATTCAATAAAGCGTTCAGCTCTGCAGCGAGGCTTTTCAGGGCTTTGTGTTGCTTCAAACTGGTTTGACTGAAGCTTTCAGCTATGCATCAAGGCTTTGTGACACTAAGTTTCGGTTCCAATGAGGTCTTCATCAATGATGCAAGGTGTTGGACCCGGCCCTTTGGGCAGGTTCACCCCTAGACTTTTTGCTTTTTCCTAGCCTGTTTCTGGAACCTGGTGTTGGTGATTCTAGGCCTCTGTGCACTTTTTTTCACTGTGGTACAGTGTAAAGTGCTGGAGCTCTCTGTATGAAGAGTGAGTGACCTGCCCTCCCATAGGAATGAATGGGGAATATGAATGCCCATGGTAGTTCCTGTTGTGTGGGGAGTGCAGGGGTCGAGTTTGATATGTGTGAACTCGTGAGAATGAATGCTGCAAAATGATGTATGCAGCATGACTGTGTCTAGTCTAGAAGTACCACTTTTGGAAGTTGGCATAATTGTGTAAGTTGGTGCTAGCGTGTGATTGGCTGGTGAGTCTGCCCAGGAGTGCCTGGACCTGCTGGTGGATGGACTGTCCGGTTTGAGTAGGACAGGGTCTGCAGGGTCTGCAAGGCCCCAGAGGAGGGGGTCTGAGTCAGCCGTGGATGAAAGGCCCCTCTGCTGTCAGGGATGGGAGGAAAGAGCGTCTGGTGGTGCCGGGCCGTGCCTGTCACCCACCCTGCTAGCTCTCCTTCCTGACGGCCCACTGTCACCTCTGGCCCTGAAGCTGTCAGGAAGACGAAAACCAGAAACATTCCAGCACTCAGGGTCCCTTGCACGAAGTACTTCAAAGGCATTTCTGGCTATAAGAAGGGGATGAGTCTCCTTCCAAGTTGTTCTTGTTCTAGCTCTTGTGGCTGACTTGGATCTACCATGGGTGTGCGCTGCCCAGCCCCTGGGTGCTTGGATTCCTGGACTCCTGGGGGACCCTTCTGCCCTGCCTGGGCTGAAGGGGGGACTTAGCTTTGCCCCTGGGGAAGCTCTGGGACCCTGGCAGCATGGAGAAGCTGCTTTTTCCTGGGGAGAGCGCTGGAGTGGATTTCTAGTGCCTGGAGGCGCTGTGCTTCCCCTTGAGCGCCTGGGAGCGCTCTGCCTGCTGTCTGGAGCTCTGGGGCGCTTAATTTCCCCCCATGCGCTTGAGAGCGCCTTCTCTGTACTTTGTAGCGCTTAGGAGCGCTTTTCCTGCTCCGTAGCGCTGTGGATCGTGTTTAGCGCTTTGGAGCGCTTTATCTGGCCCCAAGCGCTTAGTAGCGCTTTTATACTGCATTTAATGGAGGCCAGTGCCCACCCGGCATTGCCCCGTGTTGTCACCGCTGCGGCCCGGGGGCCTGAAGGCGATCAGGAGCCGAGGAGAGGAGAACGAAGGGGCCGGGACCCGATTGGTCCCTCACCGACAGGAGCCGCGCTCTGATTGGCCGTTGCAAGAGGCCTGCCCCCGAGAGTCGCGCTGGGATTGGCTGCCTGGCCCGCCGAGGCTCCGACGTCACTGGGAGGCTCGCTGCAAGGGCCGCGATGGGATTGGCCCATCGCTCGTGATCACCGCCGGGCCCGGGAAGAGAAGAGGCCGGGAGGAAGTTACTTCCGCTTCCCCCCCTTGCCTGGGGGAAGCCTGTGGCTGTGTTACCGGTCTCCCGTGTGGAGTGGGAGACCGGAGGTGCTACGCGCTGAGAGAGGAGCAAGGAGCCGGGAGCCATGAGGGCTCCACTTCCCGAAGTCCCGGTCCCGAGATGGGGGACCGGGTGAAGCGTGGTGCGAACCCCCGCCCTGGTGACGCAGCTGGTGAGTGACGCTGCTGAGGAGAAGGCGGGGGAGGAGGGAGCACCAAGGGGAGATCAGTGGGAGTCCCCGTGGGTGCGGGAGCGCACCCGCATTAGTTCTTGAGTGGCCCCCGCCTGATAGGGGGCCGCTCCACCGAAGGGGCCATGTTTTGGAACTGGGGAGCCTGCGAGGCTCCAGGGGCGGTTACAATATCGAGCCTGAGAGGCCCGGGGGCCATCATCGGTTGAGAGGTTCCCGAGTCGGCCGCATTGGTGTTGGAGAGCAAGAGGGCTCGGGACATATCGGGGCATATTGTCGTTGCCCGTCCCCAAAGGGCTCAGTGTGTCTAAAGCCACGAGGGCTTCATGGGCGGCCCCGGTTGACAGTGGGTCGCCCCAACGCTTGGAGAGGCCATGAAAAGGCTCGAGGGGGCATTGTCTGCAGAGCCTGTGTGGCTCCAACGTTTGGCCACAGTGTTTGTTTCAGAGCCTGTGTGGCTCCAGCAGTGGCGCAGTTAGCGCCTAAGGGCCAGTTAGGGCCCTGGCGCAGTTCTGTTGTTCTCCAGGTGCCCAGCACTTAGTGGGCACCTGCCACGTTTAGGCTTTGTGAACTTTGAGACTGGCGCTGCATGGCAGCGCACCATGACACTGAGACTCAGGGCGTCTGAGCCCCAACAAGGCCATTGGCCTAGGGACTGCCACAGGTGGTGGCTTTTGTGAGTTTGCGCAATGGTATGGTTATCGCACCTCTGAATGTGATCTTTTGCATCATGTGTTATTCCTGCACCTCTGAAGGTTTTTAGGCCTCATGTGATATTTGCGCTATGGTATACTCTTGACACCTCTGAATGTTTTATGCATTATGTGTCTTTCTTTTCATGCGCTGCACCTCTGAATGTTTAGTCATCATGTGTCTTCTTGCGCTGCACCCCTGAATGTATTGTGATTACATCATGTGCTCTGTCCTTAACACCGCTGAATGTGTAGGTCTATACATCATGTGTTTTCTTTCTTTACTACTCCTCTGAATGTATATTCATGCATCATGGGTAATGTGTTCTGATTTATACCCCTAAGTGGATTTTATCCTTAGGTGGTTGTTCTTTCTAGTACAGGGGGTCCTAGTGAGGTCCTGGGTACCTGCGTGACATGCTCCTAAGGTGTTTAGGGTTGCGTAGTGTGTACTTACCTGTTCCCAGTAGTTACTGGATGTGATTCATAACTGTTACTTTGTGCTACAGTGATTTTATACTCTTTTAGTCTAAGTTCTGATAGTATTTCATTACTACTAATGTGCTGATTGTGACAGTGGCCCTTGTGGCCCTGTCTTGTGAATAATCCCATGTGAATATTGCCCGTGCCAATTGGCACCATGTATATGTGTGATTTTATCTGATGTGCTTTTACAATACAAAAGGTATTTTTATAATAACCTTGTGTGGAGTCTCTTTTGTGGTGTACCTAGTATGTTGTTGCTATTGTGCGCTGACGCAAATGCTTTACACATTGCCTCCGAGTTTAGCCTAGACTGCTCGTGCCAAGCTACCAAGGGGGTGAGCAGGGGTTATCTTGGCGTGTGACTTCCTTGCCCTGACTAGATTGGTTGTTTCTGCCTGGCTTTGGCGTCAGCCTTAGCCTACCAGAAATAGCCAGTTCTAACATTGGTGGGTCAGCGGTGCGGATTTGGGACTTGCGTTTGCTCAGTGCCATAGCGACAACTGGCTACATTACAAAACTCTGCAATTGTTTTTTCAGATAGTCACATGTTTGGGATTATTGTTTTTGATTTTTTTTTTCCTCAAGAGTGTCATTTTCAAATGTGTTTCTGCGCTTTATGTTTAGCGGCAGATGAGAGAAAGTGACAGGGCGGGACGCCAGTAGAGGGGGAGGTTCCCATAGATTAGGAATCCCTTGCTGGGTCCAGTGTCCAATCCCAAATCCTATCCCCATGTGTGTGTAGATAGGAGAGAGAAGGAGTGTGAGGAGAAAAGACTTGCTCAGGAGGGTGGTTGTTCCCTGAGTGTAGTGTGTGTGTCTGGATTCCCCAGTGTGGTAGGATCCAGTGGTGGCAGCTTTAAATTTGTCCAGTGTGTGTTAACTCCCATTCCCCGCTCCCAGAGTTTGGTACCTGTGTCACGTGTGGTCAGGTTGAGTGATCAGGGGTGGTAAAAACTGCCTTACCAGTCCGAGGGGGGGGGAGTGTGCGAATGAGTTATGTGCTGAACTGGAGGAGTTGGTGTGAGTTTTCTTTTTGTTAAAGAGCTTGCATGAGAGGTTTACCTCTGGTGGTGTGCACGAGGTCCTGCAGAGGAACTGGACAAGAAGGTGGACATCTGGCGGGGTGCTAGATGTCTTGCAGTGGCATTAGGGAGTGATTCTAAAAGCAGTGGCTTGTGTATCTGATGATCCTGTGTAGGTGAAGAGGTTCATGTGTAGCCCAGCTAGATCCCAGTAGCATGGTAGGGGTGTAGGGGCTCACGTCCTGTCTCAGTGGAGGCGGAGTGAGTGTGGGACGGTGTGTCCCACGTTGGCCTGAAACCTTATCTCAGGGCCCGGAGGGTTCCTTAAGGGAGCACCAGGTCAGGGGCCTAGGCTGTACATACAGGTCAGTTGAGGAGGATCTTCCTGTGTCTAGAGGACGGGGAGTGTCTGTAACCAGAACTCCGGCGGTCCTAGTGTTTGGCAGTACCGCTCCTAGTGGAGGGTGCAGAAGTCCTGGCTCGCTGAGCATTTGACCGTCTAGAGTGCTTAACCATTTGTGGGGCCTCTGGAGGTCGTTCCCCGAGGAGGGGGGAAAGCCGGGTTGGGATTGTGGCCTGACCTGGGAGGAGTACTGGAGGAAAGTGTGTCACTGATACGCCGCTGGCGTGTGCTCTGTCTAGCCTTGGACATACTGAGAATCACCCTGTGATCGGGAGTACTGAAGGAAAGTGTGTCACTGATACGCCGCTGGCGTGTGCTCTGTCTAGCCTGGGACATACTGAGAATCACCCTGTGATAGGGAGTACTGGAGGAGAGTGTGTCGCTGATACGCCGCTGGCGTGTGCTCTGTCTAGCCTGAGACATACTGGGCCTGTAGTAATGGAACTGGAAGGGGGTGCAGAGGGACGGTGTCCTTACTTCTGACCCCGGTGCAACCTGAGGGTTTAGATCTTAGGTTGGGAGATTACGAAACTTCTAGGTCAAGAGGAATCTCTGCCAAAGTGGATCAGCTGAAGAGACTGAGGGGGCTGCCCTTGCTGTGTGATGTGGGGCTCACCTGCAGTTTGTTGTTTCCACTAAGGTAGAGGAAAGGGGGCTTTGCGGTGTGCTGTGTCCCCCCACCTGCTTGAAGAGGGACTGTGCTGTGTGCTTTGTACCTCTGAAGTGAAATAGTTTCCAGGTGGTAGACCAGTGATGGAGTGCCGTCCTGATCTGGTAGGAGAATTGTGTTCTGGTGAGTGCTTCTCTGTGAGGGTGCAGAAACCCAGAAGTAGAGGTAGGTTGGGGCATTCTTGCCCGTGACCTCTGGTCAGCTTGGGGGTGTGGACCCTAGGTTGTTGGATCAGTGGTAGTTGTAGCTACACTGAGAGAGGGAGTGGAGAATGGCTATTGTGTGCCAGGGGTTATTGCCCCCCGCTCTGTGGATTGGTTAGGACCTGTGATTTGGATGGTCTTGGCTGTGGATGACTAGTGAGTACCAGTGGGGTATCCTAGTTGTGTCAGAGAGTTATTGTTTAGAGGTAACCAGGTAGGTTCAGAGTGGCGAAAAACCGGAGGGTGTCCCTGCCGTGCAGGTCCGTGTCCGTGGTTTTTGTCGCCCAAAGCAGTGAAGCCCATCAGTGGAGTGATTGGTCTACCCTGCGTTTTGGCTGGAAGGGGGCTGTGTTGGACCCGGCCCTTTGGGCAGGTTCACCCCTAGACTTTTTGCTTTTTCCTAGCCTGTTTCTGGAACCTGGTGTTGGTGATTCTAGGCCTCTGCGCACTTTTTTTCACTGTGGTACAGTGTAAAGTGCTGGAGCTCTCTGTATGAAGAGTGAGTGACCTGCCCTCCCATAGGAATGAATGGGGAATATGTATGCCCATGGTAGTTCCTGTTGTGTGGGGAGTGCAGGGGTCGAGTTTGATATGTGTGAACTCGTGAGAATGAATGATGCAAAATTATGTATGCAGCATGACTGTGTCTAGTCTAGAAGTACCACTTTTGGAAGTTGGCATAATTGTGTAAGTTGGTGCTAGCGTGTGATTGGCTGGTGAGTCTGCCCAGGAGTGCCTGGACCTGCTGGTGGATGGACTGTCCGGTTTGAGTAGGACAGGGTCTGCAGGGTCTGCAAGGCCCCAGAGGAGGGGGTCTGAGTCAGCCGTGGATGAAAGGCCCCTCTGCTGTCAGGGATGGGAGGAAAGAGCGTCTGGTGGTGCCGGGCCGTGCCTGTCACCCACCCTGCTAGCTCTCCTTCCTGACGGCCCACTGTCACCTCTGGCCCTGAAGCTGTCAGGAAGACGAAAACCAGAAACATTCCAGCACACAGGGTCCCTTGCACGAAGTACTTCAAAGGCATTTCTGGCTATGAGAAGGGGATGAGTCTCCTTCCAAGTTGTTCTTGTTCTAGCTCTTGTGGCTGACTTGGATCTACCAGGGGTGGGCGCTGCCCAGCCCCTGGGTGCTTGGATTCCTGGACTCCTGAGGGACCCTTCTGCCCTGCCTGGGCTGAAGGGGGGACTTGGCTTTGCCCCTGGGGAAGCTCTGGGACCCTGGCAGCATGGAGAAGCTGCTTTTTCCTGGGGAGAGCGCTGGAGTGGATTTCTAGCGCCTGGAGGCGCTGTGCTTCCCCTTGAGCGCCTGGGAGCGCTCTGCCTGCTGTCTGGGGCTCTGGGGCGCTTAATTTCCCCCCACGCGCTTGAGAGCGCCTTCTCTGGACTTTGTAGCGCTTAGGAGCGCTTTTCCTGCTCCGTAGCGCTGTGGATCGTGTTTAGCGCTTTGGAGCGCTTTATCTGGCCCCAAGCGCTTAGTAGCGCTTTTATACTGCATTTAATGGAGGCCGGTGCCCACCCGGCATTGCCCCGTGTTGTCACCGCTGCGGCCCGGGGGCCTGAAGGCGATCAGGAGCCGAGGAGAGGAGAACGAAGGGGCCGGGACCCGATTGGTCCCTCACCGACAGGAGCCGCGCTCTGATTGGCCGTTGCAAGAGGCCTGCCCCCGAGAGTCGCGCTGGGATTGGCTGCCTGGCCCGCCGAGGCTCCGACGTCACTGGGAGGCTCGCTGCGAGGGCCGTGATGGGATTGGCCCATCGCTCGTGATCACCGCCGGGCCCGGGAAGAGAAGAGGCCGGGAGGAAGTAACTTCCGCTTCCCCCCCTTGCCTGGGGGAAGCCTGTGGCTGTGTTACCGGTCTCCCGTTTGGAGTGGGAGACCGGAGGTGCTACGCGCTGAGAGAGGAGCAAGGAGCCGGGAGCCATGAGGGCTCCACTTCCCGAAGTCCCGGTCCCGAGATGGGGGACCGGGTGAAGCGTGGTGCGAACCCCCGCCCTGGTGACGCAGCTGGTGAGTGACGCTGCTGAGGAGAAGGCGGGGGAGGAGGGAGCACCAAGGGGAGATCAGTGGGAGTCCCCGTGGGTGCGAAAGCGCACCCGCATTAGTTCTTGAGTGGCCCCCGCCTGATAGGGGGCGGCTCCACCGAAGGGGCCATGTTTTGGAACTGGGGAGCCTGCGAGGCTCCAGGGGCGGTTACAATATCGAGCCTGAGAGGCCCGGGGGCCATCATCGGTTGAGAGGTTCCCGAGTCGGCCGCATTGGTGTTGGAGAGCAAGAGGGCTCGGGGCATATCGGGGCATATTGTCGTTGCCCGTCCCCAAAGGGCTCAGTGTGTCTAAAGCCACGAGGGCTTCATGGGCGGCCCCGGTTGACAGTGGGTCGCCCCAACGCTTGGAGAGGCCATGAAAAGGCTCGAGGGGGCATTGTCTGCAGAGCCTGTGTGGCTCCAACGTTTGGCCACAGTGTTTGTTTCAGAGCCTGTGTGGCTCCAGCAGTGGCGCAGTTAGCGCCTAAGGGCCAGTTAGGGCCCTGGCGCAGTTCTGTTGTTCTCCAGGTGCCCAGCACTTAGTGGGCACCTGCCACGTTTAGGCTTTGTGAACTTTGAGACTGGCGCTGCATGGCAGCGCACCCTGACACTGAGACTCAGGGCGTCTGAGCCCCAACAAGGCCATTGGCCTAGGGACTGCCACAGGTGGTGGCTTTTGTGAGTTTGCGCAATGGTATGGTTATCGCACCTCTGAATGTGATCTTTTGCATCATGTGTAATTCCTGCACCTCTGAAGGTTTTTAGGCCTCATGTGATATTTGCGCTATGGTATACTCTTGACACCTCTGAATGTTTTATGCATTATGTGTCTTTCTTTTCATGCGCTGCACCTCTGAATGTTTAGTCATCATGTGTCTTCTTGCGCTGCACCCCTGAATGTATTGTGATTACATCATGTGCTCTGTCCTTAACACCGCTGAATGTGTAGGTCTATACATCATGTGTTTTCTTTCTTTACTACTCCTCTGAATGTATATTCATGCATCATGGGTAATGTGTTCTGATTTATACCCCTAAGTGGATTTTATCCTTACGTGGTTGTTCTTTCTAGTACAGGGGGTCCTAGTGAGGTCCTGGGTACCTGCGTGACATGCTCCTAAGGTGTTTAGGGTTGCGTAGTGTGTACTTACCTGTTCCCAGTAGTTACTGGATGTGATTCATAACTGTTACTTTGTGCTACAGTGATTTTATACTCTTTTAGTCTAAGTTCTGATAGTATTTCATTACTACTAATGTGCTGATTGTGACAGTGGCCCTTGTGGCCCTGTCTTGTGAATAATCCCATGTGAATATTGCCCGTGCCAATTGGCACCATGTATATGTGTGATTTTATCTGATGTGCTTTTACAATACAAAAGGTATTTTTATAATAACCTTGTGTGGAGTCTCTTTTGTGGTGTACCTAGTATGTTGTTGCTATTGTGCGCTGACGCAAATGCTTTACACATTGCCTCCGAGTTTAGCCTAGACTGCTCATGCCAAGCTACCAAGGGGGTGAGCAGGGGTTATCTTGGCGTGTGACTTCCTTGCCCTGACTAGATTGGTGGTTTCTGCCTGGCTTTGGCGTCAGCCTTAGCCTACCAGAAATAGCCAGTTCTAACACAAGGCTTTGCAGGGTTTTGTGTTGTGTCGTTTTGGTGGAACCTTCAGTGATCCAAGTAGGGCATGAGTTTTTAAGTTTTGCATGTGCTGATAGTGAAAAGCTCCTACACTGGTTTTCACTACTATATGGTCAATCTTTCTCATTGGATAATATTGGGTTACCTTATTAAATTGAATACGTGTTAACGTTTTATTCAATACAGATAGGAATGTCAAGTTTGGACTCAAATGAATTGTAATTCTAAATCCTTTTTAATGGTAAAGTCAGATTTTAAGTTACAATTCTGACCATATGGTGCCTGCTACCTGTGTCCTGGGTCACATGACTGTGTAGAGCTTGGCAATTTGCTTTTGCGTATTCCCCCCAGAGAGTGAGGCAAAATGGGATTATGTGTTGCAAGATAGGCCTTCCTGCCAGGATTGGTGGAGTGGAGCTGTTCCCTCCTCCACTTGCATTTCAAATGAATGCCTCCAGCACATAAACAAAGCAACGTGGCACCAGTATTTTGTCACCCCAGTCTACTTGAAGCCTTAATAAGGAAAGGGAATAACATTCAAGAATCGGATGTGGGGGTAGCCATGATGTCACTCCCACTTCAAAGGCTGGCTTCAGATATAACTAATGGACCCTCAGAACCACTCTTCAGTACACTCCTGGGCCTTTGGAATACTAGGGCTGCTTCAGAAATGCCTTGTTCCTGAGAGGACTGTCCACAGCTACCAGAAGACTATCTTGCTGCTTGAGGCCTGCCTTGCTCCTCAGGGGTCCATCCTGCTGCCTGAGGCCTGTGTTGATCCCCAAAGTTCTGCCCTGCTGATTGATGCCTGGCCTGCTCTGTGACAAGAAGGACTAGACCTGCTCTCTTCATATCAGGCTAAACTGAGCGACTTGAAAGGTCAGTTGGCTGACCTCCAGTTTGAAGCTAGAGGGAAATAACAAGCTCCAGAGGCTTCCCTGGAATTGCCCAGCTATCCTGCTGCATTAGACCTGTCTGGACTTGCAACTGGACTTGCCTGAGCCCTGCTGGCCTCTGCTGGATTGAATAGCTGTTCCCCAACATTTGCCTCCCCAGGTCCTAGACCTTTGACTGGCATCAGAGAAAACTCCTCCATGCATAACTGAAGGTTTAATTAAAAGCAACATGACACAAAGCCCCGCAAAACCTTGTGTCACAGCTGAGCAATTACTCCCCCTATGTCTGGGCCTCCGTACTGTAATTTTGGAGCCGTACTCCCAGAAACCACAGCCTTCAGGTAGCACTGGATGGCTGCCCCTCACAGCTCTTTTACCATCTGTGGTAACTCATTTTCCAGAATGCAGTCAAATAGCATCTGGGGGCTAATTATGACCCTCCTCAGCTCTATTTTCCTGCCCTATTCCTAGCGTACCAGAGCCATACGGTGGACAAAGTGCTGGCCAAGGTTCTGATCTACCCTACACCTGTCCTGGCAGGTGCTGATCTGAAGAAACAAGTCTTTCCACCACTACGGTCCGGCTGGCACCTGTATTTTAGTCTCTAAGGGACCTGATGCCAGTTGATCAGTCAAACCATGCACATAAGAGGCTAGAGCCGGTAGCTTTCCAAATTGCTTCATAACGGGTCCCTGCATTATGTCCCCAGGTATAGATAATCTAATTATGCTCCTAGGACAGCATCCTGTCAGATGTGTCACCTGGGGTAGCAGGTTCCCCACCCACAAAAATGGTCCCTCATAAGAGCCTGCCCTTCCACCCCATGACTTTGTTGTATCTTGACAGGTTGTCAACCTTACTATCATGGCCAGGGGAGAATCAGTGTATGTGTACACCCATAAGGAGGTGTAATACTGGTACACCCCACATTGCCCATCATTCGGAGGCAAAAGCAGGGTCATTGTCAGCATCATGCAACCACTCATGGAGAATCTTCTGTTGTGCAGCACTATAGCAGGAGGTGATGTCCACCATCACGATCTCTCCATGGTATGTGGATTGATAAGCTTTATATAGCACAATTGTACCTACACTCCCCTTCCATAGACATCCCTGCAGGATCCCCTCAGTCTAGAAGAAAATCTCATGGGGAGTGTGTAGGGATAATTCTGCAACTGATAAAGCACGTAGGAAAGTGAAATTATTTTAAAGACAGCCAAAAAGCCCAAGAGAGGCAGGAGTAATGCCAACAGAATGCAAGATCTGCAACTAAGCTATGCAGCAGGGTTTGGATGTTGTATTGCCTTTCTCTTTTAGGTCCAGGGTAACATAGACCTCCAAGAAGCAAAACCCTCCCTTAGCACGTCAGATGTTCCGGGCCCATGCCGACTCCACTGAGTGGTCCCCAATGAAAAACAGAGGGAAGTTTGCCTCATTGAGCAGTAAGACAGAAAAGGTGCTAAATGTGTGGAGGACCTACAGGTGCAGTCATGCAAGAGCACCAGCTTATCGTTGGAGTAGTGTGTTATCCGTTCTTCTATTCCCGGTGCCCATTCAAACCCCAGGATATGAGTGTCCATTATGATCCATTGCACCAAAGGCTCTATTGCTAGTGGAAAAAGAAGCAGGGAAAGGGCACATTCCTGCAAGCAGTCTGACGTACTTCTACCAATCTGGATGCAGACTATTAAGTCAGTATATAGGAGTATGACATACTGGTAGAACCTTGGGACACAATTCTGTTTCTCCAGGAGGAGGAAGATGTAGTTCCATCATATAAAATCAAAAGGATTTTCAAAATTTGGCAGGGCTGAGGCACTAAAGACACTTTTGATATTGTACTGCATTCTCCATCACAGCATAAAGTCAGATTGGTCCAGAAACACAATCACACCAAAACCTGTTATCAGGAGGTTTGCCAGGGTCTTGGCCAATACCTTTGTTGTTAAGTTTAAGGAGACCTGGCAGTAGCACGAGCACTGTTTTATTGTACGGTCTGGTTTATGAATGACCACTATCTCCACCACATGGAGATCCGAGACAAAAAACCCTATGTCATAGCTTCCATCAGCATAGCCTTGAAGTGTGGAATTAGGTTAGTGGTGTGTAGCCAAAATAACTCTGCCAGGAACCTTTTGGACCCTAGGGCTTTCTCAGCAATTAGCTGTTCCAGTGCCCCACAGAGCTTACCCTCTGAAAGGTGATCCTCCATTATGGGGAGGCCTCTGATAAAACCTTCTATGTCTTCACATGACTGTTGTCTCTCCTCTGCATATAAGTTTCCATAGTATGAGGCAAATCCTGAAGTTGTAGTGTTGTTGCCCCTAAGCATGGTCCTGTCTTAATGGCTGCTAAATGGTCCTGCTGAGCGTGTTTGAGCATAATCAGTGAGGCGCTTTGAGTACCTTATTGCCCCATTGGTAAATGAGACTCCGCATTGCTCTCCAAGCCTGTTTGTCTTTTTTAACTGTATCTGTCTGAGTGTCTCCTCAAGTATAGAGCAAATAGCAAAGAGGAGGTCGACAAACGAGAGTGCAGTTGTTCGTCGAGCTCCAAAAATCAGGCCTCCAAATCTGTGACTGCTTGCTGCCTTCTTCTCTTGACCTTGTGTGACAACTGATAATCTTGCCCCATAGGGTGACCTCAAATACCTCCCATAGAGTACTCAGGTTGGCTTCTGATTCTGTATTAGAACAGAAAAATGAGTCAATGAACTCCGTGAAATAACATTGGTGTTCTGGGTCCACTATCAACCAACCATCAATCTAAAAAACAAACTGGCCGTGCTGGCTTGGAGCCCCATTCTCTGCTTAAGGTCAATGGGTGAGTGGTCTGAAAGTCCCAGTGGCAGGATCTGGGTATCAGCCACATGATGGGTTTTGGAGTTTGTTTTTCGGAAGGAATCCAGATTGGAGAAGAATCTGTATGGCCCCAAGAAAAAGATGTATCTCCCTTCATGGAGATTGAGCTCCCTCCAAAGAGCTGCAAATCCCAGGGCCATAATGAATCTCACCAGCACGGTCACCCCATGAGTGGAAGAACCCAACTTCCCTGATTGAGCCCAGTTCTATTTTATCACATGATTAAAGTCAACTTCTATTAGTCTAAATCCAGAGGGAATTATGCCAATAGCCTCAAGACCATTTCCAGGTAAATCACTTACAGACATGGGGGGCATATACGCATAGTATCGTAAGGGGAGTTCTGTGTAGTAGCTTGCTTACCCACAGTCATCTGACCAGGGAATCCTGCTAAATATGGTGAAATTCAATTGATAAAGCACCTTGTCAGAGAATGCCAACTTCCTTTGATCCCCTACTGAATCCTGCATGAAACACCTTCGAAAAACCAAGAAGGGGCATTAGTATCCCGTGAGGTGGGTTTCTTGTAGCATGATATCAGCGTTGCAGAGTTTCACTACTCTCTGGACCACCCCATGCTTGATCTGGTCTAGGAGCCTCTTACATTCCATGATAGGACCCTAACCAAACAATCCTTAACTTCCTCACTGATAACAGGATGAGGCGAGGCATGGGTCCTAGTCTACCAAGACTAGAACCACTACTAATTTCTGACATTAGGAGATTAGCTAAAAATACAAAACAAAATTAACAACAACGACTCCACATTGTGATGCCACCATCCCCATCCTACACTTCGAAAACATGAAGCATCTGTCATGTCATGTCATAGTACAGAGCCCAATGCCCCAATTGCAAACCAAAAACAATGAAGTCCCATTGTACATTAAACTTTCCAAACTTTCCTTGTACCACATCAATTGTCCCCCCTTCTCCGGGCTACAACTCCCTTCTGCACAATGTGGAAGGGAACAGAAAGAAAGATAAATCAGAAGAAGAACAGAGAGAAAAAAACAGAGGGAGAGTTCATTGATATAGTGTAGTCCACACTGGGCCACAGTGCCGAGATAACCAACCTCAGAGTAGTCAGGGAATTCAGCAACCCACTGCTGTGGTCACCGCTTCTCGGCCTTTCCATACGATGCAGGTACTACTGACCTGTTCCTAGTAGGATATGTCTTGGCTCCATCAATTCTCAGGTTTGGGCTGCCTCTGCACGAACCTTTGGTCTGCTCACTTCTTCTCCTCCTCTAATACAACTGTCTCAGCATCCCACTGATTAGTCCTGGTCATACCCACAGGGGTTGCCCACATAATTCTCCTTGGCCTAGATCAGTCTGTCTCCTGGGGTAGCTCAGAGGAAAGGCAGCAGTTCCTGCATGCTGTCTTGGGCTGCAGAGTCACCACCGTGAAGGAACTGTCCAACCCCAGCGTCAACACCAACGACATCCTACCGTCGCAAGCCCTTCTTCCACCGCAAGATAGCAGACATCCACGACAGCTTCAACACCCAGACAGCCCCAACAGACAGCAACACAACAGACACTCCGCATACCATCACCACAACCCCTTGCTAGCCTCGGCCAGCGTGAGCATCGATGACACCATCAAGACCATGCGCACAATCCACTCCGGCTCTCCGTCAGACCCATTCCCGCACCACGTCTTCAACAGAGCAAGCAGTTTCATCCCACCGCACCTGCGGAACACCATCAATCTCTTCCCCAAGACCGCGACCTTCCCAGAGATCTGGAAACACGCAGAGATCAATGCGCTTCTCAAAAAAACTAAGGCAGACCCAAGAGACCTCAAGAACTTCCGGCCCATCTCTCTGGTCCACTTCCGGCCAAGGTCATCGAGAAAGCCATCAACAGACAGCTAACCTGATACCTCTAAGAAACCACAATCCTGGACCCCTCCCAGTCAGGGTACCACAGCAACCACAGCACAGAGACTGCCCTCATCGTTGCCTCAGATGACATCAGGACCCTGCTGGACAACGGCAAGACCGTAGCACTCAGCCTACTCGACCTGTCTGCTGTCTTATACACTGCCTTCCACAGCACACTACGCGCATGCCTCCATACCTGGATCTAAGACAAAGCTCTGGATTGGACCACCTCCTCCCTCTCGAGCAGAACCCAGAGCATCTGCCTCCCCATTACATTCCAAAGCCTCTGAGATCATCTGCAGCATACCCCAGGGATCCTTCCTCAGCCCGACGCTGTTCAATATTTACATAGCCCCACTCACAAACGTAGACCGACAGCACAACCTCAACACAGTCTCCTACGCCGACGACACTCAGCTGATACTCTCCCTCACCAAGGACCACACCGACTGGATGAAGACCAGCCGTCTGAAGCTGAACTCAGACAAGACGGAGGTCCTCATCCTCGGCTCCAATCCTTCAGCCTGGGACGACTTCTGGTGGCCGACGGCACTGGGGGCAGCCCCGACAACCACTGACCACTCACGCAACCCGGGAATCATCCTCGACTCAACGTTCTCAAGCAAGGCAACGCCGTCTCCTCCTCCTGCTTCAACACCTTCTGCATGCTCAGCAAGATCTACAGATGGATCCCAACAGATCCAAGAAAGACATTCACCCAGGCCCTCGTCAGCATCAGACTTGACTACGGAAATGGATCACTGACAGAATATCGACATCAGAAATATCGACCTACAAGAATATCGAGTCAACAATATCGAGGGCAAAAATATCGACATCCTATCTACAACATGGTAAGTACAAAAATATCGAAAAAAAAATATAGATGTAAAAAACTATCGATGTTAAAAATATCGATTTTCTTATATATATAAATGTAAAAGTAAGTATATAACACTAATAAATAAAATATACATATTTAAAAGTATCTAATAATGTTTAAAATTAATAAATAATACATATATATTAATAATACATTAATTAAATATATACAGTAAATATATAATATATATGTACTGAACAATAAGTATTAATAATTAATTTACTAATTTATAAATTAATGAAATAAGTTCTAATTTACTAATACATTTACAAACATAAAACAATAAAATAAATAAAATGTAAGTAATATAAAAAATAAAATAAACATTTGATATTTTAACAATTAATGATATAAAACGTTGGATACCGTAAGGGTAATAATTACTATTCCTACTCCAGAGAGTGGAACAGTAGGGAAAGCGTTTGATAGCGTAGGGATAAAATTACTATTCCCACCCCAGAGAGTGCAACAGTAGGGAAAACTGACCCTGAACCCAAAAAACACCCCTTTACCCAAGAACTGAAAACGGACCCTGAACCCTAAAAATACCCCTTTACCCAAAAACTAAAAACTGACCCTGAACCCAAAAAATACCCCTTTACCAAAAAACTGAAAACTGACCCTAAACCCTAAAAATACCCCTTTACCCAAAAACTGAAAACTGACCCTGAACCCTAAAAATACCCCTTTACCCAAAAACTGAAAACTGACCCTGAACCCTAAAAATACCCCTTTACCCAAGAACTGAAAACTGACCCTGAACCCAAAAAATACCCCTTTACCAAAAAACTGAAAACTGACCCTAAACCCTAAAAATACCCCTTTACCCAAAAACTGAAAACTGACCCTGAACCCTAACAATACCCCTTTACCCAAGAACTGAAAACTGACCCTGAACCCTACAAATACCCCTTTACCCAAAAACTGAAAACTGACCCTGAACCCTAAAAATACCCCTTTACCCAAGAACTGAAAACTGACCCTGAACCCTAAAAATACCCCTTTACCCAAAAACTGAAAACTGACCCTAAACCCTAAAAATACCCCTTTACCCAAGAACTGAAAACTGACCCTGAACCCTAAAAAAACCCTTTACCCAAAACCCCAAAACTGACCCTGAACACTAAAAATACCCCTTTACCCAAAAACCCAAAACTGACCCTGAACCCTAAAAATACTCCTTAACCCAAAGTTAATTAATATTATTTAATTAGCAATTAATAATTAATTAACAATAACAATAAAGTAAATATATTAGCACATTAGCTGTAATTAATATAATGTAATAATTATTATCATTTTTCCCCAATTAATCAATTAACAGTAACTAAAAATTATATATAAATAAATTACTCTAATTAATGTAATTAACTAATTAATATTATTTAATTACCAATTAATTACTAATTTAAAATACGTAAAAAATTATATTAATTAATTAACTAATTAATATTAATTATTTGCCAATTAATTAGTTATAAATATTTAAAAACATATATTAATTAATTAATTATTATTAAATTACTCCCCACCCTATTCCCCTGTAAACCCACATCCCGCTACAGAAAATATATATCAATTAATCAATTAATTTTTTCCCAATTAATCAATATTAATTAGCAAATAATTATAATTAATTAATTAATCCTACTAATTATTAATCAACTTACCATAATTAAATTCTTCCCACCCTATTCCCCTATAAACCCACAACCCGCTCCGGTACTAAAACATAAAATTTCCTTATAAATTTATATATTATTATAGAAAATGTATACACATATAATAGTAATTATTTTAAATACTTAAATTAAACATATAACACATACATAATAAAAAACTATAAAATATTACAAATATCGATATTAGTGTCATCGAAATTAGTAACATCGATATATATGCTATCGATATTACTAACTTCGATATTACTTACATCGATATTAAGTATTTCGATATTACTTACCTTGGGTCGATATTCTGTCCTACGATATTCTTGCCTTCGATATTATGCTCCTTCGATATTTCAGACTCGATATAATGGTAGGTCGATATTTCCAACTCGATATTTTTACTGTGTACCTAAGGAAATACCCTCTACGCGGGAGCCCCCACCAAGCTCATCAAACGACTATAACGCATCCATTATGCCTCAACACGACTTATCCTCGACATACCACGCCACGTCCACATCACCCCCCACCTGAGAAACCTGCACTGGCTACCCGTCAACAAGATGATATCCTTCAATCCCCTCACCCACGAACACAAGGCACACCACAAGACCAGCCCAGCCTACCTCAACAGACAGCTCTCCTTCTACATCCCCAACCGCCAGCTACGCCCCGCCTACCTTTCACTCACCACCGTCCAACGCATTTGAAGAACAACCACTGATGGGAGATCCTTCTCCCACCTTGCCGCCAAGACAGGAAACACCTTCCCACTGAGCCTACGACAGACCCAAGACCTGCTGACCTTCCGGAGGATACTCAAGACTTGGCTATTCGATCAGTATTGCCCCCCCCAGCGCCTTGAGTCCCTCACGGGTAAATAATGCGCTTTACAAATGATTGATTGATTGATTGATTGATTGACTGCAGTCTGCATCAGAGGCCTTTTCTCCTCAGTCCACTCTCACACATCCTTCAAAGTTTCTGACAAGAGTCTGGCCTTGAAAGACCATTTTAAGTTTCATAGGATGAAGAAGCAGATATCTGGTGTCCATGGACCTCAGTTTCCTTTGCTGCCTGACCAGATGTCTAATATTCTGGCAAGCAAGGACATCTTCTCAGAGCAGGCCCAGTGAGGTATGGCATCTCTGTAGTAGTAGCTGAGCAGCTTTGAGATCATTGGGCATGGGGGGCTCCTGGAGGTGGACAGCAAGCCAGAGCCTTGTGTTACCATTTTATGATGATGCATGAAGACAATCAACGGGTGGTAAGAGGCCCTCCAACCATTTACCCGGGAATTTCTCTTGGGAGGGGTCCTCACGAACCTGTTTGAAGCTCACAGAGCCAAAATATTCCTACTGGTCCTCCCCTCTACATATTCCACCTTGGAAACAAGATCTCTGGTTGTCACCATTTTATTTAGGGATCGTTGCAGTGTTTTCACTGAGTTTTCCAGTTTATACACCCTCTGTGACTCTGTCTACAACCTGGCTTAGGTCCTGCTTAGGTCCTGTTGGAGTAGCTTCACGTCAGTGCCAATGGCTCCAATCCAGACCTCCAAGGTTTCCATGACCTGGGTGATTGCAATCAATTCTGATGTTGTATCTGCCAATCCTGCCACCTGTCCCATTGATCAGCAAGCTGGCCAATGGTAGTAGGCTACCCCAGGACATTAATCTCACCCCTGAATGGGAAAACTTGTCAAGAGTGTTCTGAGTCCCCCTAGTCTATAGTTTGTCCTTAGCCATTGGTGAATGGGATCAGGCCTGCAGCATGCTGCACCACCACTGAATCACCTGCCCTCCCAAGTCATCACAGGGAGGGGTGGCATGTGCAGTCGTCCACAATCTAAGGGAAAATGGTCACGCCAAGGTGTGGTACGATCATGCAGCGCAAAGTCTTTGCACCCCCAAAGATCGTTAGCCCTGCTGGTTCCTGCCGGAGGCAGGCATTGCAAAGTCCAAAATGTTCAGGTAATGCCAGGAAGGAAGGAGTGGGGTCCAGCCCAGCTAGGTAAGGTCTTCCAGGTGAAAAGTCTCTGTACTTTTCAGATGTTGGCACAGCTCTGTAAAGCAAATACTAAGCATGTGCTCCCGCAGCATCATATCATACAGCCCATACCTATTATTATTACACACAACCACTCAATGCCATACTGGAATAAAAAAGAAAATGTGCCCAAGACTGGTTTCTCAGTTTCTCTCTGTCCCTAAATTTCATGCTGTACTTCTCTGTGGTGAGCCCAACTTTAGTAATAAGAATAGTTTTCCTGGGGGCATAACTTATCTGGTCTTCGACTTCTAGTGTAAGCAAAGTACCCCTGCTCACTGTAGGTATATGTTTCCATCAGCTGCTCCAGTCCTCTTCTCGGATCCTGTACATCCTTTTTGCTACCTCATAGGCTAAACACATTTATCAATGACATCCTCCACAAGAAAGCTAGGCACCACATTTTGGCTAATATGTGCATTCATGTCTTTACTACTACACTTTGAGACCTGATTTGGTTTTATGCACAGCTTCTTAAGACTCACTTCATCATCCAGTACCGGTTTCCTTTCAGCCAATACCCTTTCAGCCACAGCTTTTTACTTCTCCAAGGCCAGCTTTTAATTCTTCAAGGCCCTGTCATCTCAGTTATTCTTTCCTTTAAGGGCCTCTATTTAGAAGCCTCCTCGTTTTGAGCTCACCAGCTGTAGCTTGAACTCCCTCCCAACTTTCCTGTCTGCTGGCTCCTGAGGGGAGAGGCTGTGTGAAGACATATTGCTCTCTGCCCTGACAAAGGGCCTCACTCCTGTGGGCAAGTGGCCCTCCTACTCCTTCGTCTGCAGCCCAGTGCTTGTGGTCAATCCATTTTCTTCCTTCTCATCTTCAGGGTTATCCTCGTTTTATTTCTCTATGGTAGCTTTCATTCTCTTAATCTCTTCAAAGGGCTTGAGGGCTACCTGAAGATCCTCTTTGGTGGCCTTCCTCTCCATATTCACCCCCCTCCCTATGCAAAGACTATGTATCTCCACCTTGATGAGGCCATCAACATTGAACAGATTCAACATGAATGTAGGAAAAATGGTTGTGAGGCAAAATTGTAAATTTGGAAAAAGAAAAAAGTAATTAAATCAAATAGTAAGAGTAATTTAGAAAAAGAGAGGTCACATCTGATGTCAGATTATTTATAAGGGATTTTAGTGTTACTCAAAATCACAGAGTGACACGCATAAACACAAGTCCTGGATCCCACCACTGAGCAGCAATGTAAGAAATCATGTCACTAGTTGTGGTGAGTGGAAGCCCAACTCAAACAACAGCCAAAATCCTTATCAGGGTGACCAAAATAATCACTTAGTTAACTTGTGCTTAAACCTCTTGTATCTCGTCACAAAGCAGTAAGGCTTAACTTAGGGTAATGTGTAAAGTATGTCTGCAGCACATAAACACTAATAAAGTGAAAACACAAAAAAATAAGAAATCCCAAAGCAATTTAGAAAAATAGAGAACATTGTAATGAATAAAATGATAACAGAACAACAACAGTCCAATAACTAGAACAGGATATATGACATTTCAAACTTTTAGGTAGATATTGACCCTAAAAGCACAAAGAGCCAAATGCAGTTTTCTGGTTGCACTGGACTGGGACAAAGTCACAATGATGGAGATGAAGCACAGGCCAGATACAGGGACCAGGTTAGTCCTGCGGAGAATTGTAATTTATGCCCTTGATGCAAGCTTTGTGTTGTGCTTCATCGGTTCTGAAAAGGAGTTTTGAGGCTTTTGATGAGGGATTCTGCATTGAGTTGAACAACACTGCATCACTTGCTATGAGGCTAACGATCAGGGGCTGCAATGCCAGTGGTGGGTTGAGTTACAGTGCACCACATACATTATGAATAACTCACAAGTAGGCTGAAGGGAGGACACTCTGTTGCTAGCCAGCAATCTAGGGCCTAGGGAGTTCCCTCTTGGGGATCAGGAAGTCACTCCAGCCAAGGCCAGAAACAGGGCTCAAGATGGTCCAGTTGCAGATTCCAGAGGATCTGGTTGTAGTAGGTCAGCAGGGCAGTTACAGGGAGGCCTCTGGGGCTTGTTCTAACCCTGTAGCCCCTGTGTCCCAGTGTCCGGGATGAAGACATGTGGCCCAGGAAATTGGTAGAGGCACAAAACTGGTTAGGGAAATGAAATGTCAACTGTCTCAATGTACAATTTTCAAAATTGTGACTTAAAATGTAACTCTGCCATTAAAGAGAAGTATGCATTACAATTAATTGGAATCAAAACATGACAGGAGTGATTCACAAAAGTAAACTTACACCTGTGTGTAAGTTTACTACATTTCAGCATTCACAAAGGTAAACCTAGACCAAAAGTGTAAATTTACTACTTTTCGATATTCACAAGGTCAAGTTACTACAAGTAAAATTTGACTTTTGGTTCAAGTTTACCTTTGTTAATACTGAAAAGTTGCAAATTTAGACTTTTAGCCTAAGGTTACTTTTTTGAATACCGAAAAGTAGTAAACATACACAAAAATGTACGTTTACCTTTATCAGATTCAGATTCAATAGTCTTTATTCGAATTTCAAAAATTCATAAATGCAATCTTTTATACAGAATTTCATAAAAAAATCCCATTAAAATTTTACAATACATTTTTAAAATTCAGAATATGGACAACAAATTATTATAGCAGCAAATTTATAAGAGATGTTCAAGGATTTTCCATCATTTTGCATACACGAGTGATAAATCTCCAAAAAGTGCTAGTGCGAAAAACCAGTTCATCAGTATCCAAGGAAAGTAACCTAAAGTGCGTATAGTGCATGTTTTACCTCATTCTTATCGTTAGGTTCAATTCTGGAGCGGTCCGAAAAAAAGGTGGCCTTTATTCACCCTGCATAAACTATTATAAACTCCAAAGAGCCAGGGGATGGCCATTCCTTTTTCACAGTTAAGACAGTCACTTATAATTTCTTGTGTCAAAGTGGCTGATTCGTTCCTCCAGTTCGCAAGCCAAAATAGCGCTGGTCTTGTCTCAATAAAATCACATACAAAGTTCAAGTTTAGTTCCTTATGGCAGATATACTCAGAGGTAGAGATTGGAGCACCCAGAATTTTCCTACAAAAACGATTTTCTTCTAGTTGAATACTGTATGTTTTTACTGAGCCCCATATATCTGCCCTATATGTAACTACTGGGGCACACTTGCTTTAGTTGCACAAAATTCTTTGGGCGGGGTAGGCTAAGAATAGAATTGATGGCCTTTGAGAACTTGCTTGTGGCGTGGGCCAAATGTCCACTCCACACGCCGTTCGCAGCAAAGACCATCCATAAATATGGGAGTGAACTAGTGGAATATAGCCTGTAGGGTCCCCAGCACAATGGTGTTAAGCTGTCTCTTACCTGGCCCACATGACATAATAAAAGATTTTTTTTAATTCACCCCCAGATCCAAGTCATCCATATGCTGTTTAAAGGTTTTAACAAGGATACGTAAAGTATTTGGTGTGCGGCCCATAAGGACCGCGTCATCCGCGTAGAGAAGTGCTGGTAATGATTTCCCTTTAATTTTCGAAACATCTAGGGTCGCCTGCTTTAAAGAGTTGCTGAGCCCATTGATATAGATAATAAAAAGCAGGGGTGCTAAAACGCACCCCTGTCTGACCCCTCTTCCCACCTTAATAGCCCCGGAGATCTCCCCGCCCATCCCGATCCTCACTTGCGCTTTGAGGTCACTGCGTAGGTATGCCAGAAAGTGTACGAGGAATTCGTCAAGTCCATAATCCAGAACAATGGACCACAGTTTGGACCTATTAACTAAGTCAAATGCGGACGATAGGTCCAAAAATGCTAGGTAGATTGGAGATGATCTAGCGATATTATATTTACCAATTACTAAATTTAAATTCAGGTATTGCTTGACCATGCCAACCTTACTTCTGAAACCCATCTGGCAAGTATCTAACAAGCCGCTTTCCTCTGTCCATTCTAAGACCCTATTATAAAGTACTCGCCCCATAATCTTTAGGGTAGTGTCTAGGAGCAAGATTGGTCTATAATTAATTGTGTCTGATCTGTCACCATTTTTATATATTGGTACGATAGTGCTCATTGTCCATGTATCTGGCATGGGCGCGAGGGGAAGGCTTATTAAAAACATTTAATAAAATCGGGGGCCCAGAGTTCCGGTTTCCACTTGATGATGTCTATTGGGAGTCCATCAGGACCAGGGGCCTTGTTGCCAAGGCTATGTCTGATGGCCACTACTACCTCATGTAACCTAATTTGTAGGCAACACACTTGTCCTGCACATAACATACTTTATCCTCCGCCGGGCTGGCGTATATTTTGAAAAAGTGGTTTTCCCATAAGTCACTTGAAAGAGTGCAGCTAACTGTGGTCAGTTGTTGGCCCATATTAAGTATGTTTTTTTACTTTGGGCCAAAAAGAGGCTCCATTCGTCCCACCCGCAGAATCAACTAAGGCCTCCCAATGCTCCATCAGTAAAGCAGCCTTTCAGTCGTCAATTTTGGATTTATAAGTCCTCCTCGCTGCCCTAACCTCAGTTAGGCACCTCGGGTTGGAGGACAGAGCCTTACGTAAGGCCCTATTTGCTTCCGAGCAGTCGCGATCAAACCATCTAGGGTCTCTATTAGTTTTATATGTTGGGACTCACAGAAGAGATTTTATTACAGAACACAATTTGCTAAAATCGACAATTATCCTTGAATGATTTCCATCTGATAATGTGTAGGAGTCAATTAAGTGCTGGTGTTCCTTTGTCAAACTCTCTACTATGCCCCCGCTATCCACTCCCCTCCATTTTAGCCTTAAATTGTCTCTTGAGGGGGTGATGTCTCTCGCACCGTGAGAATTGAGCAACACGGGGCTAGGTCCTAATCGTAAGAACGCAATCAACGGACTATGGTTTTCAAAGGTAGTTTCAAGGGTTTTGGCTATTATAAGACAGTCAACCAAACCTGGGGACATGAAAATATAGTCGATGGTAGAAGAGCAATCTCTGCCTCTAAAAGTAGGAATGTGTTGATCTCTAGGAATGTCGCTCATATCCATTATGTTGCTAAAAATATGTTCTCCAATAAATTTACCCAATTCCAGACCCCTTCATTCTGCTTGGTCGATTTGAGATTTACACGTAGCCTAATCACCCTTTAAAATGTTGGCATTAAAGTCCCGCCCTAGCAGGATCCTTATGCCATCATCTGCATGTTTATATTTTGCCAAATCTGAGATCGTTTTAAAAAGCTCAATAAAATTCCTATTTGGGATTGAAAGAAAGTCATTGTTATAAAAATTAATCAAATAGATCGGGGCCCGTCTTCAATACTCTATTATCTGTATGTTTGGGCTTGTGGTAGAAATTGCCTTGATTTTCCCACCGGCGGCTATCTTAATCCCAATTAGTAGGCCGCCCAATGCGCGACCAATATCGGACTTAGAGGCTGTCACGCTAAAACAGTGATACCCCTCTATATATAGATCATTTGCGGCCCATGTTTCCTGGAACCTTATTATGTCTTTGCCAAGTATTATCTGTAACCAATCTGGGTCTGACAATCTTGGTTCTAGGCCAGCAACGTTCCAACTTAAGATGTTTAGATAAGAGTTGTTCACTGATTTCTTTAAGTTTCATGAGTTCATCATTGTGCCATTCTCAATGGATGGGATAGAGTGTGACTCAAAGCAATGTATTTGTTGTAATGCTATACATATAGATATGCATTCCTGCGCTGCTATCCCCCTCCCTGAATTTGTTTGATCCTGAACCATGGTTTCCCTTATTCGACCTCCCTCCTGGCTTCCAACACCGGCTAACCTAGTTAGGTGTCAATCTTGGTTGTCAAGGTTTGAGAATGCCTGTTCAAAATGATTATGTGTTGGAATGTTATAATCGTATCTTCCCTCATTTGAGGTTGGTATCTGGTTGTTGCGCCTATGTATAGATGGTATGTGTATATTGCGGTAAAAGAAGCCCAAGGGTAGGATGAGGATCCCCTCGCTACTCAAGTGTGTTGTACCTGCTCTCTCTAAAATCATTCTAACTAGCTCAGGGGTGGCGAAGTTCAAGACTATACAGTCGCCCATTAAACTTTGATTTGAGCTCCCTATCAAGGATACCCTACGCGCCATTTTAAATTTTAGGAACAGACGGTTTGCTCAGCTCAGTCCTGGTGTTTAGCAGGTGTAATGCCCTGTTCTTCAAAGTCAGCCAGTATTCTTCTGAGTTGGATGAGTTGGTGGGACACCCGCAAGCACCACCGTATAAGGCGTGGATTCGGGTGGTAGGCTAAAGTGTCCCCTTTTATTACTGTTAGTGGGAACAAGACTTCCACTGCCTTGGCCCTCCAAACCCTTGCTTCTTCCAGACTTCATTCCTGCCCAGATGAGGCCACTATCTGCCCGTTGAGTGCTAGCCGCATTTGATGGTAAGGCCTGCAGTTCCTTTTCGGTTAGAACATTTCCGACCTCTATGGCGTTTACCTTTCTGAAATGGACAAAACATTTCTGCCTGCTCCCAATAAAACTTTAGCTCTTATAAAATGTAATAAGGTATCCTAATGTCATCCAATTGGAGAAATAGACCTCAAAGTAGTTAAAAACAAATGTAGGAGTTTCTCACTACCAAGACATATAAAACATAAATCACATGCCCTACGCTTTAAATGCAATGCACCCTTTCCTATGGGCTTTTTGCACCTACTGTTGTGTAGCTCTTCTAAACCTAAATAGGATCTGCACGTTTGGACAACATACACTGCAGGCTTGGTTTCTAGACTGATTGCTGACACCCCACCGGATATGTTGGCCTGTATACCAGATAGCTCACAGTGCCACTAGAAACTCCTCTTACCAAGAGAAAATTGCTCTTGGCAACTATCGAACATGACAACCCTGATCTCACAGGACCTTGGAAACAGTGTACTACTTTTCGCTCAGTCACTCATGCTTACTTGTTCTCAGAGAGATACACAGAATAAATGGTCTACAACCTGGCTTAGGTCCTGTTGGAGTAGCTTCACGTCAGTGCCAACGGCTCAAATCCAGACCTCCAAGGTTTCCATGACCTGGGTGATTGCAGTCAATTCTGATGTTGTATCTGCCAATCCTGCACCCGTCCCATTGATCAGCAAGCTGGCCAATGGCAGTAGGCTACCCCAGGACATTAATCTCACCCCTGAATTGGAAAATTTGTCAAGAGTGTTCTGAGTCCCCCTAGTCTATAGTTTGTCCTTAGCCATTGGTGAATGGGATCAGGCCTGCAGCATGCTGCACCACCACTGAACCACCTGCCCTCCCAAGTCATTACAGGGAGAGGTGGCATGTGCAGTCGTCCACAATCTAAGGGAAGATGGTCACGCCAAGGTGTGGTACGATCATGCAGCGCAAAGTCTTTTCACCCCCAAAGATCGTTAGCCCTGCTGGTTCCTGCCGGAGGCAGGCATTGCAAAGTCCAAAATGTTCAGGTAATGCCAGGAAGGAAGGAGTGGGGTCCAGCCCAGCTAGGTAAGGTCTTCCAGGTGAAAAGTCTCTGTACTTTTCAGATGTTGGCACAACTCTGTAAAGCAAATACTAAGCATGTGCTCCCGCAGCATCATATCATACAGCCCATACCAATTATTCACTTGACTGCCCCACACCCAACCACTCAATGCCATACTGGAAAAAAAAGAAAATGTGCCCAAGACTGGTTTCTCAGTTTCTCTCTGTCCCTAAATTTCATGCAGTACTTCTCTGTGGTGAGCCCAACTTTAGTAATAAGAATAGTTTTCCTGGGGGCATAACTTATCTGGTCTTCGACTTCTAGTGGAAGCAAATTACCCCTGCTCACTGTAGGTATATGTTTTCAGCAGCTGCTCCAGTCCTCTTCTCGGATCCTGTACATCCTTTTTGCTACCTCATAGGCTAAACACATTTATCAATGACATCCTCCACAAGAAAGCTAGGCACCACATTTTGGCTAATATGTGCATTCATGTATTTAGTAACTACACTTTGAGACCTGATTTGGTTTTATGCACAGCTTCTTAAGACTCACTTCATCATCCAGTACCAGTTTCCTTTCAGCCAATACCCTTTCAGCCACAGCTTTTTACTTCTCCAAGGCCAGCTTTTAATTCTTCAAGGCCCTGTCATCTCAGTTATTCTCTCCTTTAAGGGCCTCTATTTAGAAGCCTCTTCGTTTTGAGCTGACCAGCTGTAGCTCGAACTCCCTCCCAACTTTCCTGTCTGCTGGCTCCTGAGGGGAGAGGCTGTGTGAAGACATATTGCTCTCTGCCCTGACAAAGGGCCTCACTCCTGTGGGCAAGTGGCCCTCCTACTCCTGCGTCTGCAGCCCAGTGCTTGTGGTCAATCCATTTTCTTCCTTCTCATCTTCAGGGTTATCCTCGTTTTATTTCTCTATGGTAGCTTTCATTCTCTTAATCTCTTCAAAGGGCTTGAGGGCTACCTGAAGATCCTCTTTAGTGGCCTTCCTCTCCATATTCACCCCCCTCCCTATGCAAAGACTATGTATCTCCACCTTGATGAGGCCATCAACATTGAACAGATTCAACATGAATGTAGGAATAATGGTTGTGAGGCAAAATTGTAAATTTGGAAAAAGAAAAAAGTAATTAAATCAAATAGTAAGAGTAATTTAGAAAAAGAGAGGTCACATCTGATGTCAGATTATTTATAAGGGATTTTAGTGTTACTCAAAATCACAGAGTGACACGCATAAACACAAGTCCTGGATCCCACCACTGAGCAGCAATGTAAGAAATCATGTCACTAGTTGTGGTGAGTGGAAGCCCAACTCAAACAACAGCCAAAATCCTTATCAGGGTGACCAAAATAATCACTAAATTAACTTGTGCTTAAACCTCTTGTATCTCGTCACAAAGCAGTAAGGCTTAACTTAGGGTAATGTGTAAAGTATGTCTGCAGCACATAAACACTAATAAAGTGAAAACACAAAAAAATAAGAAATCCCAAAGCAATTTAGAAAAATAGAGAACATTGTAATGAATAAAATGATAACAGAACAACAACAGTCCAATAACTAGAACAGGATATATGACATTTCAAACTTTTAGGTAGATATTGACCCTAAAAGCACAAAGAGCCAAATGCAGTTTTCTGGTTGCACTGGACTGGGACAAAGTCACAATGATGGAGATGAAGCACAGGCCAGATACAGGGACCAGGTTAGTCCTGCGGAGAATTGTAATTTATGCCCTTGATGCAAGCTTTGTGTTGTGCTTCATCGGTTCCGAAAAGGAGTTTTGAGGTTTTTGATGAGGGATTCTGCATTGAGTTGCACAACACTGCATCACTTGCTATGAGGCTAACGATCAGGGGCTGCAATGCCAGTGGTGGGTTGAGTTACAGTGCACCACATACATTCTGAATAACTCACAAGTAGGCTGAAGGGAGGACACTCTGTTGCTAGCCAGCAATCTAGGGCCTAGGGAGTTCCCTCTTGGGGATCAGGAATTCACTCCAGCCAAGGCCAGAAACAGGGCTCAAGATGGTCCAGTTGCAGATTCCAGAGGATCTGGTTGTAGTAGGTCAGCAGGGCAGTTACAGGGAGGCCTCTGGGGTTTGTTCTAACCCTGTAGCCCATGTGTCCCAGTGTCCGGGATGAAGACATGTGGCCCAGGAAATTGGTAGAGGCACAAAACTGGTTAGGGAAATGAAATGTTAACTGTCTCAATGTATCATTTTCAAAATTGTGACTTAAAATGTAACTCTGCCATTAAAGAGAAGTATGCATTACAATTAATTGGAATCAAAACATGACAGGAGCGATTCACAAAAGTAAACTTACACCTGTGTGTAAGTTTACTACATTTCAGCATTCACAAAGGTAAACCTAGACCAAAAGTGTAAATTTACTACTTTTCGATATTCACAAGGTCAAGTTACTACAAGTAAAATTTGACTTTTGGTTCAAGTTTACCTTTGTTAATACTGAAAAGTAGCAAATTTAGACTTTTGGCCTAAGGTTACTTTTTTGAATACCGAAAAGTAGTAAACATACACAAAAATGTACGTTTACCTTTATCAGATTCAGATTCAATAGTCTTTATTCGAATTTCAAAAATTCATAAATGTAATCTTTTATACAGAATTTCATAAAAAAATCCCATTAAAATTTTACAATACATTTTTAAAATTCAGAATATGGACAACAAATTATTATAGCAGCAAATTTATAAGAGATGTTCAAGGATTTTCCATCATTTTGCATACACGAGTGATAAATCTCCAAAAAGTGCTAGTGCGAAAAACCAGTTCATCAGTATCCAAGGAAAGTAACCTAAAGTGCGTATAGTGCATGTTTTACCTCATTCTTATCGTTAGGTTCAATTCTGGAGCGGTCCGAAAAAAAGGTGGCCTTTATTCACCCTGCATAAACTATTATAAACTCCAAAGAGCCAGGGGATGGCCATTCCTTTTTCACAGTTAAGACAGTCACTTATAATTTCTTGTGTCAAAGTGGCTGATTCGTTCCTCCAGTTCGCAAGCCAAAATAGCGCTGGTCTTGTCTCAATAAAATCACATACAAAGTTCAAGTTTAGTTCCTTATGGCAGATATACTCAGAGGTAGAGATTGGAGCACCCAGAATTTTCCTACAAAAACGATTTTCTTCTAGTTGAATACTGTATGTTTTTACTGAGCCCCATATATCTGCCCTATATCTAACTACTGGGGCACACTTGCTTTAGTTGCACAAAATTCTTTGGGCGGGGTAGGCTAAGAATAGAATTGATGGCCTTTGAGAACTTGCTTGTGGCGTGGGCCAAATGTCCACTCCACACGCCGTTCGCAGCAAAGATCATCCATAAATATGGGAGTGAACTAGTGGAATATAGCCTGTAGGGTCCCCAGCACAATGTTGTTAAGCTGTCTCTTACCTGGCCCACATGACATAATAAAAGATTTTTTTTAATTCACCCCCAGATCCAAGTCATCCATATGCTGTTTAAAGGTTTTAACAAGGATACGTAAAGTATTTGGTGTGCGGCCCATAAGGACCGTGTCATCCGCGTAGAGAAGTGCTGGTAATGATTTCCCTTTAATTTTCGGAACATCTAGGGTCGCCTGCTTTAAAGAGTTGCTGAGCCCATTGATATAGATAATAAAAAGCAGGGGTGCTAAAACGCACCCCTGTCTGACCCCTCTTCCCACCTTAATAGCCCCGGAGATCTCCCCGCCCATCCCGATCCTCACTTGCGCTTTGAGGTCACTGCGTAGGTATGCCAGAAAGTGTACGAGGAATTCGTCAAGTCCATAATCCAGAAGAATGGACCACAGTTTGGACCTATTACCTAAGTCAAATGCGGACGATAGGTCCAAAAATGCTAGGTAGATTGGAGATGATCTAGCGATATTATATTTACCAATTACTAAATTTAAATTCAGGTATTGCTTGACCATGCCAACCTTACTTCTGAAACCCATCTGGCAAGTATCTAACAAGCCGCTTTCCGCCGTCCATTCTAAGACCCTATTATAAAGTACTCGCCCCATAATCTTTAGGGTAGTGTCTAGGAGCAAGATTGGTCTATAATTAATTGTGTCTGATCTGTCACCATTTTTATATATTGTACGATAGTGCTCATTGTCCATGTATCTGGCATGGGCGCGAGGGGCAGGCTTATTAAAAACATTTAATAAAATCGGGGGCCCAGAGTTCCGGTTTCCACTTGATGATGTCTATTGGGAGTCCATCAGGACCAGGGGCCTTGTTGCCAAGGCTCTGTCTGATGGCCACTACTACCTCATGTAACCTAATTTGTAGGCAACACACTTGTCCTGCACATAACATACTTTATCCTCCGCCGGGCTGGCGTATATTTTGAAAAAGTGGTTTTCCCATAAGTCACTTGAAAGAGTGCAGCTAACTGTGGTCAGTTGTTGGCCCATATTAAGTATGTTTTTTTACTTTGGGCCAAAAAGAGGCTCCATTCTTCCCACCCGCAGAATCAACTAAGGCCTCCCAATGCTCCATCAGTAAAGCAGCCTTTCAGTCGTCAATTTTGGATTTATAAGTCCTCCTCGCTGCCCTAACCTCAGTTAGGCACCTCGGGTTGGAGGACAGAGCCTTACGTAAGGCCCTATTTGCTTCCGAGCAGTCGCGATCAAACCATCTAAGGTCTCTATTAGTTTTATTTGTTGGGACTCACAGAAGAGATTTTATTACAGAACACAATTTGCTAAAATCCACAATTATCCTTGAATGATTTCCATCTGATAATGTGTAGGAGTCAATTAAGTGCTGGTGTTCCTTTGTCAAACTCTCTACTATGCCCCCGCTATCCACTCCCCTCCATTTTAGCCTTAAATTGTCTCTTGAAGGGGTGATGTCTCTCGCACCGTGAGAATTGAGCAACACGGGGCTAGGTCCTAATCGTAAGAACGCAATCAACGGACTATGGTTTTCAAAGGTAGTTTCAAGGGTTTTGGCCATTATAAGACAGTCAACCAAACCTGGGGACATGAAAATATAGTCGATGGTAGAAGAGCAATCTCTGCCTCTAAAAGTAGGAATGTGTTGATCTCTAGGAATGTCGCTCATATCCATTATGTTGCTAAAAATATGTTCTCCAATAAATTTACCCAGTTCCAGACCCCTTCATTCTGCTTGGTCGATTTGAGATTTACACGTAGCCTGATCACCCTTTAAAATTTTGGCATTAAAGTCCCGCCCTAGCAGGATCCTTATGCCATCATCTGCATGTTTATATTTTGCCAAATCTGAGATCGTTTTAAAAAGCTTAATAAAATTCCTATTTGGGATTGAAAGAAAGTCATTGTTATAAAAATTAATCAAATAGATCGGGGCCCGTCTTCAATACTCTATTATCTGTATGTTTGGGCTTGTGGTAGAAATTGCCTTGATTTTCACACCGGCGGCTATCTTAATCCCAATTAGTAGGCCGCCCAATGCGCGACCAATATTGGACTTAGAGGCTGTCACGCTAAAGCAGTGATACCCCTCTATATATAGATCATTTGCGGCCCATGTTTCCTGGAACATTATTATGTCTTTGCCAAGTATTATCTGTAACCAATCTGGGTCTGACAATCTTGGTTCTAGGCCAGCAACGTTCCAACTTAAGATGTTTAGATAAGAGTTGTTAACTGATTTCTTTAAGTTGCATGAGTTCATCATTGTGCCATTCTCAATGGATGGGATAGAGTGTGACTCAAAGCAATGTATTTATTGTAATGCTATACATATAGATATGCATTCCTGCGCTGCTATCCCCCTCCCTGAATTTGTTTGATCCTGAACCATGGTTTCCCTTATTCGACCTCCCTCCTGGCTTCCAACACCGGCTAACCTAGTTAGGTGTCAATCTTGGTTGTCAAGGTTTGAGAATGCCTGTTCAAAATGATTATGTGTTGGAATGTTATAATCGTATCTTCCCTCATTTGAGGTTGGTATCTGGTTGTTGCGCCTATGTATAGATGGTATGTGTATATTGCGGTAAAAGAAGCCCAAGGGTAGGATGAGGATCCCCTCGCTACTCAAGTGTGTTGTACCTGCTCTCTCTAAAATCATTCTAACTAGCTCAGGGGTGGCGAAGTTCAAGACTATACAGTCGCCCATTAAACTTTTATTTGAGCTCCCTATCAAGGATACACTACGCGCCATTTTAAATTTTAGGAACAGACGGTTTGCTCAGCTCAGTCCTGGTGTTTAGCAGGTGTAATGCCCTGTTCTTCAAAGTCGGACAGTATTCTTCTGAGTTGGATTGAGTTGGTGGGACACCCGCAAGCACCACCGTATAAGGTGTGGATTCGGGTGGTAGGCTAAAGTGTCCCCTTTTATTACTGTTAGTGGGAGCAAGACTTCCCCTGCCTTGGCCCTCCAAACCCTTGCTTCTTCCAGACTTCATTCCTGCCCAGAGGAGGCCACTATCTACCCGTTGAGTGCTAGCCGCATTTGATGGTAAGGCCTGCAGTTCCTTTTCGGTTAGAACATTTCCGACCTCTATGGCGTTTACCTTTATGAAATGGACAAAACATTTCTGCCTGCTCCCAATAAAACTTTAGCTCTTATAAAATGTAATAAGGTATCCTAATGTCATCCAATTGGAGAAATAGACCTTAAAGTAGTTAAAAACAAATGTAGGAGTTTTTCACTACCAAGACATATAAAACATAAACCACATGCCCTACGCTTTAAATGCAATGCACCCTTTCCTATGGGCTTTTTGCACCTACTGTTGTGTAGGTCTTCCAAACCTAAATAGGATCTGCACGTTTGGACAACATACACTGCAGGCTTGGTTTCTATACTGATTGCTGACACCCCACCGGATATGTTGGCCTGTATACCAGATAGCTCACAGTGCCACTTGAAACTCCTCTTACCAAGAGAAAATTGCTCTTGGC
The DNA here is from genome assembly GCF_964263255.1 of Lissotriton vulgaris. Classification (NCBI taxonomy): domain Eukaryota; kingdom Metazoa; phylum Chordata; class Amphibia; order Caudata; family Salamandridae; genus Lissotriton; species Lissotriton vulgaris. The sequence goes on from NC_141691.1 coordinate 464,143,657, forward strand.
AACTATCGAACATGACAACCCTGATCTCACAGCACCTTGGAAACAGTGTACTACTTTTCGCTCAGTCACTCATGCTTACTTGTTCTCAGAGAGAGATACACAGAATAAATGGTATGGACGTTTTTCAATAAGTATTTTTTGAACAGTCGTTATTCTAGTGTAAAATAGGTGTGCTGAAAGAACCATTAGACAGTAACAAATATAAAGGTATAGAAGCACTAAGAAAGGTAAAGGATGCTAGATTTCTACCATTTTGCTATTACCATGAATACAGGCAAGAATATAAAATACATGACAATAAAAATGCATACTCCTACGACGCTACCCTACCTAGATGTACCTAAGTGTACTTAGCATGTATGTAGGTGTTAAGCCAAGAATCTCTCTATGATAAAGTCAACCCCCATTACCTGAAGTGAGAAACTGTGGGACCCCATCCTGCTCTCGGGTTGGACATCCCGCAAGGGATGGCAGACCACTGCGAGCTGGATTATCTACAAGTGGGGCTTCAGCGTCTCGCGTCAGTGTGTCGGCTTGGAAGTCCTTATCTCCTCTCACTTTCACAGCAAGATGTGATGTTTATATACTCATAGGTATCCCCAGGGGTTCTAACTTGCTATGCCACTGTTGAAATTAGGATGACATCAGGAATGAACCTTGCACATAGTTATTATGCAGGAGATGGTAGTTCTGCTGAGTTTCCAAGAATCCAAGGATCCTCATGCATAATGTATGAGGCTGATGTTCTGGGAAAACCACATGTTTAGTTAGCAGTGCTATAACTAGGGAAAAGGTCAATCTCAGCAGCCCGTTATGTATATAGTGTTGGGAGGAATATAGGTAAAAGGTTGGGATGTCAACCTGTCCTAGATTGGGGTACCTATATGGAATTTAATGTTCACTCCTCACCCGACTGGACGACATAATCTAATTCTAACATACCATCTGTCTAGGTACTGTACACAAAAATAACGTAGTAAAAAACATTTTTCTGCAAAAAAAAGTTAATAAATAAAAAACTCCAAAACGTGCTAAAACAGAAGGATTGTCACTCAAGCAATAGCTCTACCATGTCTGTATATATAACTTGAACAACTACAAGCATTGAAAAGCCATGCAGGTCATAAAAAGCCTCAATTTGTTTTGGAGTTCCAATTTGGTGTTTGTTTTAAAACCGGTCACATTTTTCCCAGCACACAACAAGACAAATGTTTATGTGTCCAGGCTGGTAGATGTAACATTGCTGTTGCTTGCCTTCGCAGATGATGATCCCTGTAACATCTCACAGATTGTGTCAATTGAGCACAGGTGATCTTCTGTACTGCCTGCAGCTGATGCTGGGGCAGCCTGTGTGCCATCCAAGGCCAGGGTGTCAGTGGAGGATCCATTCCAACATTCCAACAGGTGCTGAGACTTTCTGTGGAGGCTATAAGAATGCCACCATCAAAATAGGAATGTGCTGGGGACACTGCAGAACATGGGCCGTTATCTGGTCCAGCAATGCATCAACATCCGGATGCGCAATCGAAGGAAGTGACAGAAAGAGATCCAACATGCATTCTTCTCTGCAGAACAGGCATCGAAGAACAGGTAAGATGCAGTCCATCCAGACTGGTCTGAATGACAGGAACCAAGAAGCACTCAGTTCCCGTAAGCGAGGTGTGCCCAGATGTTGTACCATGCGATCACAGTATTTGTGCTCCAGGAGCGCTTTTTCCATCTCCTTGGTGATTGGGATGTCCATTGTATAGGATAAAAATTACAATCAGGACACCTGCTATCAGAAACAGGATCAGCGGAAGTCCTCCAAAAATGCTTCCGAATACGAAGTGTACAAAGATTGGTATAACTCTGAGGACCGTCTGAGAGGTGCGTAACAGTCCCAAACCTATGTTCTTAAATAGGTGTACTATACCCATCGTAGCAGACATGTTAAATATACGATTCATCATTTCTAAATAATGGAAGGGGCTGTTCATACCTATTAGTGCCTGTATCTCGGTTGAGGACCTTACGATCTGGAGATCAAAAGTCTCCTGGGCAGAGGTTAAGGGCACGGTTTTCTGTAAAAGCATGGCTTTCATTCTGATTAGAGTATTAACTGTATAATTGAAACATTTAGTGAAGGTCATAACAGTGCCTCCCTGACTGCATATATCAGTGGAAAGAATGCTTGCATACAGCAAGTAACCCTGGAGCTCACGGTTACTAGATATGCGATCCCCGGAAGCATGCCACAACAACCTTGATCATTATACATCAAGTAACTTCCATTAGAAAGAACCTTGAATACCTAAGTAATCATAGCTGCTGGGGTACCCCTCAAGTGGCAGGATAGGTTTGCTACTGAACCATTGCAGGCCCTTTGCAGGCCCTGAGCAACATGATATCCTGGCATATGAGAGATCCACTCAAAGCGCTCTCGCAGTTTATACCACTTAGAAACACTTCTCGATCCCCACTCATGCATCAAAATCTGTACAGCAATTCCCAAGATTCCTTTATGAATTCCCTACCCATTTCTTCATATCTGCCTTCTTGATGTGCTCTAAGCATTACTAAAACTGGAAAGTTTGACCAGGGATTCCCCATTCTGTGGACGGTGATTCTGCCACAGTAAAGGCTAAACTGTCCAGTTGTCAATAAGCAGAATTGTATATTTTGCTCCCAATTGTGCCATTTTCATTTGTTTTTCCATTAGATTGTATGCAGAAAATAGTGATGTACTGTTGATAGAACACCAACGTACATAACCTGCGTGCAATGATTGCAGCATCCAGTTTAATAACATAATGGAACATAATTGTGATTGTCCGAGCTGTTTGATTGGATACTGTCTCTGTGAAGTTGGAGTAGATTTTAGTGGTATCACATGGTGAGTTGATTCTTCATCCCAACCAACATAGTTGCAACAGAATGCCATGGCCAGAGCCAGGGCCACTGCCGCTCCCATGCGTATGTGTGTTTTAAATGTGTGAGAAGGAGATTGGAAAAGGCTGGAAAAATAACCATTTCTCTCTTTGGGAAATCCGCAACAATAGCAGGGAGCCAATCCCTTTCAGCTAAAAGTATATCATAGCCAAATGATAGGTTCTCCCAAACGAGACCTTTAAGTTTTTTGGGCTTGTACCCCTCCTTCCGGAGTGATATCTCAGGTGTTATCTCATGTAACCTATGTGGGACACTTACCCTGGTATCGGGTGTTTCCACAGTAATATACTCACTCAACTCAGCTGTTAACAGAAATTCCATCGGGTTCTGGTGAGCTATTGTTACTTCTGCTGCGCTGTCTAGCATTGTCAGAGCCCATTCCCATTCAGTAATTGAGTCCTCAGAATTCTGAGCATGTCTAACTTTCAGACCTGCTACTTTCTTCTTTTTGAATTGAGGTTTTGTGTTAGGATTTATTTCTTTTTTAGAAGCGTAGTCTGAAGTGCGTTGCAAGTCTCTGGACATTGTACGTTCTTCTTGTCTGTGTTCTGACCGCCGTTCCCTCGCCGAGTTTTTTAATGAACCCTGAAAGCAACAAGAGGAACAAGTATCAGTATCCTGATACCTATTAGGTTTCCTAATGTTGTCTCTATTTCTAAGGTTATACCTCCTTTCAGAGGGCTCCTGTTGAGGAGGCCAACCTCTGGATTGATATCTATTGTCAATATTCTTTTGTTGTTTTCTATTGTCCCATGTCTTCTTTGAAGAAACTGGTGTTTGCTTTGCCTATTCTTTATCTGCACCCCCCATTAGTTGGGGTTTTACTGGTCTAGCTCCCAAACTATCTCTACCTAATTCTGAATAAACAGTTTCTATTATTTTAGGTAATTGTGTCTCCTGTTGTAAAGGAGTGAAATCTCTCAGGCGTTGGTGTATTGCCACTGATGCTGCTTCCCCTTTAATGTTTGCTACTATTATAGCTGATACCTTGGCAAATTGTATTTGTCTTAATACATCCAGTATTACGGCTAATGAGGGGATACCATGTGATCTGGTATATATTGCAGCAAAGACTGTACCCTAAGAAGTACAATCCTCTATCGGGGAGCTATCCCTATTGGCAGGCAACTTTTTAGAAATAGTTATTTAAACAGTGTAATACTTATCGCTTAGCAACTAGTGCTCACTTAGTCTCAGAGAGATACACAGAATAAACGGTATGGACGTTTTTCAATAAGTATTTATTGAGCAGCCATTATTCTAGTGTAAAATAGGTGTGCTGAAACAACTATTAGACAGTAACAGATATAAATGATTAGAAGCACTAAGAAAGTAAAAGGATGGTAGATGTCTACTATTTTGCTAAAACAATGAATACAGGCAAGAATATAAAATACATGACAATAAAAATGCGTACTTCGATGATGCTATCCTAACTAGATGTACCTAAGTGTACCTAGCATGTATGTAGGTGTTAAGCTAAGAATCCCTTTCGGATAATGTCAACCCCCATTACCTGAAGTGAGAAACTGTGGGACCTCGTCCTAGTCTCGGGTTGGATACCCCGCAAGGGATGCCAGGACACTGAAGTATCTGCATGCAGGGGTTTCAGTGTCTCGCGTCAGTGTGTCAGCTTGGAAGTCCTGATCTCCTCTCACTTTCTCAGCAAGATGTGATGTTTATATACCCAAAGTTATCCCCAGGGGTTCTACCTTGCTTTGCCAATGTTGGACGTACAATGATGTCGGGAATTAACCTTGTACATAGTTATTATGCAGATGGTAGTCCTGCTGAGTGCCCAAGAATCCAAGGATCTTCATGCATAATGTATGAGGCTAATGTTGAGGGAAAACCCCACGTTCAGTTACCAGTGCTGTAACTAGGTAAAGGGTCAATCCTAGCAGCCCATTATGTAGGTAGTGTACGGACGAATATAGGTGAAAGGTTGGGATGTTACCCTGACCTATATTGGGGTACCTATATGGAATATAATACTATATTAGGAATGGCTCGTATGTATTAAAAAGAAAGGTTTAGGCCTGGCAAATGGTGTATTTTGTCAGGTTGAATTGGAAGCCTAAGCTTCAATAAAGGTTGCAATGAAAGGCCTGCAACATGTTCTAAATTGTCCCTTTAGTGGGTAGCACCATGAGTGCTGTAGGCACTCTAGTATGTTTAATTTGCAGGGACTGCATGCCATAAAGTACCTCATACTAAATTTAAAGTGGCAATCACCATGTTTTAGGGAGGGAGAACTTTAACACTGGTCAGCAGTGGCAAAGTGCTAATGCCAATAAAAATAAATAAAAAAAACAGGAGGGGTGAAGGCAAAATATTTGGTTGGGACTCTGCAAAAAGGGCCAGGTCCAACACCCTTGTCACATGGAGAGAGACCCATTGTGTACTATTGCACTTGTGGTTATCAGTTCCATTTCCATCACTTTTCTTTTTCTTGTTAAGCATTCAGTAGCAGGAAGCAAAAAGGAATATATGGAATCAGAAAATGAGTAGGAGTCATTTAATCTGACTGTATTATATCAGTTGTCCCTGTATAGCTGCAGTGACATTACTAAGAAGTTTGACTTGATTTTGTATTTGTTAATCGTAGTTGTATTGATTTATGAATTGATGTCATTCTCTCTCTCCATTTGAAAAACAAGGACAGTTCATTTAGATCTGACCCCAGAAAAATGCTAAAATTGGGCACGCAGCAGTAGTGATCAGAAAGCAGGCCCCACCCAATAAGTACATGCCTGAGGTTAAAGCCTCATATCACATTCCACTTTTTCCTATGGAAACTGCTCAAATTAAATCTGGAAACTTGCTACCAGACATCAGCCTATGTGCTCATTCCACTGTTCAAACATTATGGTTCTTTTTCACTCCGTGCAGCCGTGATGTCTGCTTGCAAACACATTGGAAATGCACATGCTCATAACCAGTACTCAAAGTGCTGTTCTCATTGCCAGTCTCTAGCCGCCATATTCATGAAAATCGGCATTTGCGATTCTGAAATAGCGAAAAATAGCGAGTCGCTATTCAGAAATCGCAAATCCGAATTCCTGAAGATTTGCGATAAAAAAAAGCGAATCGCACGCGATCGCAAAATCCGATAGCGATCCGATCGAAATTGCGATTAATCGCAGATTAATCGCTATTTCGGCCTACCCGCGGCTGGACTGCGATCTCGCAAATAGCGATATCGCTATTAGCGATATCGCTATTTGCGAGATCGCAAACTCGCGAGATCGGGAAAACGGGAAGTCGCATTTCGAGCCCAGTGATGACATCACAACCAGGAAGCTGCCGGTTCCGAGCACCATTCTCCACAGTGAGGCAGAGAGACAGGGAGCAGATCGAAGAGCAGCTGCACATCTTGGCTTGCAAAGTGCACCACTGAGCCACAACCCATAACATGGCAGAGGAAGCAGCACCAGGGACCAGCAGCTCGACTGGGAGGAAGCGAAAGCTGAAATTCAGCGAGCAGGAGCTGGAGCACCTCATCGAGGGAGTCGTGGCTAACCACGACCAACTGTTCGGTGCAAATTCCAGGAGGGTCCCGGAGATGGAGAAGAGGCGCATTTGGCAGGGGATAGCCTCTGCAGTTAACTCGGTGGGAGTGGCGGCCAGGTCCCTTGAAGAACTGAAGAAGAGGTGGTACGACCTCCGAGGCCGTGCCAAGGAGAGGGTGGCGGCGCGCCTCGGGGAGTCCTCGGGCACAGGCGGAGGAGGTCCGACGGTACCACAGAACACCCCCCTGGAGGACCAGGTGGAAAACACCCTCGAGATGGAGGCCGTAGTGGGTTTCACTGCACTGGACTCATCCGCCCCCACACAAGACACCCAAGGTAAGTGGCATGCGACTGCGACCCTGCCCCCTATGGATGTCCATGACCAAATAGGCCCCCCCAATGTCCCATAGGCATGTAATTGTTGCACATCAAGGATTGTCCTGAAGCATTGTGGGAGATGTAGTCTGACCACAATGTAGTAGTACCACAATGCAGCCATTGTGGGAGATGTAGTCAGGTCCCAATGCACACAAAGCCACTGCCATTCAGGGAATGTCACCCAGCATGCATGTTGCAACTGCACGTCTGCCAGATGCATACAACTAATGGTCCTCCACTTACCCCCACAGGTGGAGATACCAGTGACAGTGACAGGCTGGTGATAGACGACAGCGTCCTGGAGGAGCCAACACATACCCAGGCACCAGCCCCTAACGCTGCAACTGTACCACCATCAACTTTCACCGGCAGCGTCCCACCTGCAACTGCTGCAGCGCCCTCATCTGCTGCCATCGCAGCACCCATTGTGCTCCCTGCCACCGCTGCTCCTCCCAGAGTTAAAGCCAGGTCAGTCACTCCTGTGGCCCCCGCAGCGACTGCCAGAGCCACACCAGCAGGCACACCCCCAGCGACGAGCACACCTGCAACACCGGTGGCCTCATCCCCATCAGCTGGCGCCGCAACTTCCGGGGCTGCGCCACAGTCCAGTCAGCCCCCAGCCTCACAATCCGGCCAGCAGGGCAGGCGTGGCAGGTCACGCCAGCGATCCGCAGCTGCTACCAGGCGGGCCAATAGTGAAGGACAGGCGCGGCTCAGCATCGAGCGACGGATGCTGCACATACACCAGCGCCAGGCACGGCAGCAGGGGGCAATTCACCTGCAACTATGCAACATTGGCCGCAACGTGGCATGTGTTGCTACACAGATAGAAGGAATGAGGGCCGACCTGGCCGGGGTGGGCAATGGAATGGCCCGCATTGCTGCAGCCGTGGAGGCTAACACCCGCGCCATGAATCGAATGTACGGTGGCCAACGCCGGCACCACCGCCAACTGCTGACACAGCTTGGCACCTACAGCAGGGCGAGCTACGTGTCGGCAAATGCCACTTCCCTACTGGCGAGGCGCTGTCTGACACAGCAGCACACTGTCATACAGTGCAGTGTGGACATGTCGAGGGTGCTGGAGACCCTCACCACAGCTGTCGTGGCTCTTCACCCTCCACCCATTCCATCTGTAGTGGGGGGTGATGATGCGAGTGAGGGGGCGTCCAGCATGAGCTCGCAATCAGCCTCACAGGCCCCACTACCCACCCGCAGCACCAGAACCCCCCCATTGCCTGACGCCCCGGAGGAGGAAGGCCCTCAGAGGCGTTGTGGAGGGGCACGCTCTAGGCACACCTAGAGGACTGGAATCACCACTGCCACAGGCTGAGGTGAAGCCTGGCAAGCACACCAGTATGGCGAAATACTGTGTGTGGGACTAATTTTGCACGGACCATTTCATTTACTTTTGTGAAGAGAACAGTTACTTTGATTTTGATATTTGGCACGGACCATTTCATTTACTTTTGTGAAGAGAACAGTTACTTTGATTTTGATATTTGGCACGGACCATTTCATTTACTTTTGTGAAGAGAACAGTTACTTTTATTTTGATATTTGGCACGGACCATTACATTTACTTTTGTGAAGTGAACAAATACATTTATTTTCCTACACACATTAGCGTTGTGTCTTCTTTACATTTTGCATGCATTGTCGATTCGTGGGGTGATGGCAGTGGTTGTACTAGAAACTGTTCACTGTGATGTGGTTGCGACGTCTGTGCCCTTCTGCTGGGGTCTCCCCTTGTGCATGGCGCGCATGTGCAGGTGGCTGGTTGTCCCCCTCAGATTCACTGCCAGAGATGTCAACAGGTATCCGGCGCTTGGTTGCCATGTTATGTAGTATTGCGCAGACAGCCACTATGCGGCAGCACTTTGCAGGACTGTAATACATGGCCCCACCTGTCTTGTGCAGTATGCGGAACCTGCTCTTGAGCAGGCCAAATGTCCTTTCTATGCAATTTCTTGTCCGTATGTGAGCAATATTGTAGCGCCGTTGCTGGGGTGTAGCAGGGTTGAGGTATGGGGTCAGGAGGTATTCACGGAGGGCGTAGCCACTGTCACCTGAATGGGAGGAGCAGATGGTGATTGCCTGTGCTGCGCTGTTACATCTTTGCAATGTGACATTTCAATCAAAGTGTACTTACCAAGTAGGTGTCCTTCCCCAAACTCTCCCCTGACCAGCCGTGTGTGGAGTGCGCTGTGCCGGAAGATGTAGGAGTCATGGGTACTCCCTGGGTACCGTGAGACAATGTCAGTGATGTATGTCTTGGCATTGCAGACCATCTGGATGTTGAGGGAGTGGTAGCACTTTCTGTTGCGGAACATGTACTCCATGCCAGCTGGTGGGCAGACGGCGACGTGGGTACAGTCTATGCATCCGAGCACATGTGGAAAATGGGCTACATTGTAGAATTGTAGCTTTGTCATGTCCAATTCCTGTTGGCTGGCGGGGAATTTGATGTGACGGTGTAGCTGGGTGAGCATGGCGTCTACAAAACTGTTGAGGCAGCGTGACATGGTGGGCTGGGATATTCCCCCAGCGGCCGCTACTACCCCCTGGAAGCTTCCGGAGGCCAGGAGGTGCAGGCTACTCAATACCTGCACATGTGTGGGCACAGAATTGTTTCGCCTTGTTGGGTGCTGCATGATGGGGTCGAGTTCTTGTATCAGCCAGGTGATCATTTCCCCATTCAGCCTGTATTTAGCATAGATCTGTTCTCTGGTTTGGCCCAGCAAGGTGACCCGCAGCCGGTAAATCCTTGCCTGCCTCATGCGTCTCCTCCGTGCTGCTCGCTGTAGCCTTCGCCGCCTCACCACCATGTACATCCCAGGCATTGTGGAAAGCCTAATGCTGCTACTGAATGTCCTTATGTGTGATTGGTCAGGCCTGGCCCTGTTGGTGATAGGACAACAGTTTTTTGAAAAAAAAATTTCTATGCCTTTCATGGTTACCACCTGCTTTGAGTTGTCCTTATTTTGCGCCGTGCAAATAGCGATTTTTGGGTTTTTCGCAAATTGCGATTTTTTTTGAATGCCGATTGCGATTTTTTATAGCGAATTCGCTATTATTTTCGCAGATTCCGTGGTGTGTCGCTATTACCGATTCGCTAATGCTCAGCGGCAGGGATTCTGCGATTATATTAGCGAAATCGCTAATATGTGTTAGCGAATTCGCTATTTTGTTGTGGAATGCCGATTACGGAAATTGCGCCCGCATTTGCCTTTTCGCAGCGATTGCGGGCGCTATTTAGCTACATGAATCAGGCTGTAAATCTTTTGATTCTAATTCTATTACTTTAATACCAAGAAGTAAAATGAGAAATGATGGGTAGTCACAGTCTAGAAACAGGGAGTGCTACAATGGAAAATATATATCTAGTTGTACCAGTGGAAGAGAAAGTGTGCAGTTGGGTCAGTAACAGCTTCATTATGATAAAAAAGCTGGGAACTTACGTAGAGTTGGGCAGATGTTGGACGTCCACCAAAATGTATTGGATGTCTCATCCCCTGCACTCACTTAACATTGATGTCAATAACACATCAGATGTGCTGGACAGGAATGAAATCTTCAAAGGATACTTTCATAATCACTAGATAACTACTTAAAGCCCACCTCCAGGGCAATACAGACAATGAATAAATGCATGATACGTGGTATTTAGAAACAATAACATTTAGAATTAGATTTTATCCCCTTAACTGCTGAGGCTGTTCTACCCTCCTTGTTGAGCCCTTTTTCACATTTGGGGAACCTTGAGCATTACCCTCCATAACTTTTCCCCCCAGAAGGTATCTGTTAGAAAGGGGGTCTCTAGTTGGCAGAGAAATGTGCCCCGTCTATGTAGGGAGCACCATTCTGGTCAGAGTAAGCTAGATACACACTAAAATATAACATGTACTCACCCTCAGTAGCTTGTCACGGATCTGTCAGGCTCATCTAAACAGGAAATTCATAAAGTATTTGTGCAACACACACAGTAACAAAATGAGGACACCACAAAATTATTCCACACAGGTTTGGTACAACAGATTATATGTTTATGATTAAAGCAAATCCAAAAGGACCAGAAATCTAATAAATAGAACCTGGCGATATGAATTTTAAAAGAATAAAGTAAAAAAGTAGTGCTTAGAGATTGCTTTAGGGCATGTTCGACCAGGGTAAACTAAAAGCTGAGGCAGACCACGATGGAGGGCAGGCAGGCTACAGAACTCATGCATGTCCTGCTGAAAAAGTACCTTGGATGTAGTCGACATTGACTACTCAATGCGTCAGTCCCGATCTGCACCAGCGATGAAGGCTTCATCCACAAACCTTTTTATGATGCAGACACAGTATCATTGTCGAGCTGCTATGTCTGTCTTCGTTGAGCTGCGCAGTCCATCAAAGCAATGTCATTGATCATCTACTGCATTGGTGTCAAAGGGTAATTTGTCAGTTTCGATCAGTGCAAAGTCATCACTGTGTAGATTTTGATGTTCTGTATAGCAGAAGCACCTTTCAAAGACACAGGACTAGTTTTACACCACTTAGCAGGGTGGGGCTCAAGGAAGGCAGACTCCAGGTGCTGTTTCAGGGTTGAAGGGCGTTGTTGATAGTTGTTGATTGGCCCATAGACCTCAGAATATGGGGCAAGCCATCAGGCATTTGGAGTTACTCTGGGTTCAAGTGAGAGGGATTCAGTCCTTGCCTGCAGCAAGGCAGAGATCAGCAGGCTTTAGGGCAGAAAAGCAGAAAAGCAGTTCTTCAAGAGCAGCAGTCAAGTCAAGAAGAGTGGCAATCCATGTAGTGCAGTAGTCTCTACTCTTGGAAGAGTTCTACACAGGTCCATAAGTGTACTGTTTTGGTAGGGTCAGAGTTCTAGTACTTATAACAAGTGTCGCTTTTGAAGTGTGGTGATTTCAAAGCAGGCCCTTGAAGTGCACAGGTCCGACTTTCATCCCCACTCTGTCTCCAGACTATCAGCGAGGGGTGATCAGCCCTTTGTGTGTGAAACAGGACACTACTGTTTCAGGTATACATGCCAGCTCCCTTTATCTTTCTGCCCAGGAAGAGCTATCAGATGAGTTTTCTGTCACAACCACCTTTTTCTGTGTTTGTGGCTGTCTAGATGGAATACACAAAGTGTGACTGACACCCATCCCAGGCGTTTATTTGAGACAAGCTGTAAGGCATACAGAAGTTTAGGAGCAGAGAAATGTCTACCTTCTTAAAGTTGCATTTCTAAAATAGTAATGTTAAATCCAACCTTACCAGTAAAGAAGATTCATAATTACCATTTCATGAAACACAATGCAACTACTCCTCTCTAATCAGGAATTATGGCTTAAAAATTAATCAACAAATTCCTATTGATAGTCTATGAGAATGGAAGGCCTCACAGTAGTGAAAAATCAATGTGGGTGTTTGCCACTACCAGGACATGTGAAACATAAAACATACATGTCCTACCTTTTTCTCACAGAGCACCTTGCACTTAGGGCTACCTAGAGCCTTCTTTAGGGGTGATGTATGTGTAATAAAAGTTTAAGGCTTGCCAAGTTTTCTTAGATTCTATCTTCAAGTGACTGTAAAATGACAGGCCTGATACTCATTTGAAAAACTACTTGTGTGGGTGACACAAGCAGTGCTGCAGGCCCTCTAGTAGAATGTAGGTAACAGGTGCATGGTATATGGCATACCACTCTACAAGTGGCTTACAAGTAAACTACATATGTCAATTGTGTATACAGCAATGTCACCATGTTTTAGGGGAGAATAAAATGCACTTTAGCACCAGTCAGCAGTTGTAACATGTCAGAGTCCTAAGGCTAACAAAAGCTGACAGGAAAAAGAGGAGGTAAGTGAAAGAAGCTGGCTCTCAATAGAGTGTACTCCAAAGTGATTACCCTGTACAGAGAGTTCAGTGGGACCTCAACTGGTTTTTGGAAGCTAAAGCCGATAATACTAAGCTCTCTTTTGTGGCAGTGTAGCCGAGCATTTAGGCTTATTAGAGAATAGTGCTAAGCATTTGTTATACTCACATAGGCAATACATGAGACTCACACTCAAGGAATAAATCTGAGACCAAGTTATAAAAAGAACACTTTTTTTTAAATATGTCTAAAACTAAGAACTATTTTCATAGTTAAGTACTATTACGATAGCAATATTCACAGGTGAGTAAAGAGTTCAAACCTGTGCACTTTTATGCACAATGCAATCTAATGGGCGGTAAGGCTGGTAGCTGGCGTACTCTAGTGATGGAGGGGCCACCCAAAACCAGGCTGCACAGGGAGACTTGTGAACAAGTCTGAGCGCTCACAAATCGCAGCTTAGGTCAAAAGGGATCTTGGAGCATGGGGGCACAGCCAGTTCTTCCAGTCCTGGCTTGGGCGGCTCGGTGTATAGTGGTTAGGTCAGCTGGGCTGAGTGCACAAAGATGATTCTCGTGGTCAGGGACAAACAGCTGGCAGAGGAGAAATCAAGGCAGCTGGGCCACTCTCAAAGTAGGTCTCAGTGATGCTGGTCTTCCTCAACAGCTACTTGGTCCTGGTGTGGTGAGGATCTGGTCTGGACTCTTACTATTGGTGTTTGGTGGAGGGCATCCGATAATTCGGGTCTTGATCCAGTTGGTTTTGGCGTCTTCACACTGAGTGGGAAGACAGATCCAACCTTCCAAAGTAGGTGTACCTACTTCTGGTTGTCTGCGACATCAGTTGGGCCAGGGAGCTTCAAGGCTGTGGACCAGACTCAGGTTGTCGGTGCCTACAGACCCCAGGGGAGTAGCTTCTCTACTCATGTGAGACTGTAGGTGATTTTCAAAGTGCTGGCAGGCCACCCAAGTCTTTCATAGTTCTCCAGCTCACAGCATGATGATGACACTATCGCGATTGCAGAGACAGGGCTGAGGACGGGTAGAGTTCGCTCCAAACTCTACAGGTCTGCTGCAGTTCTCGCCAGGCAGTGACTCTGCTTCGACCTTCTTCTCATGTTTGGTTGAATCTGAGTTCTCATGTACAGGGATGGCACCTAAATAATCAATTTAAGGGCACTAAGAGGAGTGACAGGTAGCAGCCAATATACCACCTATCGTTAGGGTGTCTACACTCTTTATACAACCACTTCCTGTAGGAAGTGGACATAACCTTGACCCTAGAATGCCAATTCCATCCAAAACAAGATGGCCAAAATTGAGAAAAGGGGTCTGGCTGGCCCGTCCTAGGAGAGGTGCTGGGTGGATGTGGGTACACCTCCTAATCTTCCAAATTTTTCCCACCTGTCTTGCCACCAAAACATGGGATCAGGACAATTGGGGTGGACATCTCCGCTACCTGGAGAGGCCTGGGTCCCGTAACAAAGGTGACAGTGCCATTGAAGCTTCCAGCCTTGGACTGCACATCCTATGTGGAAGAGTTGTGAACACCTCCGACCAGTGCAGGCTTTATTCCTGGAGGTTAGTAACCTGTCTATGGTGGCTGGCTGGTCGAGATCGGTCTGCCAACACACAAGAAGTTGCTAGGTTTTCAAGGGGCACCTCTATGCGGCTCCCCAGGTGCATCTATTAATAAATCCAGCACAGATATCAGCGTGGGTTTATTAAAACAAGGTGTTTGGTACCAACACCTTGGGGTTCAGTAAAGCTTCATGTAGCTGAAGAATTCATAATCACGAGTGTCCAACCCATGTGCTTGTCATAGCTTCCCTGTGTACTCATAATATCTACACGTGAAACTAGATTTCATATGTTACATCCATTCGGGAGCATATGCCCACACATGGTTAAAGGGCACACTGCCTTTGGGCTATAAGGCCTGCCGTAGAAATTACTTATTTTTACCACATGCAGTGTTTTGCTGGCATGGTGCACAGAGATGTGTGCCATGTCGACTCTTTGTTTTTTCTGACCCAAGACAAGCAGGCTATAATAACAGTTTGCATGAACTTGATGATGGGTCCCTTAGGGTGGCATAATTTGTGCTGCAGCCCTTGTGTGCCTTCCTCTTCAGTTGCAAGGCCTTAGGTACCGGGGGACCATTTACGAGGGAATTACTAGGATCCTAAACGGGTCCCAATTGTGAAACAATCATACAGTTTAAGGAAAGAACACAAGTACTATGGACCTTTTTAGCAGGAACCCAGTACACTTTCAGTCAAAGTGGGTGGCACAAGAAACCAGGCAAAAAGCGTGGGGTAGCCATGGAAAAAAAGCTCTTTCCAAGACAACCCCCAAATGAAAGAAGATGGCACTAACCTTTCCAAAGTCCAACACTTTCCCGACAGTTTTTTACATTGAAATCAAAATAGTTAATCCAACCCTTTCAAAGTCCAACACTTTACCTACTGTTTTTTTACATTGAAGTACAAGTAGGTAATCCAACCCTATCGAAGTCCTACAATTTCCCTACTGATGCTTACGTTGGAAAGGCAAATCTAAATCTGACTTCGCCAAAGTCCTGAGCTTTACCAACTGTTGCTTAGTTTACGATGGGAATAATAAATCTTTTTCTTCTAAAGTTCAGTATTTTCCCAACTGTTGTTCATATTGAAGTAAGAATAGTGAATCTGACCCCTGCAAATTCCAGCACGTTTCCGATTGTTGTTCAGGTTAGCGTATGAATACCAAACCTGAGTTCTCAAAAGTCTAACACTTTCCATGATGTTGTTTATTTTAGAATGGGAAGAGAAAATCTAACACCTCCAAAGTCCAGCACCTTGGCTACTGTTACTTTCATTGGATTTAGACCACTAAATTTAACCCCTACACATTCCAAAATTTTAGCTGTCCAGGTTGAAGGGGAAAAAGTAAACCCAATCCCTTTATATTCCAACACGTTTCTTCTATTATTTATATTGGAGTGGGAATAGTAAATCTGACTCCTTCAAAATCCAACACTTTCCTTACTTTTGTGTACATTGGGGCAGAAAAGGTACACCTGATCACTCCAAATCAAATTTTGTGGCTGACTTTATAAGTTGTTCTAATTTATACATTATTTCATTCAATTAAAATAAGTTAAATGCACATTTGTTTATTTTTATTTAATTGATTTTTTAATTCATACTTTTTTTTTCAATCTTTTTTATTACTTTTTCAGTAAACGTTAACAATTAGCACAATAAATACATTGTATATGAGGATGGGTCTCAACAACTGTGGCTCAAGTTCAGCTGACATGCCTTTCAATTGTTCACAAGTGTCTTACCACCGATGTTAGATAAATAATCAGTAATGTCCAACAAAACTAGTGGGCAAAAGAAGATTATTTTACTTAATGCTTTTGGTAAAGCTGTGTTTATTAGCTTCTAATCCAAACATGTGCATAATGAAAATGGATAAAATGTAGTCTAGTCAAATGTCTTAATGCAATGAGTTAAAAGCTCATAGTACATGGAAAAGAACCCTAATTTGACTGCTAGCTACGTCATAAGCAAAATAAAAACACATTATAACTTAACAAAGAAAAGGTAGCCCATCCACACATTTCAGACCCAACTAGTAATTATAGACCCCAATATAGTGCAACAGCATGACCAAATGTCTCGCTCTTTCCATTGCACTGGTTACAGTTTCTCTCATGCCCCTCACAGGGGGTTGCAAAAACTAAATGTCCTATGTTCTCCACATTCTTTTCCATCTCCTGCAAAGCTCTAGACCGTCGCTTCGAAATTTTCTCCTTCACCAGCGAAAAAACTTTTATATCTTTTTGTATTCTCTTGTTATGAAAGTAGCGCAGTCATCGCAAAATATGACAGTATATCAAAAGACGGTTGCTCTAGGAAAGAGTGCAAAGAAATGCAGACACCCCTTAACCTAGGGTATGTCCTACGGTGGACCACCGCTCTCCGAAAGTGGATGATGCATTCTGAATATGCTGGCATCAGCCTGTCAAATGGATACTAAAGAATAAAGAACGAACCTTGTCATGTAGACTGGTCCACCCACACTGGTGTTCTGTTCTCAGCATTGTCTCAGCCAGTGGTTATTGTAAATTGTTATATTGTTTCAATTAGACTTTCTTTGTTGCCCTCCCATATCAGGATGATGTTGTCTAAATAGCATTTGCAAAAGTGTATCCATGGAAGGAAGGGGTTGGTAATATGCTGTATGTATGTGTCTTCGAAGTTACTCACATACAGTAATTTACATTGATCACTACTGCAATATCAGTGGTTGACCTCCGGATAGGGGTAGCATACAACAAAAGAGAAACCCAAAGATGATGCTATCACATTTCTAAATACATAGGCGGAGAATCAAGATATACGGCTTGAGCACGTGAATGAGTTTTTTTAAATTGAAAATACATGAATGTTGCAAACTCTGGTTACTCAGGTCAAGTGATCCATTCCCTTTTGATATTAAGTTTATTGGGTTACCCCATTAGTTTGTAATAGTTGCAAGGTCAGCATTTGTGCCAACAACCCCACCACTGCCCCATGACCAGCAGATGAAGAAGGGCCTGTAGAAGAATGCAAAGGAGAAAGTAGGATCAGAGGGTACACAAAGATATCTGTAATAAAAGTTTTAATCCCTAAACTAAGCTACTTTAAGAGGATTAAAACTGTGACCATTGATCTGTTCAGTATTTTCATGCCACTGGAAGTAAAACAAATGATGAACATCATCATAATACAATATTTTCCTTCTTTGAAATATAAACATAAAACAGCAACAACAAGTGTTTTAGAAATGTCTAGACTATTCTTAAATATTTTTCATGAAAACAAGATTAGAATTGCGGTGTTAAAGAAAAATAATACAGATAATTGTACAAAAAAGGACATTTAAGTACCATCGTCTGACCCTTCCATAACTTTAGCATACATAGAAATATTCAGCATTTTCCTATGAGGCAGGTGACAACCTTTCCTATAGGTCTTCAAGGAAGAGGGGGACACCCATTGAATGCTCACAATCATGATTAGAATCCATGGCCTGATGCACCTCATGACACCAAAAAGAAGTACACAACAGTGGGTATGAGTGATGCTTCATAAATATGGAAGGGCCAGCTTGAGTACAAACTTCCCTCCCTCAGAGAATAAGTACAGCACAGCATCAGCAGTGTAAACATGTGTATGGATGTAAGTTTGCATGGAAGTATTTTGTGTTCAATTGTGTATTTGTCTCCATATGTATGTATATGTGGATGGATGTGTGTAAATTACCTTGGGGCTGGTGTTTTGAGCTCCTCCCCTTGTACACATACTGAGCAGTAAAAATAGTCCACTGACTTTGAAAGGTATATGCATCTACCTGCTTGGCAATAAAGCATCATAAACATCTGTGGTGAGGGAAGCACTGCTACCAAATCTCATAAAAAAATCCTGATACTGCACAGTGCACTTAGGAATTATACCCCAATAGCAAAAGATTCGATATTGACAACCATCATATCTTTGACATTTCACTGTGACTTGGCAGTAGATATAAAACCACCACAATCAATGACCTTGTGACTTACTGTATGACTCCAGAGTCAGATGAGGGACAGTCAACACAGAGCCTAAGGGAAGTAAGTGGCGCAGGGGCTTTGAAGATCCGTCTTGGCATGCGGATTCTATGTTTCATACCTCTCATATACTCAAGGGGACTCATATAGAGGAAAACTGATGCTGTGGAGGGGAACACATAATTTAAGGACTGACTTCATTAGCTGAAGCATTGTGTCCCAGGTATCCAAGTGCCAACCCCACAGCTATAGATGGGAGTGAAGGGCCAATGCTATGCAAGGATCAGAAGACTCTGGTTATCACTCAGGCAGCCAGTGCATTAAGAGGGAGAAAAATGCTGGGGCGTCACTAAAAGGGGTATTGGCAAAGAAGTGTATCGATGAATTTTTTCCAAGAAGGGAGATCTACATAATTAAGGGTGGGGCTTGAAAATAAAATCCTATACTTTACATAGCATGCCTCCTCGCCAGTATTTGGTTGTCTCTCTGTGAGTTTTATATTACAGCATTGAGACATGTGACACATCACTGATCATTTGCCTAAAATCAAGCCTGCTTCATTCGCTTCTCCAATGCCTGTGAGGGGAACCAAAATGATAATTTGTTGTGAACAATTGCAATTGAAAATGTTTCCGTTCTGAAAATGTTAGACTGAGTAAACATTGCTGAAATCTTTGGAAGAGGAGTTGTCTCTATCACTTCTGTGGTGCTTTATGCCACTTTCTCTGGTTGTCTAACACAATATTAAGCGTTTGCTCCTTTTTCTCCCTACATCTTTCTGAAATTGTCCATCTACAGATCCCGCAAATCATAGTTTCCCTCTTCACATCATCTTGTCACTTTCTTCCTTTGCATGTACTTCTGTTCATCTCCTCATTTATCTAAATGTCTCCACAAAAATAACCCACCAACTCAGCTCTAAGCAGTTCATTTTATTTCCCTTTGCACAGTCAATATTTTTACAGCTCTGTACTGCCTTCTCTCACTTTCCTATAAAATCAAAAAGGAAATTGGCACATATATGACCATTTCTTTGTGCGATCTACAGAGAGGCCAAGGATTGCATGTGCAGGAAATATAAAGACAGACCTGTAAAACGGATCACTGACTAAATATCGAGGGACAAAATATAGACTACCCAAAATATAGAATCCAACATATATAGACAGACAAAATATCGAATTCCTATCTACAAACAGGTAAATACCAAAATATCGACCCCAAAATATTGTTTACATATATATACATTATAAAAATATCGAATTTCTTAAAATTAATGTAAAATGTAAAAAAAAAAAAATAGCTAAAATATACTTACAAATACTTAAATTTCCTTAAAATTATTAAATAATAAAAAAATACAATCATATCTGTTAAATCATATATATATTAACATAATATTAATAAAAAATACACAATATTATTACCGTAGGATAGTGGAGGTGTAAAAATTACTATTCCCACTCCTGGAAGTGCAACAGTAGGGAAAGCGTTGGATAGCGTAGGGGTAAAAATTACTATTCCCACTCCAGAGAGTGCAACAGTAGGGAAAGCGTTGGATATTGCAGGGGTAAAAATTACTATCCCCACTCCAGAGATTGCAACAGTAGGGAAAACGTTGGCTAGCGTAGGGGTAAAAATTACTATTCCCACTCCAGAGAGTGCAACAGTAGGGAAAGCGTTGGATAGCGTAGGGGTAAAAATTACTATTCCCACTCCAGAGAGTGCAACAGTAGGGAAAGCATTGGATAGTGCAGGGGTAAAAATTACTATTCACACTCCAGAGAGTGCAACAGTAGGGAAAACATTGGATAGCGTAGAGGTAAAAATTACTATTCCCACTCCAGAGAGTGCAACAGTAGGGAAAGCGTTGGATAGAGTAGGGTTAAACACTACTATTCCCACTCCAGAGAGGGCAACAGTAGGGAAAACGTTGGATAGCGTAGGGGTAAAATTTACAATTCCCACTCCAGAGAGTGCAGCAGTAGGAAAAGCGTTGGATAGCGTAGAGGTAAAAATTGCTATTCCCACAACAGAGAGTGCAATAGTAGGGAAAGTTTTGGATAGCGTAGGGGTAAAAATGACTATTCCCACTCCAGAGAGTGCAACAGTAGGGAAAGCGTTGGATAGCATAGGGGTAAAAATGACTATTCCCACTCCAGAGAGTGCAACAGTAGGGAAAGCGTTGGATAGCGTAGGGGTAAAAATTACTATTCCCACTCCAGAGAGTGCAACAGTAGGGAAAGCATTGGATAGCGCAGGGGTAAAAATTACTATTCACACTCCAGAGAGTGCAACAGTAGGGAAAACATTGGATAGCGTAGAGGTAAAAATTACTATTCCCACTCCAGAGAGTGCAACAGTAGGGAAAGCGTTGGATGGAGTAGGGTTAAACACTACTATTCCCACTCCAGAGAGGGCAACAGTAGGGAAAACGTTGGATAGCGTAGGGGTAAAATTTACAATTCCCACTCCAGAGAGTGCAGCAGTAGGAAAAGCGTTGGATAGCGTAGGGGTAAAAATTGCTATTCCCACAACAGAGAGTGCAACAGTAGGGAAAGTTTTGGATAGCGTAGGGGTAAAAATTACTATTCCCACTCCAGAGAGTGCAACAGTAGGGAAAGCGTTAGATAGCGTAGGGGTAAAAATTACTATTCCCACTCCAGAAAGTGCAACAGTAGGGAAAGCGTTGGATAGCGTAGGGGTAAAAATTACTATTCCCACTCCAGAGAGTGCAACAGTAGGGAAAGCGTTGGATAGCGTAGGGGTAAAAATTACTATTCCCACTCCAGAGAGTGCAACAGTAGGGAAAGCGTTGGATAGAGTAGGGGTAAACATTACTATTCCCACTCCAGAGAGGGCAGCAGTAGGGAAAACGTTGGATAGAGTAGGGGTAAAATGTACTATTCCCACTCCAGAGAGTGCAACAGTAGGGAAAGCGTTGGATAGTGTAGAGGTAAAAATTACTTTTCCCACAACAGAGAGTGCAACAGTAGGGAAACCGTTGGATAGCGTAGGGGTAAAAATTACTATTCCCACTCCAGAGAGTGCAACAGAAGGGAAAGCGTTGGAGTGCGTAGGGGTAAAAATTACTATTCCCACTCCAGAGAGTGCAACAGTAGGGAAAGCGTTGGATAGCATAGGGGTAAATTTTACTATTCCCACTCTAGTGCAAATAAATTGATATAATTCACAATTATCAATTATTCAATTAATAAAAATTAATTATCAATTAAGAATTCATTAATTATCAATTAAAAAGTAATTAACAATTTGTTCAAAATAAATACCAATAAATTAATTAACATATTTAATTAATTATAATTAAATTCCTTCCCACCCTATTCCCCTATAAACCTACAACCCGTACCCCACCGTACCCCTCCGCACCAAACCTCAGCGCCGTGATATCCTACCTAGGATGATTGTTAGCGCTTTATAAATAAATAAATACAAAATACAAAATACAAATACAACCCGCTACAGATAATACATGAATATTAATCACATAATTATCAATTAATCAATTAATAAACAATAATCTTGTATGAATTAATTAATTACCAATTAAAAATTAATTAACAATTTATTCTAAATAAATACCAATTAATAAATTAACATATTTAATGAATTATAATTAAATTACTTCCCACCCTACTCCCCTATGAACCCACAACCCGCTATAGAATTAAATTACACAATAATTAAATAACATAAAATAATTACTTAAAATAAATTACAAAAATAGATACACTTTTCACACATATACTAACATAAAAAACACTTTAAAAAATTTGATATTATTAAAAATTCAATATTTTTAATGAACTATATTATGTACTTCGATATTTTGACTGTCTATGTTTTTAAAATCGATATTACATTACTTACCTTCAAAACAATATTGTTGATGTCTCTGTACTGTCCATTCGATATTTTGTCCATTCTATATTTTGGACTCAATATTTTGGTTTGTCTATATTTTGGAATCGATATTTTGCCCATTTACCTTGTAAAACCACTACCTACATTGTGAGAAATTTACCCTACCTTCAGATCCATTAACAAGGCTCTCACTCACCCTCAACCAGAACTCACCTGGATGTCTAAAGGTGACTCCTTTAACATGAGACCTCTACAGAAACACAAATATGGAAAAAAAATATATATTATGGAATGCAAGATGAAGTTAAAATGATATGCAAACATTGCTGTTATGGATTACCTGAAGGCTTTGTCGGTTAGTTGGGAATTCAAGCACTTTTCCCTTCAAATTTAAAAGACTTGATTTTGGAACCCAACAGGGACAGTATTTAATTGCATCTGAGATCCTTCACACTTAACGCTGTGCAGGCATCATACAGCTATCGAGCAAGTAAACAGGCATAAGCCCAAAAAGGTCCATGCCTGAGGTCTTGCTTGCACATTACACATAACTGAGTAGGCCATTTTACCATGCCAGACCTCGTTTTAGAGATGGGCGTGCCCCTAAAATCTCAAGGCAGGCTAAAGCAAAGTGCCTGTCTTTGACTCATTTGTTTGTAATCTTTATTTCGATACATCAGTATCATAAAAGATGCATAAAAAAACAGTACAAGTACAAACAAAAGAGAGATCTCAGTGAACAGTTATCAAGTTCAGTGCAATTCGATAGTTGACAAATAGGACATTTGGGGAGTGGCAGCCTTATATATATAATTAAAAAGGCATATGAATAAATACATTTTAAAACATTCGGATTTGAGAGCATTGTTAATCTGACATCTCTATGACAGTTCTCTAAAGTTTCTCACTGCTTTTGTTCTAATAAAATTTACGCCCAACAGAAACCTGCTAATACCAAAGACAATGACCTGACTAGTGTCAGTCTTTAGGATCCTTTCTGCTTCTTTATACAATCTCACACATATATTTATACAAAGTGGTCTAATCTATCTTTTTCTAGGGACGTATAAGACGGACAAATAGCAGAATATGCAAAATATCTTCTTTAACTTTACATGAGCATAGCATACACAAATCATTACCCTCATTTGCCCACCTTGCTACACTTCATTTTATCATCAGTACACCATATCTATATTTCAGGTATATCGTTTTGGCAAGTGGTGGGTTTACTTTATCTAAAAATAATTCAAAGCAAGCACTATCTTTAAATGTAAGGAACTTGCTAGTTCAAAATCCGTTAACACTTTCACTTGATCTATTGTGATCCATAAATGCCCAAAAAGAAGTTTTTTATATCTTTTTCGAGTTTGGTGTTAATGTAAATGGGTTGCTCCAGAAATGCACTAGGCCAATCTTTTTAAACCAATTCGAAACATGTTTGAACCATATAATACAGTTAAGTCAGTCAGTCAGAATATTTTATTTCGATAAATTAATATCATAAAAAGACAATAGTACTATACAGAGCATATGTAAAATACATTACATTAGTTATACACAGATTACTTGTGTTATTTACCCCTGAGGCGGAAGCCGGGGGCTGCTAAACTTGGTGGGCACTCTACTTTACCACGCTTTTAAAAAAAATGTATCTCCTTTTTTTTTAGAGCATTTTGCACACGCTCGTTTTAAATTGTATTTTAATGTGTTGGTAATTCGTGCCTGTATTATTTGCTAATTTGCACTTGAAGACACTGCTCCTACCTTGCACTCACTCCCCGCACAGCCGATCTGACACAGGTGCGAGCGTGGGGTGGACGCCATTTTGGATGAGGAAGGGGTAGCGTTCAAGTTGTGGCTGCCTCCCGCCCTCCCTCACTACTTAAGCTGCCTTAAAACCGAGCCACACAGATTACTTGTGTTATTTACCCCTGAGGCGGAAGCCGGGGGCTGCTAAACTTGGTGGGCACTCTACTTTACCGCGCTTTTTTAAAAAACGTATCTCCCTTTGTTTAGAGCATTTTGCACACGCTCGTTTTAAATTGTATTTTAATGTGTTGGTAATTTGTGCCTGTATTACTTGCTAATTTGCACTTGAAGACACTGCTCCTACCTTGCACTAACTCCCCGCACAGCTGATTTGACGCTGGTGCGAACGTGGGGTGGACGCCATTTTGGGTGAGGAAGGTGTAGCGCTCTAGTTGCGTCTGCCTCCCACCCTCCCTCACTACTTAAGCTGCCTTAAAACCGAGCCACACAGATTACTTGTGTTATTTACCCCTGAGGCGGAAGCCGGGGGCTGCTAAACTTGGTGGGCACTCTACTTTACCGCGCTTTTTTAAAAAACGTATCTCCCTTTGTTTAGAGCATTTTGCACACGCTCGTTTTAAATTGTATTTTAATGTGTTGGTAATTTGTGCCTGTATTACTTGCTAATTTGCACTTGAAGACACTGCTCCTACCTTGCACTCACTCCCCGCACAGCCGATCTGACACAGGTGCGAGCGTGGGGTGGACGCCATTTTGGATGAGGAAGGGGTAGCGTTCAAGTTGTGGCTGCCTCCCGCCCTCCCTCACTACTTAAGCTGCCTTAAAACCGAGCCACACAGATTACTTGTGTTATTTACCCCTGAGGCGGAAGCCGGGGGCTGCTAAACTTGGTGGGCACTCTACTTTACCGCGCTTTTTTAAAAAACGTATCTCCCTTTGTTTAGAGCATTTTGCACACGCTCGTTTTAAATTGTATTTTAATGTGTTGGTAATTTGTGCCTGTATTACTTGCTAATTTGCACTTGAAGACACTGCTCCTACCTTGCACTAACTCCCCGCACAGCTGATTTGACGCTGGTGCGAACGTGGGGTGGACGCCATTTTGGGTGAGGAAGGTGTAGCGCTCTAGTTGCGTCTGCCTCCCACCCTCCCTCACTACTTAAGCTGCCTTAAAACCGAGCCACACAGATTACTTGTGTTATTTACCCCTGAGGCGGAAGCCGGGGGCTGCTAAACTTGGTGGGCACTCTACTTTACCGCGCTTTTTTAAAAAACGTATCTCCCTTTGTTTAGAGCATTTTGCACACGCTCGTTTTAAATTGTATTTTAATGTGTTGGTAATTTGTGCCTGTATTACTTGCTAATTTGCACTTGAAGACACTGCTCCTACCTTGCACTCACTCCCCGCACAGCCGATTTGATGCTGGTGCGAGCGTGGGGTGGACGCCATTTTGGGTGAGGAAGGGGTAGCGCTCTAGTTGCGGCTGCCTCCCGCCCTCCCTCACTATTTAAGCTGCCTTAAAACCGAGCCACACAGATTACTTGTGTTATTTACCCCTGAGGAGGAAGCCGGGGGCTGCTAAACTAGGTGGGCACTCTACTTTAACACGCTTTTTAAAAAAACGTATCTCCCTTTGTTTAGAGCATTTTGCACACGCTCGTTTTAAATTGTATTTTAATGTGTCGGTAATTCGTGCCTGTATTACTTGCAAAGTTGCACTTGAAGACACTGCTCCTACCTTGCACTCACTCCCCGCACAGCCGATTTGACGCTGGAGCGAGCGTGGGGGGATGCCATTTTGGGTGAGGAAGGGGTAGCGCTCTAGTTGCCGCTGCCTCCCGCCCTAACTCACTACTTAAGCTGCCTTAAAACCGAGCCACACATATTACTTGTGTTATTCAGCCCTGAGGCAGAAGCCGGGGGCTGCTAAACTTGGTGGGCATTCTACTTTACCGCGCTTTATAAAAAAAAATTATCTTCCTTTGTTTAGAGCATTTTGCACATGCTCGTTTTAAATTATATTTTAATGTGTCGGTAATTCGTGCCTGTATTACTTGATAATTTGCACTTGAAGACACTGCTCTTATGTTGCACTCGCTCCCCGCACAGCCGATTTGACGCTGGTGCGAGCGTGGGGTGGACGCCATTTTGGGTGAGGAAGGGGTAGCGCTCTAGTTGCGGCTGCCTCCCGCCCTCCCTCACTACTTAAGCTGCCTTTAAACCAAGCCACACAGATTACTTGTGTTATATACCCCTGAGGCGGAAGCCGGGGGCTGCTAAACTTGGTGGGCACTCTACTTTACCGCGCTTTT
This sequence comes from Lissotriton vulgaris, assembly GCF_964263255.1. Lineage (NCBI taxonomy): Eukaryota > Metazoa > Chordata > Amphibia > Caudata > Salamandridae > Lissotriton > Lissotriton vulgaris. Next base: position 464,169,893 of record NC_141691.1, read on the forward strand.
TAAAAAAACGTATCTCCCTTTGTTTAGAGCATTTTGCACACGCTCGTTTTAAATTGTATTTTAATGTGTTGGTAATTCGTGCCTGTATTACTTGCTAATTTGCACTTGAAGACACTGCTCCTACCTTGCACTCACTCCCGCACAGCCGATTTGACGCTTGTGCGAGCGTGGGGTGGACGCCATTTTGGGTGAGGAAGGGGTAGCGCTCTAGTTGCCGCTGCCTCCCGCCCTAACTCACTACTTAAGCTGCCTTAAAACCGAGCCACACATATTACTTGTGTTATTCAGCCCTGAGGCGGAAGCCGGGGGCTGCTAAACTTGGTGGGCATTCTACTTTACCGCGCTTTATAAAAAAAAATTATCTTCCTTTGTTTAGAGCATTTTGCACATGCTCGTTTTAAATTGTATTTTAATGTGTCGGTAATTCGTGCCTGTATTACTTGATAATTTGCACTTGAAGACACTGCTCTTACGTTGCACTCGCTCCCCGCACAGCCGATTTGACGCTGGTGCGAGCGTGGGGTGGACGCCATTTTGGGTGAGGAAGGGGTAGCGCTCTAGTTGCGGCTGCCTCCCGCCCTCCCTCACTACTTAAGCTGCCTTTAAACCAAGCCACACAGATTACTTGTGTTATATACCCCTGAGGCGGAAGCCGGGGGCTGCTAAACTTGGTGGGCACTCTACTTTACCGCGCTTTTTAAAAAAACGTATCTCCCTTTGTTTAGAGCATTTTGCACACGCTCGTTTTAAATTGTATTTTAATGTGTTGGTAATTCGTGCCTGTATTACTTGCTAATTTGCACTTGAAGACACTGCTCCTACCTTGCACTCACTCCCGCACAACCGATTTGACGCTGGTGCGAGCGTGGGGTGGACGCCATTTTGGGTGAGGAAGGGGTAGCGCTCTAGTTGCGGCTGCCTCCCGCCCTCCCTCACTACTTAAGCTGCCTTAAAACTGAGCCACACAGATTACTTGTGTTATTTACCCTTGAGGCGGAAGCCGGGGGCTGCTAAACTTGGTGGGCAATCTACTTTACCACGCTTTTAAAAAAAACGTATCTCCCTTTGTTTAGAGCATTTTGCACACACTCATTTTAAATTGTATTTTCATGTGTCGGTAATTCGTGCCTGTATTACTCGCTAAGTTGCACTTGAAGACAATGCTCCTACCTTGCAATCACTCCCCGCACAGCCGATTTGATGCTGGTGCGAGCGTGGGGGGGACGCCATTTTGGGTGAGGAAGGGGTAGCGCTCTAGTTGCGGCTGCCTCCCGCCCTCGCTCACTACTTAAGCTGCCTTAAAACCGAGCCACACAGATTACTTGTGTTATTTACCCCTGAGGCGGAAGCCGGGGGCTGCTAAACTTGGTGGGCACTCTACTTTACCGCGCTTTTTAAAAAAATGTATCTTTCTTTGTTTAGAGCATTTTGCACACGCTCGTTTTGAATTGTATTTTAATGTGTCGGTAATTCGTGCCTGTATTACTTGCTAATTTGCACTTGAAGACACTGCTCCTGCCTTGCACTCACTCCCCGCACAGCCGATTTGACGCTGATGCAAGCATGGGGTGGCCGCCATTTTGGGTGAGGAAGGGCTAGCGCTCTAGTTGCGGCTGCCTCCCACCCTACTCTCCTCCTTAAAATGAATTCCAATCCCCGACGGCGCAGTGGGCGGGCGCAGTGGGCGCGCCGATGGCGCGCCCAAGGCAAGCCCGTCTGCGCCTGTCATCACCAAGACATCGCCTCTCGCCTGTCCCCCTGACCAAGGTCTACGGGAAAATCGCCATTATGATAAGGAGCTCTTACTTGCCCTGAACCCTGGCCAGACCTGTAGTGAGCTACCAGGCTACCTTGGACAGACATGCTTACAAAGTAAGTCTTGTGATTTTGCTGCACCCAGACCCTGCCTCCTTGGACACAGGTTAGGCTCGCCTAAAGAAGCTCCTTTTACCGTTCTCCAACTGAATGTTAGGTCCCTTGCAAAAAATTACTTAGAGGTAAACACACTCATCTTTGATGAGTCTCCGGATGTTCTTTTGCTATGTGAAACATGGCTTCGCGATGACATGGCTAGTCTACCGAATCTTACGCTGCCAGACGGCTATTTGATTAGGACTTTAAAGAGGGACGCTAGGGGTGGCGGCATAGCAGATATCTATAAAAATCAATACACTTGCTCCTTTACCAAGGAAGAGATTTGGGGTTGTGTAGGGGCTCGATTTAAGATCGTCATAGGCCCTCACTTTGTATTGTCAGGGCTTTATATCTATCGACCCCCTGGACCTACTTCTAAGTTCATTGAATCTCTTCTTGAGGTGGCCAATTCCTTGGTTGTGGGCTCGGCTAACTTCACAATATTAGGAGATCTAAATCTCCATTTTGATCTGACTCCTAAATCCAGACTGCTACGTACTCGGCTGGGCATGTATTAGACCCTGTCTTTACCAACATCCCGGAGTTCAGGACGTATGCGCCCAAACCTATGGGATGGACAGATCACTACAAAGCACCATGATGGTCAGGGAAATATTCAATAAGGATGAGCCGACCCGGCTCTTCAAGAGGCCTTGGCATAAACTTAAAACCAAAGACCTTCACACTACCCTAGGAGCGTTCCTTAGAGAGGACAATATGGAAATCGATACAGCATACGCCGCCTTCCACGACTGGATTATCAGAGGATTAGATGCCCTCATTCCAGCTAAATGGACCAAGGGGCGTAGATCCTACTCCAACCCATGGTACAATGACACTCTGAGATCCATGCGGAAAGACTGTAAGAAGGCCGAGCGAATTTGGAGAAGGGACTATAAAGATAGGGATAAAGTACTATACCTGGCTAAAGAAAAACTTTATCACAAAGTAATTTGCTCCACGCGTGCCTCTTTCTATGCAGAAGAAATTAACTCCAGCCCTAATCCCACCAAATGTATCTTCAAACTGGTGCAAGAACTCCAGAGTAGTAGAATCCCTGTCTCCACCATCACCTCCGCACAGCAGTGCGAGGAGCTTGCCATTTTCTTTGTAGAAAAAGTGCAAAGGATGTACAGGTCATTCCCGCAGCACTCTTTGGATCCACTCAACCCCACTAATCCCAACACTTGTGGCACCGCGCTGGCGCTCATACCAGAAATTTCGTACGATGACCTGACTAAACTCTGCAGGAAAGTCAAGTCTGGCTCTCCGGCAGATCCCATGAGGCCGGCTCAATTTATTGAGTCTCTAGCACACTTCCTGCCACCCCTGGCCTCTATACTCAATCTATCCTTCTCTTCGGCCAGTGTCCCTACCGCCTGGAAACAGGCATGGGTTTCCCCATCATTAAAAAGCCTACCCTGGACCCTTCCAAACTAGAAAACTTCAGGCCTATTTCCCTGGTCCCATGGGTGTCTAAACTTGCGGAGGCCCACGTAAACAACGTACTGTCCCAATATATGCACCAAAACAACATCCTGGACCCATCACAAAACAGGTTCAGGCCTGGCCACAGTACTGATTCTGCCCTACTGTCCACGACCGAACACCTCTGGACGATTCTTGATGCCGGTCAGAGTGATGCGCTGATCCTGTTAGACCTCAGCTCGGCCTTTGATACGGTATCACATGACATTCTGTTACATTGTCTGGTGACAGGGGGATTACCGGTCTTGCCCTGGAATGGTTTCGCTCATTCTTGAAGGACAGATCCTTCTGGGTGTCAGCTCCCCCGTATCTCTCCCAGTCCCATTCCATCGGCCAGGGAGTCCCTCAGGGCTCTGCACTCAGCACATCCCTTTTTAATCTCTACGTGCAGCCACTCGTGGCTAAAGAGTGGGACCTTACGCTGGTGTCATATGCAGATGACACTCAGCTGGTCATCACTCTTACCGAAGGGCCATCTACTTCGGCCTTGAGATTCAGGAACGGGCTGGCTGCAGTAGTCCAGTGGATGACGGACAATTGCCTGCAGCTTAATGCAGGCAAGACGGAGGTGTTGCTTGTCGGGAATAATACCATCTACTGGAATGAGCACTGGTGGCCTTCTTCTTTGGGCACCATCCCACCGCCCAAATCCCTGGTTAAAAACTTGGGAGTCTGGATAGACTCCTCGCTCAGCTTCCAGACCCACACTAAAAGAGTGGCTGCTACCTGTGTGGGCCTGCTGAGGAGCTTCAACCCGATACTGAAATTTTTTGACTCCAAAGTTCGACAGCTCATTTTACAGTCCACGATCCTTTCTCGCTTGGATTACGCCAGGTTTCTATTTCTGGGCGCTAATAAAGCGGAGATAGCACAACTACAACGAGTTCAGAACTCGGCAGCAAGATCTTTGGTGGGTCTTCCCCGCAGATGCTCTGTTAGAGCTACTATCAGAAAGCTGCACTGGCTTCCTATTGAATCCCATATTCAGTTCAAAACTCTTACCCTGGCATTCAAGATCCTTAAATCCAGGTGCCCAGAACTTCTGCGCCCGTTTCTGACACCTTATGTGCCACAGCGCAGTTTGCACTCATTAGGCCAACACCTAGTGACTGTACCCCGCACAAAGCTCTGTCGTATTGGCGGTCACTCCTTCAGATTGCTGGGAGCTAAGCTCTGGAACTCCCTGCCAATGAACATTCTCTCTATGGACAACCTGTCTGCCTTCCAGAAAGCCGTTAAGACCCATCTGTTCCCCCCTCCTTAGGACAGCCTGTCCCAGTTCTTTCACCTCTATCGGTATGGCACTTGTTGATCCTCAGCGCCGGGACGCCTCTTTGCTGGGGCAGCTGTCGCGCTTACACAAACTGTTAACATAACATAACATAACATAAAAGCAGAATGTTAAACCTGTAAAAAATCTTTGAATAAAATTCATTGGATAAAATCATGATATAAAGGATAAAAAGCGTCAATCAATTATAGTTTCCCAGAATACCATTGTTCACAGTGCAAGCATTATACAGAATTACGTCCAAATTCATTTAAGAGCAAACAGTCAATTTCCTATTCCTAGTCCTAACAGCACCCACTAAAAAACTAGCAACATGGAAAATGATCCTGGGGGTCTGTAGTAATTGCAAGTACAAAAGAGCTGGCTTAACCTGCAAAAACCCAGCCTCCTTTAAAATTGGGATCAACAATTTCACCCTTAATTCCATGTAGTGACCACAGAACATCAAAAAGTGCATTGTGTTCAGGGTGGAAAAGTTGTCACATGAACACGGCGTTGCATTTTCAGGGGTACTCCAGTTGGGAAAATAACCAATGTTCAAATAAATCATGTTAAAACGGAATCGCGTTAAAAGAAACCTGTGGTATGGGCGGTTCACTACATTAAGATACATTTCAGGTCCTAGTTGGCTGGATATAATGAGGTTAGTCCTTACAGTGTTTTTTTTAGTTCCAGTTCTTCTCTCTCCAGGCTTAGCATCTGTCCCATTGCACCCTTAATTAGTGCAATGTCCTTTGATGTTATTGACTCTGGAGAGGAAAAAAGCTCTGGTCTCCCTATTTTAAGAAAACTGTTTTTAACATATGTCAGCCACTGAATCTTGTTGATGTTATCTAAACTGGAGACAATCTTTCAGCATAATATGATTCAGTGGGATTTCCTGATTTAGCCAGGTCTTCATCCAGCATATTAGAGGAGCCATTCTTATCATGTCTGAAATAAAGCCTACCCCACATTCAGAATGAATAGTATATGAGGGAGTAGACTGTGGCACTGAGAGGACAGATCTCCAAAATTTGTTTTCAGTAATCTGTAAACAATCCGGGGCACTATAGCCCCATATTGAACTACCATATGTGGCCACTGCTTGGCATTTCGCTTTATAGATCTTCATTAATGCTACTAAAGGCCTAGCCCCCAATTTTTTAATAAAACCCTGGAGTGCAGAGGTGGTTCTTGCGAGGGAAATGTTTCTGTTTTTTAACTGCGGTCCCCAGTTCCCTCTCTCATCAAAAATAATCCCCAGGTAAGGGAATGTGGGCACTCTACAAAGTTCTTCTTCGCCGCAAAAAAAAGTTTTAGAATGCTTCTTCCTAGAGCACCTCCCCATAATCATAATCTGAGACTTATTTGCATTTATTTTAAGGTCCAGGGAACCCATAAAATACCCGAAGACGTCCAGGAGCCGTTGTAGTCCAACCCCGGTCCGTGAAAGAAGAACAGAGTCGTCCGCGTAGAGGAGAACTGGAATACCAAGTTCCCCTATATGCGGAATGTCAAGGGTGGCCTCCTTTAGTGCAGGTTCTAGGGCATTAATGTATATCGTAAAATGAAGGGGAGCCAGGATACACCCTTGCCTGACCACCTTTCTGAATTAAAATGGCTAGAACAGCGCCCCTCCGTGGTGACCCTGACCGAAGCTAGTAAGCCAGAATGTAGATCCGCCAGAAGGTTTATTAAGGCCCTATCGAGTCTCATGTTGAGTAAAATTTTCCACAGCTTTGACCGGTTTACAAGGTCAAAAGCTGATGAGAGGTCCATGAACCCCAGGTACATGGACCCCTCCTTGGCCTTGGTATATTTGTCCAGTAACAATTGTAATTTGAGACATTGGTCTAAAGTACTCCTTTTTGGTCTAAACCCATATTGCACATTGGACAGTGCCCCTCTATCATTCACCCATTTGTTTAATTTAAACAAGATAACCCGTCCCAAAATCTTGACAGAGGAGTCAATTAGGGAAATGGGTCTGTAACAGGAGGGGTCCTGCCTGTCTCCCTTCTTGAAAACTGGAATGATGATAGATTTTTTCCAGGAGGCCGGTATATTATTTTGGTTTAAAACATTAAAAACATTACACAAAATCTTCGCCCAGAATTTTACTGCACATTTTAAGACGTCTACGGGGACCCCTTCAGGACCAGGAGCCTTGTTTTTCAGGGTCAGTTCAATCGCTCTTTCCACTTCTAAGACCTCAAAGGTTACTATAGAGCCCTCGGGTATAAGAGAGATATCGTCCTTTTGTGTTTCATTGCTTGGGTCAGAGTATATTTTACCAAAGTGTTTTATCCAGCCCTCTTCTGGGATGTTAGCCTCAAGTGGGGTATTCTCTTCGCCCGAGAATAACGGTTGATTTACGATTTTCCAAAACTGCCCACTATTTTTCAGGGTATCCGGGGCAAGTAATTGTGCCCAGGCCTCGTATTTCAGCTCTTTCTTCCTATCTAGGATAGCTTTGTTGTAGGCAGATCTTAGGCTGACTATTTGAGCTCAATCTTTAGGGGTGGCCTTCAAGGCCTTAAGTAGATCACAATGTGCCATAGAGCATTTTTTGTTAAACCATCTCTTGCCATGATGTATCTTCTGTCTTGAACTGACAAGTAAACTTTGGTTGATTTGTCTACAGATTTTATCAAAAGCAATAACCACGTGTATGTTTAGAGCCTGTTTCTCTAGGCATACGGTCACCTCGTCCTCAACTTTATCCAGTACTTCTTGCAAAAAAGATTCAGGGACTATATTTGCCCATTTCAGCCTGTGTCCTTGGTCTTTAACGATCAAGTTTAGGCCACCCTTATGTGTCACCGTTTTCATGCTTAATAAGTCAGCAGACATTATTTCTATTAACACCGGATTGTGGTCACTGAAGACCAAAACCTCAGTTTTATACATTAGAACTTTACACAACAAAAAAGAGGACATAAAAATATAATCAATGATAGTATGTTAAAATGTTATGTTAAAATGGGACTTTTATAGCGCAACGGCTACTCCAAAGGAGTGTCCCGGCGCTTTGAGCTCCAGACCCTAGAAAAGAGCTAGAAAACATAACAATAACAGAAACAGGGGCCTAAAGAAGGGGACAGATTATCCAGCAAACAGCCAGGTTTTCAAGTCTTTCCTGAAGACAAGCAGATTTGCGGTGTTTCGCAGGGACACCGGTAGCGAATTCCATAGCTGAGGAGCAAGGAAACTAAAGGACCGGCCGCCTAGCCGGGCCCTTTTAATGCGTGGCACCCGAGCCAAAGCCAAGGCTTCTGACCTGAGGGATCGTGCAGGTCGATAGAAGTCCAACCTCCTCTGGAGATACTTGGCGCCATTGCCATGCAAGGCCTTATGGGCAAGGGTCATGGCCTTGAACAGTATCCTCTTCCGCACCGGAAGCCAGTGGAGGGATACAAGGAGATTAGAGGCGCTAGTGCGGCGGTGAAGGCCAAAAATAGCACGCGCAGCAGCGTTCTGGGTGACCTGCAACCATTGGAGGAGATATTCAGGCAAGCCCAGATATAGGACGTTGGCATAGTCCAATCTGGACCCTATGAGGGCCTGAACAGCGATCCTCCGATGTTGCTCCGAGAGAAGGGGAAAGAACTTGCGCAACATTCTGAGAATCCCAAAGCATGTTCCCGTAAGAGTGGAAACCTGGGATTTGAGCGAGAGCTCATTGTCAATTTTAACTCCCAGGTTCTTAGCCCACTTAGAAGACTGTGTGGGAGGGAACATGTCGGCAGGCCACCATCCCTGCCAATCTGGTTCTGATGGGCATCCGAAGAATAGTATTTCAGATTTGTCCGAGTTGCACTTAAGGCTGTTATGTGAAAACCAGCTAAAAACAGCCCCAAGGCACTCACGGATCCTTTCTCCATCGAACTCTTCGCTCTTGCGACAGGTGAAAAGGAGCTGAGTGTCGTCAGCATAAGAGACGATCCGGGCCCCATAGGACTCCGCCAATGTCGCCAGAGGGGTCATAAGGATGTTAAATAGAGTGGGGCTCAAAATAGAGCCCTGAGGCACTCCGACTCCCAATGGCGGCATCTCGGCGGATCCGGGTGGGACCCAGACCGTCTGTCGGCGGTTGGCCAGAAAGGAAGAAAACCAGTTGAGCACCGTCCCCCCTAGCCCGATGTCACGGAGCCTGGTGAGGAGATCCTCATGGGGGACGGTGTCAAACGCCGCCGACAGTTCTAGCATAACTAACATTACACTGCCTCCCGTGTCCAGCACGTCTTTAACGATCTCCGAGACTTCCAGGAGCGCCGTCTCGGTGCTTAAGTTGGAGCGAAAGCCCGATTGGGATTCATGAAGTAAATCATTGGACTCCAGGAAGTTGGAAAGCACGCTGTGCACGTGTTTCTCCAAGATCTTAGTCAGTGCTGGAAGGAGCGAGATTGGCCTATAATTGGAGGGTGCCTCTGGGTCAAGATTGGGCTTCTTAATCAGGGGAATGACCATGGCTTGCTTCCAGGACTGGGGCAGAAATCCCTTGCTCAGGGATAAATTGAGGATGGGATTGGCTATGGGATTGATGGCATCTGCCATTTTTGCTAGAAATTTTGCTGGGCACGGATCTAACGGTGAGCCCGACTTAAGGTTCCTCATCAAGGCTAAAGATGTTACAACCGAAAGGGGAGGAAATTCAAGCAAAGCTGGGCCTGAGGGAGACAGAGAAGCTGTCTCAATCGGCACCGCAGACACATCATCTGGGGCTCTCAACGGGAACGAAACCTGGATTTGCCTAATTTTGGTGGTAAAGAAGTTGGCAATAGTGTTGGCCCAGGTCTCCGCTGGGGCACCCTGAGTAGAGATGGACCGGGGGCTAGTGAATTCACGCACAATTGAAAAAATCTCCTCACAGGAGTTGGCAGCGTCGTCAATCCTTTTGGCGAAATAACATTTCTTGCTCTGAAGGACTAGTTCATGGTATGCCTTCATCATGGTTCTATACCGTTGTTTGGCCTCAGGCTCATACTGGGCTCTCCAAGCCCGCTCCGCAACTTTACATTGCCTACGGGCATGGGCTAGTTCCTCCGTGAACCAGGGGGCAGAGACCCGTCGAGCAGCGGACCTGGGTGGCTGTAAAGGAGCGAGCTCATTTAGTCTGGCAAGAAGCCAGGATTGCAGGCTCTCCAGATCTTTCTCCAGGTCCCCAGTACAAGACACAGGGTGATCAACCAGAGCATGTGTGAGCATATCTGGGGTCACCCGATGAAGTGCCCTATAACTGCTGCCCTGCTGTCTCGTGGCGCTGGCCGGAGAAGCCGAGGTAGAAGGTATTTCAAAATGGGCAAGAAAATGGTCAGACCAAACGATTGGCAGAAGTGTTATAGCCATGATAGGTGTGGTGGAAAAAACCTGATCAAGAGTGTGGCCTTTGTCGTGGGTCGGACCAGAAAGATAGGGGGAAAGACCCAGGGTGGATGCGAGATCTAACAGTTTGATGGCGTCCTGGTCATTGTGGTCGTCCATATGTACCATCATCTATTCCTTTAAATGTGGGGGACCTACCTCCACCTTTCCCACAACCCGACTCATAAAGGTTCCATCTAGCCAGGAAGTTTTCAAGGGCCTCCCCCTGTTTGGAGTGTTCGAAGTGCGTGGGTGAAGAATATGGGGGACCTTCTTCTTCTAGACTGACACACGATAGGTTGCAGGGATGAATGTTAAAGTCCCCAAGGAAAATGATTTCAAAAGTATTCACATTTACGCTGTAGACTGTTAAAAATGTCTCCAATACATCCAGATTATAACTGGCGCACTCATGGGTGCTTGAGTTATAAAAGTTAATAAATAAAATTATAGGCTTATCAAGAGTGGATAGTTCCACAATTAAACAATTCTCGCAACCTGAATTACATTGAGTTAGTGTACCCTTTAGGTCAAGTTTAAATAAACTTAGTAAGCCTCCCTTGGATCTACCTGCAACGCTGCTAATTGCTGGGATGCAAAAGTGTCTGTAACCATCCAAAGAGAAACTGTTTACCTGGTCCCATGTCTCTTGAAGTGCTATAATGTCATAAGTTTTTAAAAAATTAATCCAAGAATCATTCCCTGCTTTAGCCTTAATTCCAGTAATATTCCAAGTCACTATTCTAAAAGTTGGATGTGGTGGCTGTACGTTAGTCCTTGATTCATTTGACTGTCAATTATTTTCCTCCAATTATGAGGGCTTGATCAAATTGGTTAAATGGCCTAGCCAACCTGTAACAATATGGGTCCAGTCTATTTGATGATTGATATGCGTTTTGCGAAGGAGAAACAAAGCCACGCCTATGTAGTGAAACAGGGAACCTGGTCTGATCAATATGTGGAGGCGGTGTATTATTGAGATGATTATAGAAAAAACCAAGGGGGCGTGCACATACGATGTTATCAGCAACAGGTAAGGAAGCTGCTCTAAGTAAAACTGTGGCAACATGCTGCGGGTGCTTGAAATTAATAATAATACAGTGCCCCCTGTTGTTCTTCCTAGAATTTCCTATCCAACTAACTCTTTGGGTAGAGATTATTTCATTAGAAAAGGCAAGTGGAAAACCACAATTCCTGCTCAACCACGATGGTGATTTATTTTTCAAGGCCTCGTGTGTTTCTAGCCGAGAGTCAGTAAGATGAGAATCCACCTTAGGTACATTAGTTAATACAACTGTATAAGGAACACACTCTGGGGGAGATTAACTGATGCTCTTCTCTTAGCCACGCTCCTCCATTCATTATTCCCCCCAACTATGGTGGGTTGGTTACTAGAAATCGTAGGGGGAGGTTGAGTAGCGGGTGCTGGGAGTGGTTCAGTGAATGGTACCAGTGGTGATTGAGTGGCTAGTACAGTATGTGTGACCCTATTCCCCCCAATGCTAGAAGAAACTAGATCCTTATTGACAATATTGCCAACCTAGGGGGTCTTATGTGTTTTGGTCATGGTTAGATGAGAATTCAAAAGACCACCCAATCTAGATACTTCTTGTGTTACCTTATCTAATTTTGCCACAAGAGGTTTGATCATGAGTTCTAGCTTAGATCAATAATGCTGGCCAAGAGGTCAATATGGTCAGGGTGCAGGTTAGTCAACTCGGCCTTATTTAAAGTCTCATTTGCGCCCCCTGAGCTGATCGGTAGAGTCCCAGCCTTTTTTGATTTCCTAACCCCCCCCCCCGCTTTACTGGTGCCTTCGTGCAGGCCCTTACTACTCTTCGTACAGGCGAGGATGCCGGTGAAGGTATCAGGGAAGGTTGTAATGAGATATCTGGGGATTTATCCTGCACTTCCTGCCTCTGTTCTGGGAGTGTTTCGTTATCACTAATAAAATCCGGGCCTTCATTACAGCTTCGATCTAGGACAGGGATAACTAGTGGGACAAACAAACTTGTCGGTGTAGCAGGTGGACTTATCCGGTTTAATGAGAGACGCTTTTCTTTATTGATTTTACTAACTACCTTGACCAAATAATTGTCCATTGTACTCGTTACAAGGGGAGTTTTAGCCGATCTAAGTTTAGACATTATTATATACCTAGATGACAGTTATAAACACAAAGTTTTTAGAGGCACCGTTACTATTGCAGCAAGTGAGCTTTACCAAAGGTGGCTGCAACTACGATTACACCTGTAAGGGTCCACAGTACGTAACAAGATAAGTCTCACAGTTTTGGGGAGTCCAGAGGCAAAAAGAGCCACAGTCCTTGTCCCAGCCCAGCCTCGGTCTGCCACGGACGGCCACAGACGGCCCCGCCCTTGTCCCGGGTTTCTCCTGGTGCGCCCGCGCACGTCCCGCGGGACGAGGGACCGACGGTGCTTTTATGCGCCTCCTGGCGCTACACTGAGGCGTCACTGCTGCTGGTCACGGGGTTGGAGTGACCCGGCGGAGCCAAGCCCGGCCGGTGGAGTAGGCGGAGCAAAGCCCGGCCCTCTGCTGTTGGTGCTGCGGAACGGCGGAGCCAAGCCCGCCCCTCGGTGTCAGGTACAGCGCTTGAAACACTTCCCCCAGGACTCAGCACCAACGGTGCCTTTCTGCGCCTCCTGGCGCTACACTGAGGGTTCACTGCTGCTGGTCACGGGTTGGAGGAACCCGGTGGAGCCAAGCCCGGCCGGTGGAGTAGGCGGAGCAAAACCCAGCCCTCTGCTGTTGGTGCTGCGGAACGGCGGAGCCAAGCCAGGCCCCCGGTGTCAGGTACAGCACTGGAAACACTTCCCCCAGGACTCAGCACCGACAGTGCCTTTATGCGCCTCCTGGCGCTACACTGAGGCATCACTGCTGCTGGTCACGGGGTGGGAGGGACAAGGCAGAGCCAAGCCTAGCCGGTGGAGTAGGCAGAGCAAAGCCCGGCCCTTTGCTGTTGGTGCTGCGGAACGGCAGAGCCAAGCCCGGCCCTCGGTGTCAGGTACAGCACTGGAAACACTTCCTAAATATCTTCTTTAACTTTACATGAGCATACCATACACAAATCATTACTATCATTTGCCCACCTTGCTACACTTGATTTTATCATCAGTGCACAATATCTATATTTCAGGTATAGCGTTTTGGCAAGTGGTGGATTTACTTAATCTAAAAATAATTCAAAGCAAGCACTATCTTTAAATGTAAGGAACTTGCTTGTTCAAAATCCGTTCACCCTTTCACTTGATCTATTGTGATCCATAAATGCCCAAAAAGAAGTTTTTTATATCTTTTTCGAGTTTGGGGTTAATGTAAATGGGTTGCTCCAGAAATGCACTAGGCCAATCTTTTTAAACCAATTGGAAACATGTTTGAACCATATAATACAGTTATTACTGTCCATTTTCATTATTTCCATTAATGCAGCCTTGTAATCGAGCAACTCAGGTGTTGTCCAAAGTCTAACCCAAAACCTCAGGGGTCTCAAAATGGCATGGTGATCAGTGCATTTCGTGTTAAGATCAAGCATAATTGGTTTTAGCGGAGTACGTACTGGTAATTTTAGCAATGCTCTATAAAATTTGTTCTCACCAACCTCAAAGACCTTTTTGAATGAGGATCCCCATAATTCAGCACAATATAATGCTGCTGTTTGGGCTTTAAATCGAAAAACCTCAAGTGCTGGTGATACAGCTTTGTTGAGGCTATTTCCGTGCCTTTTTAGGATCGGTAAGGTATTTTGTGTTAATAGCAATTTACTCTTTTGTAATTGGGTTTTCCATGATAACTTTGAATCCAGGGAGACACCCAAATAACTAAAAATGTTGAACATATTCCAATTTTTTCCCATTTAAAAACACATTCTCTCTAAAGGACTCATGAGGATTTATTGCCATATACTTTGTCTTATTGGTATTAATCTCAAGGCCTTTTTTGCTGCAATATGTTTGGAAAGTACTAAGTAAACATTGTAACCCCTTCGGTGTTTGGGATGTCAGGATGGTATCATCAGCAAATAATAGGGCAGGTATCATCCCTCCCCCCCCAGCTTCGGTGCATCATTTTTGCAACCATTTAAAAAACATGGTATGTCGTTGACAAACAATGAAAACAATGTTGGTGCCAACACACAACCTTGGCAAACACCCCTTTTTATGGGGATTGGACTAGTTAGTTTGACTACCATGCCCCACCTTACCCTTGCAAAGTTGTTTTCATGCAATATAATAATCTGTTTCAGGAGGTTGGCTGGTAGCCCCTGACAACTAAGTGTATTCCATAACAGATGTCTGGGGATGAGATCAAATTCAGCCCTAAGGTCAACAAAAGCTACATATAAGTGACCCTTCCTTATGTTTACGTACTTCCAACACAGGCAGCAAAACCTAAACACCTGATCTCTGGTGCTTATTTTGGCTCTGAATCTTGCCTGAAACTTTGAGAAAACTTTTTTGTCCTCAATCCAAAAATGTATACGATTTATGCCTTGCATACATTTTTTGTAAAACGTCAATTAAACTAATTGGGCGATAGTTCGCAGGATCGCTTCTATCGCCCTTTTTAAAAATGCAAATGATTCCCCCCCCCCCTCCATGTCTCTGGTAAATTTGCACAAACAGTTAATATAAGGGCCCCAGAAGCAGGTAACATGTTTGTATATATCTCCAGGAATCTTATTTAATCCTGGGACTTTACTATTTGTAACTAAGTTAATAGCCAGAATCGTTTCTTGTAGATCGAAATCTAAATTGCCTTCACTTGAACTTAGCAATAAGTCGTCATTAAAAAGGGAATTTTCAATCTCAGGAGCTCCATATAACTTAGTGAAATTATCTATCTAAGTAGACTCATCGAGATAAACATCTCTAGAGCCCTTTTCATTTTTGTTTCCGTTGGCCACTAGTTTCCAAAAGGACATTTGGTCATTATTTTTTGCAGCTATTAGCAAATCAGACCATATCTCATCATCCCAAAATGCTTCAGCATTCTCTAGTGTTTTTTTGTATTTTAATCTAGCTTCTTTAACTGTCAACACGCTATCACTTTTGATGGCTAGTACTAACTCAGCCTTGGCAATACGGCAATCCTTATTATACCAGGCTTTCCCCATCGGTAGTAGCTGCATCCATTTTTCCAGTTATTTTAGATGTTTTTATTACCAATGGAATCAATGACTTAAAATATTCCTTATGTAGATCTAAAAATATATTCCTTTCCGATTCCGTAGTAGTATAATTGCAAAAGGTGTTGGCAAAAATACTATAAACACTTGCCAGCTTTTCGCCATGCTCCAGCATATGTGCCTATTTAACTGAGCGGCGATTATTACTAACTATGATATCGTCTGGACTATTACCAGTTATGCTGACACTTTCAGCTAAACTATGCATCAGTGTACCTTTTACAACAAGTTCCAGCGGACGATGATCACTTTCTACTCTTGTTATAATCTTTAGATCTACAGCATGATACCAAATATCAAGGATAAGATTATATAGTCTATTTTACATTGAGTAGTACTTCTACAAAAGGTTGGAGCCATCGGTACGTCTGATTTAAGATGACCATTGCATGCCCTTAAGCCATGGCTCATCATTAGTCTCATTATTTGGAATGCTAACACGGTGCACTGGACAGTTTTGCAATCACACAAAATGGGAATATTATTGGCCAAGCCTTCATCTTCTAAAATGTTTCCGAGCCCTGTGATCAGTTTGTAATTACAATTAAAATCTCCACCTATTATTATACTTGCACTTGTATCCACTAGGCTTAAAATAGAATCCATCTGTTCAATTATCGGTGACTCCTTTGATGCCAAGCCTGGTCTATTGTAAACATTATATATGCACAATACCCTTCAATCCTTGGTTACGAATTTGATTCCAAGTATATCTCGGTAGTCCGTACATAATTGAGTTACTCTTATGCCAAGGGTCACTTGTACCCAAATCACTAAACCGCTAGATGGCCTTCCTCTTTCAGATGGAACTGCTGCTGTATAGAAAGTTTTGTATCCAACCCTATGTGGAATCTTAGTTACCCAGGTCTCCTGTAATAAACAAACATCACTTGTTTTGATATATTCGTTCCATTCGGGGTCTCTAACATTCCTTTTAAGGCCTGCTATGTTCCATAAAATTACTTTTAAATCAACATGGTCCCTAGTGCTGACCTCTAGTGAAGGTCATGGGGCCTTCACTAGATATTATATTTATACAGTTTCCCTCACTTACCTGTAAGCCCTCAGGAATTTTATTGACTCTTGAAGGTAGTAATACGTCCTCACTCACACTGCATGCTCCCCTTGCTCCCATTTCTTCACAATAGTTCCTAGTTGATGCTATATTTGTCCCATCTAATTCCCTCTCTACCGCATACAATTCATTTACAGTAACATCTGACTGGTGCAGTCAATCTACTGCCTCCAAGTATGATAACTCTTGGAAGCTATTAGAAGTTTCTGGAAATAGTAGATTGGCTTGATAATTATTAATTCCATTTCCAGTCGGTTTGTACAAATATCCTAGTGGTAGGGCATGGATGTTAGTTTTCCATGTTGACGTCTCCTCGCGTGCTTTCAGCATGGTACGTACTGCGTGAGGGTGCTTAAAGTCTACAGCAATGCAATCTCCCTACCCTACATACCATCAGAATTTCACTTGTTTTATTAGCATTAAACTTTTTGTACATGGAAAGCTAGTCAACAACTTTGCTCCTGAGATTATGCCAGGATTCATTTTGGTCCCTTTTCAAAGCTGGGACACCAGCTAAATCTAGGACATAGGGGCATGTAGCAGGAGGTAATATCAGAATTGGGGATCAAATCGGTACCCTTTGGGCTATGCACTGCTGCCCTGTAACTGTTTCTCTCTGGGTTAATTAGGCTCCTATCGGAACTGATGGCAGCCTTCTTTTTTGGCTCGTTCACCCCAGTGTTCTCTGCTATAGTACCTATTTCAACAGTATTTGGGTTTTCTATACTCAATTGTTTCAAGGTACAATTAGCACCATGGGTTTCCTTACTGGCCCAAAGGACTATCTTTAGTTCAGATATTAATTTGGCCCCTTCTTTAATTATTCCATTTCCCTCCCCAATGGTGGTGCCTAATTGGCCTATGGTGTCGTTTAACTGGTCAATTTTACTGCCCATAGCCCGGAGTTTACTATCCATGCACTCATTTATCTGAGTCTGTATAGAATATAAATCAGTTTTAAAGATGTCCACTACAGTTTGTTCTAAAGCTCCTATTGCTTTGTTCTCCGTACTTTGTCCAAGAAAGCTATGGGCATCGGTTTGCACCCCTATTGTTCTAAACCTGCTCTCCTCGCGTTCCAATACATTTACATCCTTATTATGTGTAGTCCCTTTTCCACCCAATTTTTCTTTTGTTTCACCAGTTTTTTCTCCCCTCTGCAATTTTCATCTTCCGTCTTTGGATGGTCCCACTATTTTCTGTACTCGTAGTCTTTTCGAGATCCCAGGGCTTGCCTGATTATTCCCATTCGAAGATCATTAGTTCTATTATGTGGTTACTCAGAGTGAATTGGGTATTCTCATGTTGATTATCCATACCTGGATTTAAATGCAATACATTTGTTGGCAACTGTGCTCCAAATTGTCTTGGGAGGGGTCTAAGGATAATCTCCTTTGTGCAAGTTCAATTTTGTGACATAATACTGATTCCGCTTGTGTTATAAAATCGTTGAGCGTTCCAGCAGCTCCCTTCCCTTTACTCATTGTTAAATTGCCCCCCCAGAGATAATCAACAACCAAACACTCTATGACGCCAAATTGCACTGCTTAACAAAAGTGCACCGATAAGACAAATATCTTCCACTACTAATTCCTGTACCAAAAATTGAAGTAACCAGGAAGTTCTATGAACGTAGTCCAATTAGCTGGTTTAAAGTTCCAGGCACACGAGACTTGAGACTGAAATTAACCGCCTTTATTGGGATGAAACTTGGTAGAAAGTCACCTGGATTTAAACCATGCAACGTGCAACTTGTTGGGATCTCAACAATTTATCTCCTGTTGCCACAATGTTCTCATGGAGCACCCACAAAATCGAATCGAAGAACAAATAGGGGTAGTCAGAAGGCATAGGGTGTTGAAGGAGTGTATCTTGATGGATTGCAGACAGTAGGGAGAACGGTGTGGAGAGTAAAAAGCTATTTCATCACTCATACCTCACATATGCAGGAACCAAGAGGGGCGGCCCAGCCTCTTTCAGCCTCGGACGGCCTTAGACGCCCCCCCCTTGTCCCGGGCTTCTCCCAGTGTCACCGCGCATGTCCCACGTTGCGTGGGGGAAGGTGGCGCTTTATAGCGCGATGACAGCGCCTCCCCCTGCAGCAGCTCTGAGCACTCGGGCAGGAACAACGCGGCGGTGCACCCGAGGAGCAAGAGTCCCACCAGGGCAGTAGGACGTGCTTGGCAAGTGTCCCATCCAGGCAGCAGTACAGGTCAAGTCACCAGCAATTACGGCAAACAAAGTTCCAAAGGGCCCGCGCTTCGTTGGGGAAGGCGGCGATTTATAGCATGGTGACAGCGCCTCCCCCTGCACCAGCTGTGAGCTCTCAGGCAGGAACGACACTGTGGTGCACCCTGGGACCAAGAGTCCCACCAGGGCAGTAGGACGCGCTTGGCAAGCGTCCCGTCCAGGCAGCAGAACAGGTTGGGTTACCAGCAATTACGGCAAACAAAGTTCCAAAGGGCCCCTTTGACTCATAATGAGGTCCTCCTGGGTATTCAAATGGATGTGGCTTTTGCCTATCCCAGTGTTTTGACTTCAAATAGCAAGAATTAAAGACAAAGCAATGACCCTTGATATAAGGAGGGGAGAGAAAAAAAAATCCCCTTGTAGTGGATAAATTACACAATGTGAAACAATCTCAGCTTCCTAACTTGAGCAATTCGAGAGATTCTAGGCAATTAATTCTCTTCATCAAAGCTCCTTTTTCTTATTAGACAAGAGAATATGATGTGTTAAGGTGAAACAATTCAGGATGTTAAAGAAATACACTTTTTTTGTAATTTGGAAGCAACTTTACATAATGTTTATTGCATGATTTAGATGCCAAATATTTTCAAGGCATCCTTTGTGAACAGGCTTTCAGAGGAAAGCCATAACCTTGCTTAGTTCTGGTTCAGCTCTCCCTCTTAGTTTGTCTGCTCGTCCACCTCTACACAGTTTGTAGCAACAATGAATTTGTATCACTGTTGCTGCAGACAACTAATTTGATATGCAGCAGTCCATGAACTTACTCTGTCATTATTAGAGCAGTCTCACACCCCATCACCTGCCCCGAAACTATGTTCCTGGGTTTTCCTGCTGCAGCTGGCCTGCTGGCAAGTTGTTTACATTGGCAGAGTTTTCTGAGGCTTTCTGTTTCAATGTATAGGTTCTCAGGAAGCCAAGACTTCGGATTATTTAGGTGGTCTTTTACATGACACTAAGACCGGCTCTAAATGTGGCGTTCAACTGATAACAACTTTATGTCTTTTCAAATATTATTTAAGGTGAAAATGACTCTACTTCACCATAGTGAAGAGATGTCCTCAACACAGGCTGTCTTATGCCTATGGTCAAACAATTTCTCTCACGTACAATAACATTGGTAGCATATGCTCAAAAATTGGCATCAGGTCTCTCCAATGCCCCATCATATACTCCAGAAGTATGTTCATATATCCAAGGGCTGAAATCATATGCCCATCAAATGCTATCATACCACCCGTAAGTACCATTGTTCGACCTTTCAGCCTCAGGGTGGTCTTCCTCTAAACCTTATGCATTCACCTCTCCTCAGGACTCTTTACAACTGCCAACTAGTGCTAAAGTGCTTATGCTCTCTCTCCTTAACTTGGTAAAATTGATTACGGCTGTTTTTGATAATTAATTTACTTATAAGTCCTGTTTAGGGGTGTATACCATTTACCCATGGCCTGTAAATTAAATAATACTGGTGGAATTGCAACACTTATTGTGCCACCCACTTAAGTAGTACTCTAAATCATCTCTAGCCTGCCACTACAACCTGAAAGCAGTTTTAAACTGCCAATTTGACTTGGCAACATAACCTCTTAACAAGCGTTAAACTCCCCTTTAAATGCATATAAACCACCACTAAGGTAGGCCCTATGTAGCCTCTGGGGCAGGGTGCATTATAATTAAAAGTTGGATATGTACTTTTAGGTTTGACATATCTTGGTCGTAAAAAACGTTACATTAATTTTTCACTACTTTGAGGCCTACCTCTCCAATAAGATAATATTGGGTTGCCTTATTACATTTAATAAATGCAGACATTTGATTGGGAACAGGTAAGCATATCAGGTCTTATGTCTGAGAAATTTTAATAAAAAATCCTGTTTAAGGGTAAAGTTGGATTTTAAGTTGATATTTTGAAAATGTCACTTTTAGAAAGTTTGCGTTTTCCTGCCCCAAACTATTTGGTGCCTATTGCCTATGCTGGGTCACAGGAATAGCTGTAGTTTGCAGATGGACTTTGCTTTTCCCTCCAGACAGTCACAATAAAGATAATAGGCATACCTGGATGGGCCATAAACTGGCAGGATGGGGGTGAAACTTGGCACAGCCCCACTTACAATTGAATTGGCTGTGCTCTGCTTTCACACAAAGGACTTGTTACCCCTGAACCCTTGAATCACCATGATCCAACTTCCCTGGTTAGGAGCCAGGGTAGTGGAATCATGAAACTCAAGCAAACATTTCTCACTTCAAAGAAGGCACCAGGTATAAAAAGGAACCCTCAGACCCACTCTTCAGTTCACTTTCTGGACTTGAGAAAGGACTCAGAGAACTACCTCCTTCTGTGACCTGCTGTGCGTTAAGGCCTGCTCCGCTTATGTGGTCTGCATGAGACAACCACAAACCTCAACTTAGGCAGTCGTGTAACAACCACACCAAGCAGTTTCATATGTTCCACCACAGGCGATTGTCCGCCACTCCCTTAGCATATGTGAGATATACAAAATACCCTCCTATGCCTCATCCGCCACTCCACTAGTGTATGCATTACTTGACATGTCCTCACATGGAACATTCCTTATTGTGGCCTCCTTCCTTCCCTCTTGCCAATCGCGTTCCTGATATTTTTGTGAGCCTTGAGATCTTGTGAAATCTTGCACACTAACAAGATTTGGCAGCCATCTTGGCTGTAAATTCCATATCAAGTCTCCAAGTCTCTGCTTGGTTTACTCTTCTTTGCTGAGAGAGGAGTCTCATGACCTGATTCAAGCCTGCCACTTCCTGCTCCGTAACTGTTCACCTCGCCCTAGCTCCAGCACCAGGTGAGAATTGTTCATCTTTGGTTACAGCAGCTTTTTCACCACATCTCCAGACTTGAAATGAAGAATGATGTTACCTTGGAACTAAACTGCAGCCCACACAAGGTCAGTGCACTGTACAAAATATTGAAATACTCCTGATTGTTTTGGAACTCTCCAAATAAGTCAAGCAAAAACTGCAGTTGACTAACAAAGAACCTTTCAAGAAAAAAAGTGCTAATCTTTTAGGGACAAATGTTTATCCCTCGTTATATCAAAGAGCAGTTAAGAGATCTCAATGGGTATAACTCTTCAAAGACAATGCTTCCCTGTGCTCTCTACCTTTAAAACAGAACAACACAGAACTACAGCAAGGGTTAGTGAATGGGTCACTGACTTGAAGTGTATTGTTTGTTCACAACATATGTGCAGTATGATTGTTTTTGATTACATGGCACTGATCTTGCTTTTCCTTATTTTACTTTGCGTGTAACAGTTCCAATCTACAAAGACGTCCAAGAAACCATAAAGGGTGTGAGCATTGAAACCAGGGAATGTGAATGCTAGACAAATCCTACTCATATATACCCAGACTCCACCAGACAGACCATCCTTTCTCCTTTCTATTTCTCTCATCCCCAACCTTAAGGAAGGGGAACCACCAACACTAATTTCCTAGTCACGTGTTGTGGGTTGTCTAATTGGGATAGGCTGGGCAATCTTCTCCCAAGCACAACCTGCCTATTCAGGTCAGGTGAGTGTACTCTGACTCTGTCTACTCCACAAGATGGCTTTGCTGAACCTGGAAGAACTGTTTCTCTGCCTGGAGCCTGCCTTGAACTCTCAGAGGCTTGAACCCCTGCTGCTTGAGCCCAAATTCATCACCTGCACCCAGGACTACCAGAGTGACTCTAAGGGCTAGTTTGCTGGCCTCATGTTCAGAGGCTTAGGGACAGAACAGGCTACCTCCATCTTGAACCTGCACCTAGATCCAGCCTGAGTGAGTCGCAACCCCTCAAGTGGTGCCCCTCCAGTCTTGTACCATTGGTGGTGGTGCTAAAGTTTCCCAGACTACCAAAATTCCAAAATTAGGATTTGGAAAATGTTGACTAAAGTCTGCTCTGGGAACCAAGGGAAGATTGGGACCAACCTGCTCACCTATCTGCCCAAGGTGCTACTCCGGTCGGCCTGACTTTGAGAAACTCCCACTATGTTCATCTCTGTAGCAGCAATTCCTGTTCACCTGCCCCTGAGTGAAAGAGTAGCCTGCCTCCTTAAACTGTTGTCGGCCACAGCTTCGAGCTTCACCCTGTTGAAGATTTTTGACTTTCAAAAATGTGATGAACATAGAAATCTTCACCGTGACCGGCGATGACACTCCCTACTGGGACGCCACCCCGCTAAACTTTACCTTCTCAGAAAATTCACAATGTTTTCTTATTCCGATGTTAACCTCCGGATGGGTCCAATCTGACCTGCGCTCCATTGCGGCTGGCCATATGTTTTGAATTTGACTCAGTCTTGCGCAGCTATTCATAACTCTAGTTCTACTGATTTAATTTTTGTGGCATTGGTGTCAAATACTTCATAAAAATATTCTCAATTTCTCTAAATTGGTGTGCGATTTTTTTGTGTTTTAGCATTATTCCTGTTTGTATGCTGCATAACTACTTTACGCATTGCCTCTAATGTAAGCCTGACATAGATACATTTTGTGGTTCACTGTGATATGGATTGTGGTGGTTGTTTGAGTAGGGGCACTCCCTTCAACCAACAACCCAACTTGTCACATCCATCATATATACACAATTGTATTCTCAAATGAGAAACTGGTTTAAAGCAGCACAGTTCCTATAATAGACGCGAGCTGCTTAAAAAAAAAGTTGTATATTTGGAACAGCAAAAGCAGGGACAGATGTATTTTGTTACGTGCAGGCTCCCATCCCTGCATTTGCAGCCAGTCACTGGAGGTTTCAAACTGGAACATGCCTAATTAATATGCATTAGACAGATAATTTTATGACCACCTGAGATTGCACAATGTGTGATTTAGCCTATTAATACATAGGTTGCATCAAACATTACATTCTCATTTGCAAATTAGTCAGGACATGCATTGCACATTCCTGCTTTATAAATCAAGCAGTACACCTGTTCTAAGTCACTTCCGGTACATAAAAATGTATATCCTTAACTGCTCCAGACGTACTACAGCCCATACAGCTCAAATGTTCCCCAACAAAGCCATGAAGACACACACCACACATGACCATTACCAGGTACTGCAAAAGAATTACATAGAATACAATGAAGGGAGGTAATAGCACTATCAGCACAAAGGGAAACATTTACAAAAACTAGAGCACTTACAAACGTAAAGTTCAAGCAATATATTTTACAACTAATTTACAGCAGACACAAATGGAAGCATGCAACAAAGACAGAAATTATCAATTCAAACGGAGTGGAATACACAAACATCTACAAGGATACATCCTCAGTCAACATAAATTTTAACGCAAGGGATTGAAAGAATTAACTATTTAAAAAAAAAGAAAATTATCGGTATCTCACCAATAAGCATCTGCAATTCTCAAAGAGAAGCCGTTATTTATACCTGTGCACCCTACGGCTGCTGCATATGCTTAGGCCAAACCAAGCCGACCCCCTTCGTTGGAGGCATGGTGTAATCATAGGACCAGTTTGTACCAGGACAGAGCTATACCAGATGCAACTCCCTACCCCAGGAAAGTAAGGTCTGCCAGATGTTCACACCAATGTCAGTCTCTCCCTCCTGGCCCAAACGTGCCATGGCGAACACAGCTTTTAGCCAGACCTCACACGATGAGGCAGGGGATCTTTCCACTTCTTACAGATCTCTCTTTGGGCTATAAATATCAAATATAACAATAGGCCTC
The DNA here is from genome assembly GCF_964263255.1 of Lissotriton vulgaris. Classification (NCBI taxonomy): domain Eukaryota; kingdom Metazoa; phylum Chordata; class Amphibia; order Caudata; family Salamandridae; genus Lissotriton; species Lissotriton vulgaris. The sequence continues at coordinate 464,194,170 of NC_141691.1, forward strand.
TATATAACTGCAGGAGATTCTTCACAAGCATTCCGTCATCTCCGAATATTACCAAAGACAGGTAAACCTTGATTTTACATTTTAAAATGTTGCTTAAAACATCCTCCACCCACCTCTAAAAGGATCTGAGTTCAGGACATTCATAAAGATACACCTTGGACATGTTGGGCGGATAGTAGTGAAAACTTGGAAATCTTTGCGGAGTATAATAAAGCCTATTGATAACAAAGAAATGGTTCTTTTTTAGGCTAGATGGTTTAAAATATTTATACAGGAGCTTCAAGGAGGGTTCATACAGACCTTCTATCACAGTCTCAAAAGCCAACTGATTCCATACTGCATACTGCGGGGGATGTTCTGAATCTTCCATCTCCAAGAACTTCTCATATCAAATAGAAACCTCCTTTCTTTTGATATGTACTTGTTGTTATAATTGCTCCATCTCCCAATTTCCTTGTATATCCTCCTTTCCTAATGCATACAGGAGGCTAATTGCAGATATTTAAATCCAACTTTGGCTTCAGACAATAAAATCTTGGACCAAGTAGTAATCCCCATGCTTTTAATTGGGATTGCAAGGCTATCCCTCAAACATAACGCAGTCCCTGGGGAGTCCAAAATTGCGGCCAGGTCTGAATAATACCCTTTACCCCATCTACATCTGACCTTATGCCAAAGAATAAGGGCTGGCCTAAGTACTTCCAGCCGAACCTTTGTAAAACACCTAGGTGCCCCAAATTTATAAAGAAAGCCTCCACCTCCAAAAACCCCCTCTGACCTCGACATTTCCCCCAATAGTCTCCCCCAAGATGTCTCTTCCGGTTTTACAAGTAACATACTGATGTTTTTAAATTGGAAGGTGACAGAGAACTAATATCTGGTGGAGCTAACCCTGCTTTAGTAAGCCTACTTCTTAGCTTCTTCCACGACAATCTTGCGACCTTATTTGTCCAGATAAAACTGCTGATCTTACTTTGGATTTTACATATATCTTTACTAGGGAATTCAAGGGAAATAGCATTAATCAGATTGAAAGCAGATCTTTAATGAAGGTGATACCCAGATATTTAAACTCATTACTTTTGATGCCATACCAGCTATCGATGTTCCAGCACATCACCTAAGTTTTGGAGGTATTTGCCAAGTATCCTGATAATAAGCCAAAATCTTCCAACCAGCCTCAACCCTTGGGATAACCCCCCCAGGGTATCCGTACAATACAACAAATCGTCAGCATAGAGACCAGTATTGCTGAGATTTGAAGAGGGAGATTACATCATCTGATCGGCTCTATAAAGATGTTGAAGAGCAACTGGCAGATAGGACAGCCCTGTCTGGTTCCTCTTTGAATACTAAAACTATAGGTTAGCATGCCATTTAACAGAATGTTTACAGAGACACCCAAATAGCAGTTTATTAAGGTTTGAACAAAAATAGGACCAAAACACATCTGCCTAAGTACCTCCCAAAGGTAGACCCAACAGACTCTGTTGAATGCTTTTGCTGCGTCGAATGCCACGATGGCCAAGAAATCCGAACGCCGCAGTGCCAAATCGATATTACCAATTAATTGCTGTGTGTGCCCCTGGATATATCTCCTGGGGATAAAACCTTTTTAATCAGAATCAACTGAGGGGCCAGCTTGACAAATCTATGTGGGAGAACGCTCATAAAGATCTTATAATCTGCATTCAGCAGAGAGATTGGTCTACAGGAATCCACTTTTAAAGGGTCCTTCCCAGGTTACAATATTAATTCAATAGTCGCTTCTTTCCAAGAATTCGGGGGCTGACTCTCCGCTCTATACACTGTGTTAAATAGGATGCCCATTAACGGAACTAATTCATTGATGTGTAATTTCTAAATCTCACTAGGGATTGCGTCAGTGCCTGCTGCCTTGTTATTTTTACATTTACTTATTTGACCTCTAATTTCAATCTCAGTAATTGGGGTGTCTAAGTTTCCACGTCCCTCATTGGTTAAAGTTGGTAGAGATTTACTCTTTAAGTTTGAAGCGTATCAGTGCTAGGCACAATCTCTTCCCTATATAGTTCTGAGAATAAAGAGTGAAGACAGGCTTGCACATCCTTCACACTACTTGACTTTTCACTGCTCTTTTGTTTATTACCAATTCATTAATGTTATTTTTTGTGTGGTCTACTCTTGCTTTCCATGCCAAGAGTGCTCCTGCTTTCTCAGCATACTCAAAGTTCTGCATACTTTTTGTCAACCACTGTGCCCTACTTTTATGATCTAACCTTCCCTTATGTTCCTGGTGAGCATATTACAAGTCCATGTTGACCCGAGAGAGCCTGTAAGTACACCCATGGTTTATCCGAGTCCGCTCCTTCTCCAATGAAATCATTTTTCCCTCCAAAGTCTGTAGCTCCCAAGCACCTGCCCTATTCTTAGAACAGATAAGACTGTGTAGGATGCCCCTGATGTTACATTTAAAGGCATCCCAAACATAATCCATGGAGGTAGAAGCGATATTATCACCAAAATAGTCTACATTGGCCGATTCAAGTGCCCTTGCTGTATCAGCATCTAACAGCATAGACCTTTTAAGTGTCCATCTGGGAAATAGATTTGGCCTTTTTCCAGCATAGGAAAACAATATCGGGGCTTGATCAGAAGCATGACTTGGGCAGAACAGTAATACCAGTAATATTTTCTGAACTTGGCCTATCTGTTATAATAAAGTCCAATCCTGTCCTCCTTCTTAGCCTTATAGGAGAAATCAGTAGGCAACTCTTACTTCATTCTGGACTATGGGGCATATTACCAAGCAATAGCGATAATTATCGTTATTGCTTGGTTAGAGACAGAAATTTACAGCAGAGCTGCGGCGATTTTTACCGCAAATAAACCTTGATATTACCAAGGTTTATCGCAAATGTGATAAAAATCGCCGCAGATGCACGAATATCGCTGAAAAGTCAGCGATATTCATGCATTACCGAGCTAATGCTCTTAGCCATGTTATCCAGCTCCCAATGGATAACATGGCTAAGAACTGCTCAGGGCAGGTGTTAGCTTTTGGAGATATTCGCGCTTAGCTCGAATATCTCCAAAAGTTTGTAATAGGAGATAGCGATGTTAGCGACTGTTTTCAGTCGCTAACATCTTGGCACGCCCACTTTGCATGTCATTAGTGATAAATATCACTGACATGCAAAGTGGGGCCCAAGATGGTCGCTATCTCCTACTAGTTGTCGCTAACTGGTGTTAGTGACAGCTAGGTAATAGGGAGATAATTTTATCTCCGATTTCTTGGCTTTTAAAGCCAAAAAAGCGGAGATAAACCCCCTTGATAATATGCCCCTATGTTTTTACGTTGACAAAGTTTATAGCCTCTGAACAAAAATCTTTGCCAGGCAAAGCTTTCATCCCTCCCTCCTGTACGTCTAATATAGGGAAGGGATCATCTACTCTATCTACACCTCTACAATTGGAGGATAACTTAGACAACTTAAATTCATTACCAAGTGACTCTACCTCAAACGTTAAAAGGCGGGACTCTGGCATTCAGGCTGGTAAGACTTTTTTTAGCTGGAAAAATAAAACCAAATGGAAAGAAAACAAAGATCCAGCAGATAACTTACACTTATCCTTTTTAAAGCAGCTTTTTGATTACGAGCCATTAGATACAATGGCTGTATCCATGTCCTGCCCGCAGGTTAAGTCAGAAAAAATAAATACAAGTACATTTCAAAAGGTGTTCCCCATGTTCCTCAAAACAGACATAAAATCTTCTAAGCAACCTTCAGAGGAAGTTCCAAATGTTGGCTGTTGTTCTGTTCAAGAAAATGCCACTAAGAATACAAGTAATACAATCTGTAAGAAAAAGAAAAAAGGAAAAAACTGTAATGCTTTGACCCCAATCCCAGTCCAAAGATGCCTACAAAATTGGACTTAAATATTTTAAAGAAGGAAGATGGTCAATTAGCAGGCAATCTATTGGGCCACTGTTTCTCTCTTCCGAATTCAAGGGTTCCAAATAAACCTTGACAAGACGCAGTGATACAGTCTTAAATGTTTCACCTACTGTCCAGAATACTTTGAACTCCAATGCTTCCTTATTTGTTTTTTCTTCAGGTAATAATGTTATTTGTAACCTACATGAAAATATCTCTGAGGTGACCAATTTTGTTGATATTTCACAACTTGCCCCCAATACTCTGAAATTTTAATTTATTTTTGACCTTGAACCGTATATGAATAGGACCTTTTTGTTGAGTTGCTTTGCCGAAATTTCAGGCCTTCAATTGATTAAAAGCAATGACATTGCCTTAGTTGAGGTTCAAAAATATAATAACTTCAGGGGTACAAGAGTAACATATATATCCAAAGCGATTTCACACCTGATTATGGTACATAGTGATAAATTAAGTTGTTATGGTATTGATGTTTTAATTTCATTACAAGACAGGAGGCTACAATATGCATTAATCCTTTAACAGCCGCTCACATCATAAAGGAACATTAAAGAACTACATGACATCAGGCCATCAATATAAGCCATGAGCAGGAGTAGAGCTGGCTCTTTTAAATGCGGCTCACAACAGATAAGTACTACTTTTCAAACTTTCAATGTTGTGCTATTTACTTGTTAATTTAGTCGAATTTACTAATTGTTATATGGTGCCTATATATTTTAACAATGTCCTTATGTATATTGACAAGGTATGGCACCTTTTGGACTGAACTCGCTGTGTGACTCGCTTTTCGCCCGCTCCCTCGATCGCTGTGACTCGCTGCGATCCGCCCCCTCCCTCGACTTCCAATTTATGGTTGTCGATTTCCTGCAACCCTCTGTTCCCCTTCCCTTACCCTTGGGAGTCGTAGAGGTTTTCCACTGTTTGTCGGTGTTGCGTGCACCCGGTGCCTCCTACCTCCATTTGTGGCTGTGTTTTTTTCCTGTCGCGCCTTCCGCGGGATACCAGTTTGTCTCCTCGTCTTTAATGTCAATATTTTGAAGCTCGGGAAGTTCAGACTCCCGGGGCCCGCAAGCACAACCTCCTCATTTTGGGCCAGAGGAATGGGCCTTAGCAACGGCAGCGCAATGCTGTATGCCTGCTAGGGTCCATTCCTCTGTATCCATGGTTCAGCTGCTCGAGCGCATCGGTTGCCCTTCGAGGCTTTACCGACTGCGCTCTTCCCTATGATCAGCTGTTTCCTGCCGTTTTCTCTATGTTGAGAGTATTTTGGTCAATTTTTGGGCTATTTGACTTCACTAGCCCGTGTTAATATTTTAAAAGACATAAATACAAGACTATAGTTAGGTTCCATTATAACTTTCTTCCTTAAAAAAAAAGAAGGGGGAATTTAAAATATAATATTTATAATATTTATACTTGGGGACTTAGTTTAATTAGACTACTTAATAAACACCAAATGGAAAGAAAACAAAGATCCAGCAGATAACTTACACTTATCCTTTTTAAAGCAGCTTTTTGATTACGAGCCATTAGATACAATGGCTGTATCCATGTCCTGCCCGCAGGTTAAGTCAGAAAAAATAAATACAAGTACATTTCAAAAGGTGTTCCCCATGTTCCTCAAAACAGACATAAAATCTTCTAAGCAACCTTCAGAGGAAGTTCCAAATGTTGGCTGTTGTTCTGTTCAAGAAAATGCCACTAAGAATACAAGTAATACAATCTGTAAGAAAAAGAAAAAAGGAAAAAACTGTAATGCTTTGACCCCAATCCCAGTCCAAAGATGCCTACAAAATTGGATTTAAATATTTTAAAGAAGGAAGATGGTCAATTAGCAGGCAATCTATTGGGCCACTGTTTCTCTCTTCCGAATTCAAGGGTTCCAAATAAACCTTGACAAGACGCAGTGATACAGTCTTAAATGTTTCACCTACTGTCCAGAATACTTTGAACTCCAATGCTTCCTTATTTGTTTTTTCTTCAGGTAATAATGTTATTTGTAACCTACATGAAAATATCTCTGAGGTGACCAATTTTGTTGATATTTCACAACTTGCCCCCAATACTCTGAAATTTTAATTTATTTTTGACCTTGAACCGTATATGAATAGGACCTTTTTGTTGAGTTGCTTTGCCGAAATTTCAGGCCTTCAATTGATTAAAAGCAATGACATTGCCTTAGTTGAGGTTCAAAAATATAATAACTTCAGGGGTACAAGAGTAACATATATATCCAAAGCGATTTCACACCTGATTATGGTACATAGTGATAAATTAAGTTGTTATGGTATTGATGTTTTAATTTCATTACAAGACAGGAGGCTACAATATGCATTAATCCTTTAACAGCCGCTCACATCATAAAGGAACATTAAAGAACTACATGACATCAGGCCATCAATATAAGCCATGAGCAGGAGTAGAGCTGGCTCTTTTAAATGCGGCTCACAACAGATAAGTACTACTTTTCAAACTTTCAATGTTGTGCTATTTACTTGTTAATTTAGTCGAATTTACTAATTGTTATATGGTGCCTATATATTTTAACAATGTCCTTATGTATATTGACAAGGTATGGCACCTTTTGGACTGAACTCGCTGTGTGACTCGCTTTTCGCCCGCTCCCTCGATCGCTGTGACTCGCTGCGATCCGCCCCCTCCCTCGACTTCCAATTTATGGTTGTCGATTTCCTGCACCCCTCTGTTCCCCTTCCCTTACCCTTGGGAGTCGTAGAGGTTTTCCACTGTTTGTCGGTGTTGCGCGCACCCGGTGCCTCCTACCTCCATTTGTGGCTGTGTTTTTTTCCTGTCGCGCCTTCCGCGGGATACCAGTTTGTCTCCTCGTCTTTAATGTCAATATTTTGAAGCTCGGGAAGTTCAGACTCCCGGGGCCCGCAAGCACAACCTCCTCATTTTGGGCCAGAGGAATGGGCCTTAGCAACGGCAGCGCAATGCTGTATGCCTGCTAGGGTCCATTCCTCTGTATCCATGGTTCAGCTGCTCGAGCGCATCGGTTGCCCTTCGAGGCTTTACCGACTGCGCTCTTCCCTATGATCAGCTGTTTCCTGCCGTTTTCTCTATGTTGAGAGTATTTTGGTCAATTTTTGGGCTATTTGACTTCACTAGCCCGTGTTAATATTTTAAAAGACATAAATACAAGACTATAGTTAGGTTCCATTATAACTTTCTTCCTTAAAAAAAAAGAAGGGGGAATTTAAAATATAATATTTATAATATTTATACTTGGGGACTTAGTTTAATTAGACTACTTAATAAACACCTTTTTTAGTCCTTTACTAAGGTTTTCCCCTTCTTAGATTTATACCCATTAAGCAAGTGTTGTCCACATGCTTACCTACCATGTCTGACATGGAATCAGACGATGCAGTGGCTAACTCCCCAAACCATAATAGCGACGCATTTAAATCTTTCCTACAAAAGGAAATTAGATCATGTATGTTGGATACCTTAAGAGAGGTAATGTCCAATAAAAGATCCTTGCTTAATCTTGACACTTGCAACCACGAAGTTGAATATTCAAAGCACCATAAAAAATCCAAACACTGCCTAAGCACTGATGGAGGTCGCGATACCTCGCATGACATGGGAGGTCCAAGCACCTCACAAGTTATGGGAGGCCCTAGCGCCTCAAAAGGTAAGGTTGCCCCTCGCGGCACATTCAGGTTGGGTGTCCCTAGCGGCACAAATTTGGGGGGGTGCCCTCAGCGGCACACGCATCGACAGTGCACGTGTTGATCCTAGCTCTGATAAAGACGAGTTCTTCAATGACCCCGACGATGAATTCATCCTTGACCTTGATGAGCAAGACATTGACGATTTGGATCTTAACACCTTTTCAGAGGCGATTCTTCCCCCTCTTCAAAGGACGCAATCCTTGACCCTCTAGGTGGAGAAATGTTCTCCCCGACCAATATCTCTCACCCTAACAGCTCAAGGTGGTATCCACATGACCATGTTGCAAAGTTTGTGACTAGGGGCCAGATGTAGGTAATTCATATTTACCGACTCTTAAATACCGAATTTTACCGATTCGGCATTTAAGAGTCGGTAAATATGAAGGGGGGAGATGTAGGTATTACAGATTCTGTAAATATCGAATCGTTAAGATTCAGTATTTACCGAATCTGTAAATACCAAATCGGTATTGCCCATTGATTCCTATGGGCCTTTAAGCCCATAGGAATCAATGGGCAATACCGATTCTGTAATTACAGAATCGGTAAATACCGAATTTTGCAAGGGTGCAGGGGGTGTCACTTTGACACCCTCTGGCACCCCAAAAATAGGCATGTGCGCCATGTGGCACACAGACATGCCCTAAGGGCATGTCTGTCTGTCACATGGCTAGGTGTGCATGCACACATGTGCATGCACACCTGAATTCGGTATTTTAACACCCAATTGGATTGGGTGGTAAAATACCAAATTTGTAGGGCCTTTGGGACTCAGAAGAGTCCCACCCTTATCTGGGAATTACCGAATCGGTAAAAATACTGATTCGGTATTTTACAGATTCTGTAAATTTACCGAATCGGTAAATTGACAGAATCTGTAAAATCGGGCCCCCTACATCTCAAGATGCCAAATACCGGTCGGAAACGGCCGAATTCGGCCGTTTCCGACCGGTTTTTGCCACCTACATCGGGCCCTAAATGCCTTAGGAACTCTCTCAAGAGAGAATCCCGTAACACTATGAGGTCTGAATGTCCAAGACCATACATTGACGGCAAAGTATGCCAAACACCTAACCTAGACCCTGACCTTATTAAGTTCTTATTCAAATTAGGCAAGGATCCCAGGAAGGGCCTCGAAAGGTCTCTTAAAGCCTGTCAGGATCGCCTTCTTGACCTCTTAGGCCCCCTTACTAGGATCCTCGACTTAGCCGAGGAATCCCACATTTCTAACTCTCCCCTTGATACCAATCTAATAAGGGGATGGAGCCAAAGAGCAATAGTACTCCTTGGTAACGCAAATTCCTCACTTAACATTAAAAGAAGGAAGACTGTCCTTAATAGAATAAATCCAAAACTCGGCGATCTCGCCGAGAAAGAACCGTCTTCTAAACCCAATGTCCTTCTCTTTGGAGAGGACATGACTAAAACGCTTGGTAAATATGTCGCAACTATTACCGCTTTGGACAAAGCTCAAAATAACATGAAAAGAGTTTTTCCAACAAACCTTTTTGGTCAGGCCGGAAGAAGGGGCCTCTCTTCCGGCCGCGGAAATTTCTGGCCCTTCTCATCAGGAAGAGGAAGAGGTTCTACCGGTAAAGGCTTCTACCCCTCCAACAACAGACAATACTACCCACAGAGAGGAAGAGGTTCACGTGGAAGAGGATTCCCCCCCGTGGTGCTTCCAACAACACTACTCAAAGTAAGTACTTCTCTCTCTTCTTCCCCTCCAAAGGTCGGGGGCAGGCTCAAACATTTCTTTCACGTTTGGGAGTCCTTAACAAAAGACCCCTGGGTTCTCGAGACTGTCCAGGGTTTCAAAATAGATTTTACACAGATCCCACATCAATATGTTACTCCCAAACCTCTGGTTCTTCCTTTAGAACACATAGAAATCGTCAAAGAAGAGGTCTCTTCTATGTTGAAGAAGGGCGCTATAATCGAGGTACCTTGGTCTCAAAAAAAAATTGTAAGCACCCTCTTCTTAGTCGAGAAGAAGGACAAGGGTTGGCGACCGGTAATAAACCTTCGGGAGGTAAACAAATACCTCGTTTATCGACATTTCAAGATGGAGGGCATCCATCTGCTCAGAGACCTTCTCCTCCGGGAAGACTGGCTGGTCAAATTGGATTTAAAAGATGCCTATTTCACCATACCCATGGCAAAAGAACATCAACCCTTTCTCCAATTTATTTGGGACGATCGCCTCTTTCAATTTCAGGCCCTTCCATTCGGCCTTTCATCCGCCCCTTGGTGCCTCACCAAGGTCTTGAGAACGATTGTTTCCATCCTGAGATCCAGAGGTTTTCGTCTCATCATCTACTTAGACGACATCCCAATCTCATGCACAGATATTAGAAGATCTCCCAACCTCCATGAACATCATAGAGGATCTCGGATTCATTATAAACAGGGAAAAATCCATTCTTTTACCCTCCAAATCTCTGGAGTTCCTAGGTTTCATGGTAGACACCTCCAGCTGTCTCCTCTTACTTCCAAAAAAGAAAATTAGCAAAATTCGCAAAGAGATCAGGTTTGCTCTAAGGCAACAGTCTCTTTCCCTCCGGGAATTAGCCAGACTTCTCGGTCTCCTTTCTTCCTTGATCAAAGCTATCTTCCCAGGTCCCCTGAACTATTGTGCTCTTCAGAGAGTGAAAGCCAATGCTCTCAGATCCGGACTTTGGTACGGAGACCATGTTTTTCTGGACGAACAAGCCAGACTGGAACTCTCTTGGTGGCTGGACAATTTGGACGCTTGGAATGGAAGGGCTATCTTCGGTTCAACTCCAGACTTCGTTTTAGAGTCAGACGCCAGCCTTCACGGCTGGGGAGCACGTCTCCTTGACCAGGACACTGGTGGGATATGGACCCCTTCAGAGTTATCTCACCATATAAATTTCCTAGAATTGACGGCCAGTCTCTATCCCTTGATGAGTTTCAGACACTCTCTTCAGGGCAGATCCATTCTCCTCAAAATGGACAACGTTTCCGCAGTCTCCTATATCAACCGTCTCGGTGGTGCGAGGTCTGCCGACCTATCAGACCTGGCCAAGAAACTCTGGATGTTCTGTTTGGAACACAAGATCTCTTTGAATGCAGAATACCTCCCGAGGAAATCAATCTCTCAGCGGATCGGAACTCGAGATTCCTTCTATATTTCAGCGATTGGAAACTCGATACGTCCGTTTTCAATTCCCTAGTTCACTTCTGGGGCCCTTTCTATGTGGACCTCTTTGCAAGCCGCTTAACCTTCCAACTTCCCCAGTATTTTAGTTGGATGCCAGACCCGGGCGCTCTAGCTGTGAACGCTTTCCTCCAACCTTGGGCTCCTCTCCGTCCCTACGCCTTTCCGCAATTTGCTATTATCTAAAGGGTTCTGCAGAAAGTGAGACAGGAACAGTGCTCTCTGGCCCTGATAACCCTTTTCTGGCCGTCTCAAGCATGGTTCCCCACAACTCTGGAACTTTCTTGCGACGTTCCCTTCCTGATTCCGGCTACTCAAGGGCTCCTTCTAAACGCAAACGGAGAAGATCATCACCTGGTTCTCTCAGGGAACCTGAACCTTCTTGCCTGGAAAGTGTCAGGCAATCTAACCAATTGTCTGGACTTTCGTCTTTGGCTCTCACTCTCCTTGGAGAATATTGGGCACCTGGAACACACTACAGATATAATAACATCTGGAAAAAATGGTCTAGTTGGTGCTTGGAAAGGGACTTGGATCCCGTGGAGGCTCCTATCGTCAATATAGTGAATTTCCTGGTGGAACTTTTCGACAGTGGTCTTTCCAATAGATCTATTAACTGTTTTAGATCTGCAATTTCCTCGGGACATTCTCTTGTCAACGATAAGACAGTAGGTGAGAATGTTATCATTTGTAGAGTTCTTACAAGTATCAGGCTTAAAAGGCCCCCTAGGCCTAAATATCAATCTGTTTGGGATGTTAAACTCTTGCTTGATCTTTTTTGCTCCTGGCCTGATAATTCCCTTCTTAACAGAAAACATCTTTCAATTAAACTTGCCTCTCTCTTATGTCTGATTTCTTGTCGCAGGGTATCCGACGTCAAAGCTTTAGATATCTCCTATAGATGTTATGACATGTTTGGTGTTAAATTTGAAATCTATTAAAGAACTAAGACCATGTCTGATTTCATTTTTTATCCTCGTTTTGATCTCTGCAAAAAACTTTGTACAGTTGATTGCATGAAGGAATATGACTCACGAATGAAAGACCTTCCTCCACCTTATGCAAATCAACTTCTTGTCTCCTATGTCAACCCCTTTAAACCCATTTCATCCTACTCTATTGCTAGGTGGGTTAAGTTAGCTATGAACTTTGCTGGTATCGATCACTCTAAATTTCAGGCTCACTCTCTAAGAAGTTCTATGTCCAGCAAATCTTTTTGGTCTGGTTGTAACTTGGATGTTATCCTTAAGTGTGCAGACTGGTCTAATGCTTCTACCTTTGCTCATCATTACTGCAAACCTTTTGAACATGTTTCTGATGCCGTTATTCAGGGCTACCAACATGCATAATGTAGCCTTCTTGTCTTGTAATGAAATTGCGATTCTCTTATTAACATGACCAGGGAATCTGGATTTCATTAAAGACACGGAGGCTAACATTATCCCCCCCTTCCCTCCCTTGGATGGAGTATGTTTTGGATATTTTGTTCAATTAGACATCTATAACATTTAATGTTTTTGATGTGTATTCAATGTTCAATTTAAAGTTTGCTTATATCGATTGTTATTGCTAACTTTCGAGTTCTCCTCGTACGTTAACGGTTAAAATTTTTGATGTTCTTCATTTTATTTTCAGATAATTCAAATTAATGGATCATCACGATTTCTGCTTCCATGGATTTAAACCTCTTCACCATCCTTGGACCAAGTTGCAGCTTGATTGGACTTCTCATTTTTCATTTCGCATTTAAAAGAGGCAGCTCTACTCCTGCTCATGGCATATATTGATGGCGTGATGTCATGTAGTTCTTTATTGTTCCTTTATGATGTAAACGGCTGTTAAAGGATTAATGCATAATGTTAGCCTCCGTGTCTTTAATGAAATCCAGATTCTCTGGTCATGTTAATAGGAGAATCGCAATTCCAGATGTGGAACAAGCATTAAAAAAAAGTGGCCCAAAACAAGCTGTCTAACATCGATTTAGGAACCTCCACACGGGTCAAACCTTTTTTGTAGAGAGAAGCACATTACAGGTCTTTCTTGGTAAAGAACATAGAAGGGTTTCTCTACACATAGAGAAAAATATTCAGCATGTGCTCCCTGTAGAGGACGAAGATAAGAAATGGAGTTGGCTTGCAAGTGCACATAAATAGAAATAGATCCCTAGGCATCAAAGGTAGGAATTCTTCCTAGTAAGGACATTAGCATGAAATCTTGGAACGCCCCGGCTTAAGCACTAATAAAAATAAACTCTAATTTTTAAAAGAGCAGAACACCAATATTATATACCTTCAAGAGACTTGGATCACAAAGAACTGGTCCACTGAAGATTATATAGTGCTAAGCCGACCAGCGTTCCCAGTGAATAGAGTTCACACTAAAGGAGGTATTGGTCTTCAGTTAAGTACAAGTCTTAGTTGGTCATATAAACACATTCTTCATGCCTCCAACTTAATTCAGGTGAATAAGCTAAATCACAAAGATGGCCAAGACAATTTGGATCCCCTGTTAATCGTAAATGCATATTTGCCCCCTGATGTACCTTATTCTTACCTATTGAATGATTTATTTGTTTTTATCTCCGAAAGTGAAGATTGCAGGTGCTCATTACTAGTGGGAGATTTTAACTTTAAAGTCTCATCTTATAGTATAAAGGTATTCACTAATTCCGAAAAAAATGTGGACCTAAATATCCCCAAGGCTCAATTTCCAAATCAAAGTAGGACAGATAAAAGAGGAACTCTATTACTTGAAGTTTTGAGAAATTTAGATCTCATAATTGGTAATGGGAGGTTAGAAAAGGATATTCCAGCAAATTTTATTCATAAGGCGCCAACTGGGAGATCTGTAATAGATTATCTAATTACTTCGGCAGACTTCTTCTGTAAACTTAGAAATATGGAGGTTATGGGAAATGTTTTTAGTGATCATATGTTGATTTGTTTTAAATTTGAATTTAGTTGTGGTAATGTAGATCCCTGGAACTTCAAAGGTAGTATTGTAGGATTCAGTGCAGCTAATGGTAATGCACTGGAACACTCAAGTGACCACTAAATTAAAAGCATGCTTAACGGGTCGAATAAGTGACCAGTAGCAATCTATGACGGGCGAGTGTGACTCTTTCTAATTGAATCTACTTGAAGTCTATTCCCACAATATAGGTTTCTTGTCCAAATCTTGTAAAATTCAGCAAGTTTCAGTTAAACGAAGATCATATTTGAATCCTTCGCTTACGGTAAACAGAGAAATAAATAAACTAGTGCGGGCCCAGTTCTTGATTTTTCTTACGAACAAAGTAATTTAATGAATTTACTAAAGAGGAAAAGACAAAGAAAAAAATGCTCCTTAAGACGAATAAAGGAAGATGGAGTATGGGTGCAGCTAATAGTGACTGCATCTAAAAATAATTCCAAAAGGTATTGGTAAGTCATCGCCGACTGCTGTGAAACAAGTGTAAATCCTCTCCCTATTCCCATTAAAGAAGAGGATTGGAAAGTTCATTTCCTAGAACTGTATTCAGCGAATTTCAATTCCATCAGTTCAATTATGTTCTGCATTCTGCAGCACACAATGAAAGAGGAAAAGGCCTCCCAAGATTGTTTTTGTGATGGAAGGTGTTCTTTTGAACAAAAACAATCCTGCATGCAACACAGGCAGCATTGCACCATGGTTCAAGGGTGCCTGGATTGGTGCTAGGCTGCTGAAATGGCTGCAGGGCGGGGGAAAAGGTAGAAATGCACCATATACCGCAGATGAAGTGCACTTAGGTCCTTTCACTTTCAGGCAGAGCAGCACAGCAAGGTGACTTGCTGTGCTGCCCTGCGCAATATCCCAATAGTTAAGCCCCTTTGTGTCTACGCTACCTAATGAGTCAGATGTTGATTTTATTTTTTAGTAGTTGAAGAAAAAATATGTATATAGCTCCCTTCACTCAAATATAGCAGACTAAATAATTATTTAGGGTTGTTTGATGCAGTTGGGACAAAAGGTATACACTTCCCATAATTAAAGTCCATATTGATATGAGTTTGCAGGCATACAGATGGCGTTCACAATCTTGCCAATGTGCTATCAATATTTAAAAGGTAAAAATGCAGAGACGGTGTCTAGCAGTCATAATTAGCTGGATAAATGATCTGCGCCTGGATTAGATTGAGAGCAGATATTGTTACATTTTTCCGATTATTTTATTGTGTTGCATCGCCTGCAGGACTCACTGCAACCGTCAGGTTATTTTGGAGTATTTAAAGGCAGCCAACAAAATGTTAAATAATGTATAGGGAAGCACTGCTGCCTGACATTTGTAAAGTTCACTGGATATCTATTTCGCAAACCAGATATTTTCTGCAAGCTCTCAAGACCTGAAATCTGATTCCTGTGTTGATGCCATTGGGAGGTAAGCACGATGAGTTTGCATTAATATTTTATCACCTAAATGTGCCATACTTTGAAACCAACAACTTAGTGTCCTATTCGCACAACTACAGATGACGATCATCTGTAATCAGATAGGTATATAAAACCTAATAGTCTTCGGCTTTCAGATTTTACATGACAAATATTAGCAAGTGATGTATTGATTAATTTCTAAACACAAGCCACGCGTCTATTTTGAAAACCTTCCTAAAAAGTACTGACACTAATATAAATTTAGAGAAGAGAGTATTCAAATGATAGCACTCTTGAAATACTGACAATATTAGAACATTTTAATCACTAATCACATATTATGCATACAACGATTTCCATATATTATTGTATTACATTTCAATAGTTAACCATTAAATGAATGTATGTGAGCTATATATATATATATATATATATATATATATATATATATATTCACTGAAAAAACCATAGGTTATAGTCGATATATAGTTAGGAATTTGCATTTACAAAACCTTGAAAATTCAATGAAAAAACCATTGGTTTTAGGCCATATATAGTTAGGGATTTGCATTTACAAAACCTTATTTTACTCGCATAAAACCATTGAAATTCCATATATAGTAAGATGCGCTAACTATATATCGCGCACCCGCAATCCACTGCTGATGATGTCACATATTACATCATTCATGACATGGTCAGTGACATCACTGATGACATCACTGATGACAACTCAAATGACATCACTGATGACATCTCAAATGACATCACTGATGACAACTCAGATAAACCTTGCTATTATCGCAGAAAAGTCAGCGATATTCATGTATTATCGAGCAAATGCTCTTAGCCATGTTATCCACCTCCCATTGGATAACATGGCTAAGAACTGCTCAGGGCAGGTGTTAGGTTTTGGAGATATTCGCGTTTAGCGCGAATATCTCCAAAAGTTGGTAATAGGAGATAGCGATGTTAGGGACTGTTTCCAGTCGCTAACATCTTGGCACGCCCACTTTGCATGTCATTAGTGATAAGTATCACTGACATGCAAAGCGGGGCCCAAGATGGTCGCTATCTCCTTTTAGCTGTCACTAACTGGTGTTAGCGACAGCTTGGTAATAGGGAGATAATTTTATCTCCGCTTTCATGGCTTTTAAAGCCAAAAAAGCGGAGATAAACCCCCTTGATAATATGCCCCACGATTCCTCGGGGGTTTCAGCTGATAGGGCTTGGTATTGTGTTACGTGGTAATTTTTCCAGGAAACGTCAGAGGGTCGATGCAGGTGTTCTAGAAGAGGTGATAAACCATTTAAGCCTCATGAACAAGCGCATGGTCTTTTGAAGATTTGTGAAGTACTCGGGGCGGCGGTGTGTGTGTGCCCTCTTTCAGGAGCGGGCGGGGGGGCACTGCCAGCAACTTGCCAGGTCAGGTAGTGTTCAACACGTGCATCACCCTTTCTCTGCCTGCTATTGCGCTCCATGCTTCGGAAAGGTAAGAAAAAGAACGTGCATTTGAGTTTGAAATGTCCGATCCTGTAGCAGTACACTTGCAAAGCCCACACATGACAATAACCCGATTCAAGGCCCCATTCACCCATTTAAAAATATTTTTATAACACTCCAACAAAGTAACATTATAAAACTTTATTAACTTTTAAATATAATGAACGGAACAAAAACTGTAAAAACATTTAAACATTTTTCACCCAAAAAAGCAACAATGGTCAGAAGCTGTCTTTTGTGCGAATAGTCCCAAGGCAGCACAACGTGCAGAGTTCTGGACGGCACCCAGGTGATGTCGCCTGGGTGCCGCACTGGTTTTGGGATCCTAGAATGCTGCTCCGAAAATTGGCGTGGGGCGTCCCGGGTGGTGCGGGGGGAGGCCTCGTCAGTAGCGGTCTGTTGTGCAAATAGTCCCAAGGCAGCAGAACGCGCTGAGATGTTGATGGCACCCAGGTGATGTCCAGTAAACTGCCGCACTGGTTTTGGTATCCTACAATGCTGCTCCGAAAATTGGCGTGGGGCGGCCTGGGGGGGGGGTGTGGGGGAGGCGGCGTGAACGGGCCTCCCCAGGTGGCGGCCATCCAGCTGAGTTGCGCCCGCTCTTGCGGCTACAGCGTCTCGCTCACCATGTTGTTGAGTTGCTCCCACTCTTGCAGTGCGGCGAAAATTTTTGTCTCTAAACAAGTTAGAGACAAAAATTATCGCTAGTTGTTCGTAATATGCCCCCGGGTTTTTGCTTGCAGAAATCGGGAGGCGGGAGACTAGCACTGAAATCAGTAGTCTCACGCCTGAA
The DNA here is from genome assembly GCF_964263255.1 of Lissotriton vulgaris. Taxonomy (NCBI): domain Eukaryota; kingdom Metazoa; phylum Chordata; class Amphibia; order Caudata; family Salamandridae; genus Lissotriton; species Lissotriton vulgaris. The sequence goes on from NC_141691.1 coordinate 464,211,672, forward strand.
TCGGGAGAGTTGGCATGTCTGGATTCTCTTTAGCTGGGGCCATAAACTACATCCGCAGGGGTAGGTGATAGCCTGGGACCAGCCTGGCATCTAAAATGGCTGCCGTGCACGACAAAATTGTGGCATTGGAAAAAAGGCAAGATGGCGCAGACAATGTTTATCAATAAGGATTCATTTATAACAAAATATTTTATCGCAGTGACAAATTGGCGGTCAACACTTCCTGATTTCCATCGAATCGAACGTTAACAGACGTCACGCAGCAAAAAAAAAAAAAAAGCTCACGCACAGCCGCTGGAAAAGATGTATCAACATATATGAGCCTCCTCAGCCACCCTCATGAAACATAGGGGATTAGGATACGTCTCCCGCACCCCCTTATACCTAGTAATTTAATTAAAACGAAGCACAAAATGGCGAATTCCCGTTTCGCTACCAGTTTGCGGCCCAGTTCGCGGCCCGTGAAGCGCTTCTACCGTGAAAAATCATTATATTTTTTATTTTCCCCACGGGACCCTTTAATAACCCCAACAACATTCCTAGGAGGTCAAGAGGGGTATACCTTGCCCCCTTTCATTAAATTCCCCCTTCGTTTTTCACCTCTTCTTCTCTCTCGATCCTACCGAGAGATAAGATGGCGGCCGCTCCGGACTGTCACGCAGCAAAAAAAATAAAAAGCTCACGCACAGCCGCTGGAAGAGATGTATCAACATATATGAGCCTCCTCAGCCACCCTCATGAAACATAGGGGATTAGGATACGTCTCCCGCACCCCCTTATACCTAGTAATTTAATTAACGAAGCACAAAATGGCGAATTCCCGTTTCGCTACCAGTTTGCGGCCCAGTTCGCGGCCCGTGAAGCGCTTCTACCGTGAAAAATCATTTTTTTTTATTTTCCCCACAGGACCCTTTAATACCCCAACAACATTCCTAGGGGGTCAAGAGGGGTATACCTTGCCCCCTTTCATTAAATTCCCCCTTCGTATTTCACCTCTTCTTCTCTCTCGATCCTACCGAGAGATAAGATGGCGGCCGCTCCGGACTGTTTAGAATGTTGACAGACACCGGAGAGCCAATCAGCTTTCTGCGCTCAAAGTTCCGTTTCGCGAAAAGTAAGCGAACCGGAGCGCAGCCTGGAGCGCTGTTACAGATATATATCTTGATTTAAACGTTAATTTCTCAAAAACTACTGGAGCACATATATTGAGACCTAGCAAAGGCACATCGGGCTAACAGTCCCTACAATTTTGCCAAGTTTCGTGCAAATCCATTCAGCCGTCAGAGTGTCGATGCAGGGGTTCTAGAAGAGGTGATAAACCATTTAAGCCTCATGAACAAGCGCATGGTCTTTTAAAGATTTGTGAAGTACTCGGGGCGGCGGTGTGTGTGTGCCCTCTTTCAGGAGCGGGCGGGGGGGCACTGCCAGCAACTTGCCAGATCAGGTAGTCTTCAACACGTGCATCACCCTTTCTCTGCCTGCTATTACGCTCCATGCTTCGGAAAGGTAAGAAAAAGAACGTGCATTTGAGTTTGAAATGTCCGATCCTGCAGCAGCACACTTCCAAAGCCCACACATGACAATAACCCGATTCAAGGCCCCATTCACCCGTTTTAAAAAAAATATATAAACACTCCAACAAAGTAAGATTATAAAACTTTATTAACTTTTAAATATAATGAACGGAACAAAAACTGTAAAAACATTTAAACATTTTTCACCCAAAAAAGCAACAATGGTCAGAAGCTGTCTTTTGTGCGAATAGTCCCAAGGCAGCACAACGTGCAGAGTTCTGGACGGCACCCAGGTGATGTCGCCTGGGTGCCGCACTGGTTTTGGGATCCTACAATGCTGCTCCGAAAATTGGCGTGGGGCGTCCCGGGTGGTGCGGGGGGAGGCCTTGTCAGTAGCGGTCTGTTGTGCGAATAGTCCCAAGGCAGCAGAACGCGCTGAGATGTTGATGGCACCCAGGTGATGTCCAGTAAACTGCCGCACTGGTTTTGGTATCCTACAATGCTGCTCCGAAAATTGGCGTGGGGCGGCCCGGGGGGGGGCGTGGGGGAGGCGGCGTGAACGGGCCTCCCCAGGTGGCGGCCATCCAGCTGAGTTGCGCCCGCTCTTGCGGCTACAGCGTCTCGCTCACCATGTTGTTGAGTTGCTCCCACTCTTGCAGTGCAGCGATAGGCGGCTGCCACATGACTCTTAAAATGGCGGCCGGCTCTTCGGTTTTGGGCCTGGTCCACTGAAATGGCCCTGGGACACCTTGGAACTCGGACGCTTGCCTGCTAGGGCTTGGGCTCCATTCTCGAAAAGCGTCCCCTCAGCCGTGAAGATTCTACAAAAGTCTTGGGGGCCCTCGACTCCCGCAGGCTTCCGGTGGGGAGCGGCTGCCATGATTGCTCGCGGAATGACCACGACGGAGCCTCGAGATGGTGGTGCTCTCATGCTGACGCCAGCTTCAGTCTGAAACATCCAGAAACAAGGTGGGGCTTTCATCGTTTGGGAAAAAAAAAATTTCTAAACCAATGAAAAGTGTTATTTTTAGGTCATATGACCAAGCCTTCCATCTTTAGGAAACCAAAAGTAAAATGAACCAATGAAAAGTTTTATAAACCAGTCACATGACCTGTTATGCGGCATAGGGCTACAAAAGCGTAGAAAATCCGTTGGCACGTGAGGCGGCGTCAGTAGCGGACCGATGTGCGAATAGGCCGAAGGCAGCACAACGCGCTGAGATCCGAATGGCAACGAGGTGGTGTCCAGCAAATTGCCGCACTGGTGTGGCCATCCTACAATGCTGCGCCGAAAGTCGGCGTGGGGCGCCCCGTTGGCCTGTGAGGTCGCGTCAGTCAGTGGGGGCTGTGCGTCTCCCCCAAGATGGAGGCTCCTCGGCTGCAGTGCGGCGCCCCTTAGCGTTTCACTCGCCGTCCAACTGAGTTGCGTCCGCACTTGCGGCTACAGTAGGCCGAAGGCAGCACAACGCACCGAGATCCGGATGGCACCGAGGTGGTGTCCAGCAAATTGCCGCACTGGTGTGGCCATCCTACAATGCTGCGCCGAAAGACGGCGTGTCCAGCTGAGTTGCGGTCACTCTTGCGGTACAGTGACTCGAACGCGCCGAGATCCGGATGGCACTGAGGTGGTGTCCAGCAAGTTGCCGCACTGGTGTGGCCATCCTACAATGCTGCGCCGAAAGTCGGCGTGGGGTGCCCCGTTGGCTTATGAGGTGATGTCAGTAGTGGACCGATGTGTAAATAGGTCAGAACCAGCACAAGGCGCCAAGATCCGAATGGCAAGTCCTGGATGTTGAGTGCCATAGTTGAGAGTTCTGAGCAGTGCTTGTAAGACTATCTGAAGTTTATTATAAGAATCAGACTAAGTTGAAGACTGTCTGAAGCTTATTTGCACCTTTTGCAGCTTCACTATTGCCCAAGGTGGTGTCCAGCAAATTGCTGCACTGGTGTGGCCATCCTACAATGCTGCGCCGAAAGACGGCGTGTTCAGCTGAGTTCCGGTCACTCTTGCGGTACAGTGACTCGAACGCGCCGAGATCCGGATGGCACCGAGGTGGTGTCCAGCAAGTTGCCGCACTGGTATGGCCATCCTACAATGCTGCGCCGAAAGACGGCGTGACCAGCTGAGTTCCGGTCACTCTTGCGGTACAGTGACTCGAACGCGCCGAGAATGGCTTCAGATTTTCCACATACTACTCTTCAACATTCTTCCTAAATGTAACAATGTGAGACTCACTAGGAGAACGGCTGTTTAACTTTCCTTTCAAAATGCTGCCAACAATATTTTCTGAATGGAAGACACCATCTTGTAGCATAAAGGGCCGAAAGGGGTTCTGGTCTGGCCGATTGTTGGTGGAGACATTTTGACTATATCTTGGACCTGCCCGGCCTCGCCCAAAATGGCGCCGGTATAAATGGGACTCGTAACTCCTTGCCCGCAAATGTATATCTAGAAAATTTTATTGTAAGTGGCCCTGTCTTATTTTAATTACAAAATGTACGTCCACCGATTCCGCAACTGTTAGACACCTTAGTTCTTGCAACCTAATGGCCCGCACGTTACGTTCCTCTACAGTGTAAATGTCTCCTCATCATATACGATTTCAGTTTGCTCCGTGGCCGGCCCACGTGGTTATAGGCCCGTATTTGTATACTGACATTTTCACAATAAAGGTTTTTAAAACAAAACACGGTAGTAGTATTTAGATTGGTAAAGTTTTTACTTTTAGTCACTGTTTTCGAATCAGTAAAAGGCAAGTGAAATAAAGCAGTCCAATTACATGACGGATAAAAGGTATAATATGTAGAAACGCAGTAAAGATAAATGGTCAAGGGCAGTTGTGTTTTCCACTCCTGCAACATAAAGTGATCGATAAGAAGCTGATAATCAGGCGTATCGGCGACTAAGACAGCAGGCCGAGTCTCTTTTACTCAACGGCTCCGTCATGGAACGAAGAAACGCCCTTTTTCTCGAAAAAGGAATATATTTTACTTGCAGGACAGTTGTAAATTTTCCGGGAAAGTACATTAGCCTGGAATATTATAACATATATGTTTAAAAAAAAATAATTTTCGAAAACAATAAAAAGCGTAATTTTTAGGTCATATGACCAAGCTTTTCATCATTAAAATAACAAAAGTAAAATGAACCAATGAAAAGTTTTATTAACAAGTCACATGACCTGTTATGCTTACGTTACGCGCTGCGCGCCGCGCCCCGGATCACTTCCGGGTGCGCTAACGCGGCGTGTCATAAAACGCATTACGCGACAACGTAGGTCAAGAATATAGTCAAAATGTCTCCACCAACCAGCGTTCGGAACACAACCCCTTTCAGCAGTCCAAAAAGTTCTGTTAAATGACAACAGAGGGGACAGGCAACAAGAACCATCAGTCAAAGAGGGGAGGGCAAGTTCTTCTCTTCCGGGTCATGTTGGGGCGCTACCGGAACTGATCGAATTGGTAGACTACAGTGTTTCTGGATGTTTCAGACTAAAGCTGGCGTCAGCATGAGAGCACTACCATCTCGTAGCTCCGTCGTGGCCATTTCACGAGCAGACATGGCAGCCGCTCCCCACCAGAAGCCTGCGGGAGTCGGGGGCCCCCAAGACTTTTGTAGAATCTTCAAGGCTGAGGGGACGCTTTCGAGAATGGGACCCAAGCCCTATCAGGGAACCGTCCGAGTTCCAAGGTGTCCCAGGGCCATTTTAGTGGACCAGGCCTAAAACCGAAGAGCCGGCCGCCATTTTGAGAGTCCTGTGGCAGCCGCCTATCGCTGCACCGCAAGAGCGGGAGCAACTTAACTACATGGTGAGCGAGACGCTGTAGTTGCAAGAGCGGGCGGTAAACAGCTGAATGGCGGAAGAGGCACAGTGTAGCAAAAGCGGGCGGAATGGCAACTAAAACGGTAAAGGGGCGCCCCACTACAGCGTGTCTTCAGGTCAAACGGATTGTGGGACAAAGTCCACAATAGAAGAGTCATCAAAAGGCAAAAAGTTCTGCCGGACCCCGGGAGCCGGCCGCCTATGTCGGGGGCGATCTCAGGCTACACCAGTGCTATAAGACTTGGGGAGGGGGTCGGAGCCAAGCGTCTTCTCCGAGTCCGTGCCATCACACCGCCCCTCGGGGGCCTCCGTCAAGCGGTTTAGGGAGGTACCATATAACATTGTTTTCAAATGCAGTCAGGTCCACAAACGACCCTCACTTACTTTGAGAATAGTGAAGCTGCAGTAGGTGGAAATAAGCTTCAGACAGTCTTACAAGCACTGCTTTTGTAAACATTTTTTGATTTTTTTGTATTTTTGCACAGTTTTATATATTTTTTTGTTTTTGATGGAGGGGAAACAACAAAGCACAGGCATTGAAAAAGGCTCAAACTCAGAACTCTGAACTATGGCACCCAACATCCAGGACTTTCCATCCGGATCTTGGCGCCTTGTGCTACTTCCGACCTATTCACACATCGGTCCACTACTGACATCATCTTATAAACCAACGTTATGTAAATAGTTATTTATTAAAATGTTTTACCCTGTTTCTTTGCTGGTGTGTTGTCTATATTTTTAATATTTGCATAGGGTTTGTCGTTATTTTGGGCGGGATGGGTGATGGAGCCGAGCTGTCTTGCAGCCCTCATGGTGTGGAGCTCAGTTCATCTCACTAGTTTCGTATTTCTCATGAGGGGTTGTGGTTAATGTTTCTATTTTAGCGAGGTCAAAAAGAGATCCCATTAGTGGCCTACTGATTTTGCTCGATTCCATTTGTTTTTTTAAACGATTTTTCACTATCTGCAAAGACTAAACAGAGTATTGCGACTCTGTGCTTGTTTGTAAATAGAGAATGAACCAAAGAGAACCAATTCTAAAACAGTAAATGCTTGGATAACAATCAATCAAATGGAGAGAGAAGCAGGCACGACGGATTACAACGGGGCAAAGGCCTGCGTTAACTACCCTTCACTATCTACAAAGAGAGAGTATTCCTAAGAGAAAAGAGAGGGGAAGGGGGGTGCAGCGTTCAAAGCACATCAGCGTGCATAAATACGAAAATGTTTTTATCTATCACGTACTTGACATTTTAAAGCTTTTCATATTTGCTATTAAAAAACCATTGAAATTCACTGAAAAAACCATAGGTTATAGTCGATATATAGTTAGGAATTTGCATTTACAAAACCTTGAAAATTCAATGAAAAAACCATTGGTTTTAGGCCATATATAGTTAGGGATTTGCATTTACAAAACCTTATTTTACTCGCATAAAACCATTGAAATTCCATATATAGTTAGATGCGCTAACTATATATCGCGCACCCGCAATCCACTGCTGATGATGTCACATATTACATCATTCATGACATGGTCAGTGACATCACTGATGACCTGATGACAACTCAAATGACATCACTGATGACATCTCAAATGACATCACTGATGACATCACTGATGACAACTCAAATGACATCACTGACAACATCACAGATGACATCATTCATGTGTTAATACGATGAACCTCTACAGACTCTGATATATCCTGTAATGTATTGGCATTTATATAGCGCACTACTTACCCGTAGGGTCCCAAGGCGCTTCAACCGCTGCGAAACCCTTCCTGGCTTCCCTGAGAGATGGTCCCTTAATGGGTATCTCCAGGGTGAGACCAGGCATCCCCGGCGGTCTGGTGGGGCCGTTAGTGAAGATGAGGCAAGCTAATGCCCAGAGTTGCCGAGTGTGATCGCTGATCAGAGTGGGCACCGAGGCGAGAGAATTATCGAGTCCGCTGACCCTGGTCCAGAAACCTGCCACGCCAGGAATCGAACCCTGGTCCCGGGCCATCCTCTGCTCTCGGGTCTGCCGCCTCTAACCAGTGAGCCACACTACTTCACTCCTTAGATACACTCAGTGAAAACAGACACTCACAGACTGTCACTCATCCATGGAGTTACTCATACACCTAGACAGTCATGCAAAGAATCAAACACACCTCCAATTCCTCAACTATACAGTTATACACACCTTACTTATTGAAACATATTCTAATACATATTTACTCTCTTATACAATCCTTGATACATGTTCACAATGATCCATACAGCCACTCACACATTCACTGGCTGTTATGCACAGTTATTTATATATGTTAACTCTCACATGTACTGTGTTTTACATATGTACTTACTTTGACATGTAGCACTGAGATATCCATTCACTCACCAATACACTCATGCACACAGTCAACCGCCCATATAGCTGTTTCCACATGCACTCTTGAACTCATACACCTAGTGAATCAACTGCTTACACATCTATGCACAGTCACACACCTCCCAGCCACCCACACACATACTCAGTCTCCCATACAAATACTTGAGCAACCAATCAATAACCCATATAGTTATTTATATAGCTACTGATCAACACATGCAGCAGTTTACAGAACAACAGATATAATGATACACAAATTAATACAGTTTAATCACTAACCCATGCACTCAGTGAGACACATTTAATCACTCCCTCATACAAACAGTCATGCACCTACTAAATCCTTCATCCAGACATTTATACATCCACTCATTCTTCAATATGTAAGACATATTTTAACTTTACAGAAACATACAGTCACTGGATGTTGTCATCAGTGATGTCATTTGAGTTGTCATCAGTGATGTCATCAGTGATGTCACTGACCATGTCATGAATGATGTAATATGTGACATCATCAGCAGTGGATTGCGGGTGCGCGATATATAGTTAGCGCATCTAACTATATATGGAATTTCAATGGTTTTATGCGAGTAAAATAAGGTTTTGTAAATGCAAATCCCTAACTATATATGGCCTAAAACCAATGGTTTTTTCATTGAATATATATATATATATACACTGAAAAAACATAGGTTTCAGTGATGTTATAGTTTGTTGGACATTTTACTCATAGAAAACCATAGAAATTCTGGTGTTATAGTTAGCTGAGCTAACTATAACTTGTGCCCCCGCAATGCACTGCTGATGACGTTACATCATTCATGACTATGTTTTTTTTCAGTGAATTTCTAAGGGTTTTTAAATGCTAAATTGTAACTATGAAGTCCCTGAAACCTATGGTTGTTCAGTGAATTTAAGTGTTTTTTTTTTTTAAATCTAATTTCTAATTATAATCTTCTGTAAACCTATACTTATTTCAGTAATTTTAAATTATCACTCCATTATCAGCCTAGTGAAAACAGCCGATATCCCCAGTTTTCCAGAAATAGCTTCCGCAAACATTTTTTTGTCACAAATGAGAGCAATAACTAACGGTAATAATATGCAGAGTAGACGTTCCCTTGCAAAAGTAACACAAAAACACCACTTTCCGATATTTTCAATGAGCAGCTCAATCTGGGGTGCCATCCAAAAACAGGCAATAAGCGCTTTAGCAGTAGGAATCTAACATTTGCCTTTTACTGGTGTAAACCGGGATGACTACCTACAGCATGAAAGGGAGCCTAGCCCAGAAACACATCTGAAGACCAACACATGTCATAGAGTAACTGATCATGCAGCTCCGACACTCATGAAGGCCACAACACCCTCTGCCACCCACCTCAGGACGTTCCCCCCGGACCACCCCCCTCCCTTCTACCACGGACGCAGCGCAGAACAGGACAGGGGACCTTCCAAAAACGGCATGTTCCCTCAGCCACACATTACTTGAATGTTGGCTGATGTGGCAACCAAGTATGTGTGAAGGACGCAAGTCACCCATCAATAATAAAGCACCAATACCAAGTGTAGTGGTGATGTGCTGGACAGACCTCACTATGCAGAGCACAAACCTCTCCATGTGTACATATACTGCTGATGCTTGTAGTGTTGTGGACAATAGACTGACTAAAACCATGTTGCTTCAGTCAGTGGGGAAGATTTCAGTCATGTAGTTGTGTTGTCCCCCCCTGGAAGTAGAAGCGGAGTGGGCTGATCCAACCTACGCCACTCTAGCGTAAGAGTATAAATAAATAAGCCGGGGGGCTTTGGCGTGGTTCACTTGTGTGAAGGCCAACAAGTCTGCCAGAGCAGTGGCCCTCACCCTGCCACGTGGCTCAACACAGGCTCCTGGGAACCCAGCGGCACAGCATGCAGACTTATGTCTGTACAGACAACTATCTTCAATGTACACTGCGGACAGCAAGCCTCACAATTCATATGGATTGGCGATTGCAGATGACGCAGTCCAGTACGCAAGACACATCGCTCCCAGTGCGGCCCCTCAGACTACGCATCATCGCAGGGTGCACACACGCTGAGTGCTTCAGGTGCAACTAACTTAGTACACCATAAGTCATCACCACGTGGCATTATTAAGGCAGAATTCAATAGAGAAAAGACATTGCTCCCAGTGCGGCCACCCCAGGGTATGTACATGCTGAGCGCCAAAGGTACAACTAATTGAGTGCACCAGAAGTCAGTGCCACATTGCCTTATTAAGGCAGAATTAATTAGACAAAAGACATTGCTCCCAGTGCGGCCCATCTGGACCATGCATCATCGCAGGGTGCACACATGCTGAGTGCGTCAAGTGCCCTAACTCAATGCACCATAAGTCATCGCCACATCGCCCTATTATTCAAAAGACAAAAGATATTGCTCGCAGTGCGGCCCGCCCGGACAATGCATCATCGCAGGGTATGCAGACGCTGAGTGCTTGAGGTGCCACTTAGTCACTGCACCATAAGTCATCGCCACGTGGCCTTCTTAAGACAGAATTCAATTGACAAAATACATTACTCCCAGTGCGGCCCACCTGGACCACGTATCATTGAAGTTTACGCACACGCTGAGTGCTTGAGGTGCCAATAACTTACTGCATCATAAGTCATCACCACGTGGTCTTCTTAAGGTAGAATTCAATAGACAAAAGGCATTGATCCCAGTGCAGCGTGCCCGGACCACACATCATCGCATGGTGCCCATATACTAATTGCTTCAGGTCCCTCTAATTCAGTGCACCACTTATCATCACTGGCTGCACACACGCTGAATTGCCAATACTGTGCAGCTCTACTCAACGCCATGTGGCTGTGGGCCCTTGCTCACTCCTGCCTCCTGTCTACACTGCGGTCATCAGGGCTCACAATTAAAATTGAATTTTCATTCAGGAATTACAGAGTGAGTCAGCAACTAACTACAACGTCCCTAAAAATTCCTACATAAAATTCTTTTAGTATCCATGCTTCATGGACTTTTTTATTTCAATGATAACATCATCGCAGGGTGCACGGGCTTCAGGAGCCACTAACTCAGTGCAGCAATACTCATGGACCCTTCATGATACAATATTTTGTTATTTTCAACAATATAGATTACTGCATGCAGTTAATACCTGTGGTCGTTGTTATGAAGTGAAAAATGTCTCTCCAATTGAAAAAGTAAAGATAGTTCCCAGAAATGTTGAACAAGTATTAGCTTTGAACTTCAAGGGAGACATGCCCAGGCTCCAGTGTTTACATGGGATTGTAGTAGTATTTGTAGAATACATCAACAATCTATTGATATTTTAAACATTTTTTTAAGACAATATGAAAAAAACTGTGAAAAAGAAAATTAAGATATTACAAGATCTAGATCCCTCCAAAGTAAGAAAAAATGCAGGGTTGCAAGGCCATTCTTTTGCTTGTCTTTCTAGGATAGTGTGTCCAAGTAATTTTCATTATTTAACAATGTTAGCAGAACATCATTCGAAAATGCGAAAGTTAAATAGAAGAAAACTCCTGCGTGAAAACTCCTGCATTATGTCTAAATAAAATTAGTACAGCTCTTTTGCATGGTTCAGTGTTGGATGTAAAACAAGTTTGTGATGATATAGAGTTATGTGTACCTTTTGAAGAAGAGATGGAAGATAGTACTAATGTGAAGTTTGAAAAAGAAATAACAAAGTTTAAAGTAGTTTCCGCTGACTAAAACCCACCAATCCATAACTGTAGGGGCCTTCGAGGATATCCATACTGGAGCTATTGTCAATCTTGCACAGACCAACAATATTGTTAAAATATCTTCTTTACCAGCTCTCGAGTCCCTGCCCCCATCAATATTTCTATGACCGTTAGTGGAGTTTCTATCCCCAATTTTTGCATCAATATTTATTCTACTTTCTGCCAAAATAATGTGAGTTCAGGGCATGTGACAAACATGTGTTGAATGTCGCAATCCGGATTCAGACAGAACCACAGCACCGAGACAGCCCTCATTGCCACCACAGATGATATCCGACGCCAACTAGACAACGGCGAAACCTCAGCCCTCTTCCTCCTGGACCTGTCAGCCGCCTTCGACACGGTCTGCAACCACAATTTAAGAACACACCTCCAAGAAGCCGGAATTCGGGAGAAAGCCCTGGACTGGACCACTTCCTTCCTCTCTGACAGAACCCAGAGTGTCCGCCACCCACCCTACCGACCCAAAGCTAACAACCTCACCAGCGGCGTACCCCAGGGCTCATCCCTCAGCCCGACTCTGTTCAACATCTACATGGCCCCCCTCGCACAAGTGGCCCGCCAACACGACCTGAACATCTGCCTGAAGCTGAACTCAGACAAGACGGAAGTCCTCATCCTCAGCCCTACCACGTCTGCATGGGACGACTCCTGGTTGCCGGCAACACTAGGAACAGCACCAATGCCCGTGGACCATGCACGCAACTTGGGATTCATCCTCAACTCCTCCCTCTCCATGTCCAAGCAGGTCAGCGCCGTCTCCTCCTCCTACTACAACACCTTCCGCCTGCTTCGCAGGATCTACAAGTGGATCCCGATCGAAAGCAGAAGAACGGTGAGCCAAGCCCTTTCAGCAGGCGGCTGGACTACGGCAACGCACTCTATGTAGGTATCCCGCCCAAACACCTACAGTGACTACAACACACCCAGGACACCTCGGCCTGCCTGATCCTCAACATCCCCTGACGCAGCCACATCACCCACCACCTCAGAGACCTTCACTGGCTCCCCATCAACAAGAGGATCACCTTCAAGCTCCTCACCCACGCTCACAAAGCACTCCACAACTCTGGACCAGCCTACCTGAACAACAGACTCAACTTCTACACCCCCGCCCACCAGCTCCGCTCCGTCAACCTCTTCCTTGCTGTTGTCCCAAGAATCCAGTGTACCACCTCCAGAGACAGATCCTTCTCCTTCCTCGCTGCCAAGACCTGGAACACCCTCCACACCCACCTGCGGCAGACCCAGGACCTGCTCACCTTCAGGAAGCTCCTCAAGACCTGGCTCTTCGAGCAGTAGCAGCAGCCACCCCCCTACCCCCTCAGCGCCTTGAGACCCTCGCGGGTGAGTAGTACGCTTTACAAGTTCAGTGACTGATTGATTGATTGATTGAATGTCTGCCGCATACAATTCACACCTGGGGCATTTTGTCCTATCATTTGCCTGATTGTCAGTTGACCGTTTTGCAATTCGATCTGGTGTATAATACAACAAACAGATTGTACGAAACTGTTGCATTCGTAAACCAGAAGATTATACTACCCAAACAATTTTACTAAGTGAGTTTTAAGCTATATAGACAGTCCCATATATCTGACTCTGACAGATACATTAATTTCAGATAGTTAACAAAACAATCACAAATCTGTATATATTTAAACAGCATATTATCTGTTAATTTATATATAGCCTGCATTTTATCAAAATTCATGAAACCGACGTGAATATATAAGTCCCCCAGACATGTTACCCCATAAAGAATCCAGCGGTTACCTGCCGGGTCATGGAAGATTTTAGGCAGCTCTGGATTACCCCAAAGTAGTAATTTACCATTCATGAGAGTCACACCATATTTAAAAGCAATTGCGCGCCAGATTGTTACGCAGTCATGAATCAACTTAAATGTAACCCTTTTATAGTAATTACGGTCATTTGTTCTAAACAAAAAAAAAATTACTCTCTGCTGCTAACATAAATTTATGATAAGAAGTGCTTTTCTCCAAATGTATAAAACTACGAAGAAGGCCAAAAAATGCAGACCAAAAGTAGATTCTGAAGTCCGGAAAATCTAAACCCCTGTAACTAAAAGGGAGATTTAGCAGATCTAAAGCTTTTCTCACTTTTTTAAACCCCCATATAAAACTATGGTGGTTTTAAATAAAAAAAAAGACATAGGTAAACGCAAAGGAACAGATCTTAACAGGTACAAACATTTTGGCAAGATCTTCATTTTAATAATGTTTATTCGCCCTATTATACCAATAGGGAGCCTATACCAGCTCTTAAGTGAGTTAGCCATTTTCTTCAGGAAAATCTCGTAATTCAAAGGAATTATTCTTTCGATCTGTGACGCCAACCTAACTTCCAGATATACAGCAGTCGTACAGCCCCCTATACAGAAGACACTGATTTATAGTTTACTAAAATCTGTGTCTTATTTACATTCAGTTTGTACCCAGATAGTGAGCTGAACTTTTTTGCCTCATCTGTGATCACTTCGATGGCCCCCTGCGGGTCTTCTGAAAAATACTGCTATGTTGTCAGATGTGGGATAACTTTGAGGGAGTTATCACCAAGCGTAAAAGGACGGATTAACTGCTGGTTTTGGAGGACCGAAAACAAAAGGTTCAATATACAGAGCAAATAAAAGTGGTGACAGGGGGCATCCTTACCTTGTGCCCCGGAGGATCGGAAAAACAGTTGACTGTAGCCTGCATACTTTAGCTTGGCCCGGGGATTTTCATATAAAGCTTTTATCAAGGAAATATACTGCCCCTTAATGCCGAAAGCATTAAGTATTAACAAACACAAAATGCTTGCACCCACCTTTTTTTTACCCACTTATTTAGAACAATAGGGTAAACAAAAATTATTTTACGTTTGGCCTGGTATTTTATTTATACCTTTCTACTTCAGTATTTTTCAATTATTTTATATATGAATTATAGAGAAAAGGAAAGAAAAATTACATTCAATATATTTCAATTGGACCTATACAAAACTATTTACAAGATAAAAATATATACATTTCAAATATCATACATTCTACACATAATACACAATACAAACAAAAAGAATAAATAGGCAAAAAATGTTTTCCAATAGAACTAATCTATATCCATGAAAAAAAAGAAAAGGGACAAAGTAAAAAAAAGAGCAAGACTTTAGTTGAAAAACAACTTGACAACTGGCCAAAGCCAGTTGGAATGCTTGATATTGTAAATTGCTCCTTCAGATGTTCCGACGCGTTTCTATTATTGGGATTCAGGACACTAACACCTCTCTTGAAAAGGATTAAATCTCAGTCATGGCTGTATATCCACTTGTAATCCAATTTGTAAAGCGGAATCTTATTCTTGAAAATACACGGAGAACCTAATTTCTAATCGCACATTCCTACGCCCCCTCACGGAGAGCTTGAAGCGCGGATTATTATGCACTTTCTGTGTCCTCTTATGGCTTTTTTAACGTGCGTGTCCTCAATAGTTGCACCTGTTTACAGCAACGCCACCGGAACGGAATCACTCGAGTGATTTTTTCCGGTGGCGTTGCTGTATTAAGGAATTTGCTTATCCTCTTAAACCAATGTAAACCCTTAGCTTTGACAATGCAACTAACAAACCATTCTCAATCTTTAGCCTACCCCTCCTTCTGCCATTTTAATAAAACCTCTTTAACCTCTAGCTCAGATTTAAAAGATAACATTTCCCCATTTCTATTGATCTTCAAGCGAGCAGGCTCCTGTAAGAAAGCTTGCACCCCTATAGATTTTAGACGGTCAATTATTATTATTATTATGTTTCTTATATAGCGCCAGAATCGACCCCCGAAGGGGTATCTCCGCACTTGCCTTGGGAACCCGTCCTGGCTTTTCCCTGTGAGATAGCCCCTACAGGGCATCCCCAAGGTGAAAGCCAGGCATCCAGCCGCGGGGGGGCCGTTGTGGAGATTAAGCAAGCTTAATGCCCAGAGTTGCAGAGTGTGAACCCATGATTAGGTCAGGCACCGAAGCGAGAATTATCGAGTCCATGGACATTTGAGCTCAAGACCCTGCCGCGTCGGGAATTGAACCCTGGTCCCGGGTCTGACCTCTGCTTCAGGGTCTGCCTGCACTAACCAGTGAGCCACACTTCTCCACAAAAGCTGTCACAACCTCCATCGCCTATCCATGGTTGTCTTGCAGAAAAAATGTAATAAGATCCCACCGTAACGGGAGTGTGGGTGTTCGCTTTTAAAGAGACTGCTTGTCTCAGCAAATAATTTCCCAAAAACATTAAAAACGACCTTGGATAGCAATCATCCTTTCGACGATGAACAAGAGGAATCTGTGTGCCCTCTGGATCTGGCAGTCCCAGTCCCAATCCACAGGGTCCAGGAAGGCCTTCTGCATCACCTGAACAATAAATGATCTAGCATCTGATCCCTCTTCCCCCTCAGGGATCCAAATAATTTTAAATTTTGCCTCCTCTGTCTATTTTCCAGCTCATCAACCTTAAGTTCAAGGCTTGTTAGCTGATCATCATGCTGTTGTGTTAAATCTACTACTTTAGCAGCGACCTCCTCAGTAGTGACCACTCTCTGCTGTAGCTCTGTTAACTCGCCGGTCATTTATCTAACTCTCCCTGTTACTTCTTTCAATGATGCTTGTGTACTAAGATTGTCTGACCTGATCTTGGCAAAGAGCTCCAGCGTTTCCTCTGGACTTGACGAATGTGGCGATTGAAAAGACCCACATGAACCAGATAACATAGGAGTTTCTTTTTTACTTAGATTACCATTTCTCTCAGGTGCTATGCTGGATTCTGAGTCTTGATCAGATTCTGACCCACTTGCCCCGTGTGCGCTGGCAGCATTTGTTGCCTTATCAATCAATCCTACGTCAGACAGCATTAACATAACAGTTTTTATTCCTCCTTTTGTTGGACCCATCTCCGCATAGGGCTGTTAGCAGACAGCCCCTTGATTTGCTCCTTCTTCATCTTGCTGGCAGGCCCAACACTGTGACTCCTATTTATGCTCTTCCCATTTTTAGCCTTAGTGCTTTTCATATTTTTTATCACTGGTACCGGAGTAGTCACGTGCACCTCACTTATGTCTGAATTAGCTTCCTGCCCCTTGCTAACACCAACGCTGGTTAAATCTCCTTGGCTTGCCTTGCCAACCTTACCAGGAGTCACACGAGACTTCAGCCTAGTTGCCAGCCCTGCAGCAACCTTAATAGTAACATCCATAGTAACAGCAGTAGCAACAGTGGAAAAAAAAGCTGTATCATCTACATTTGCTGCCATAGCTGAGAATGCATTAGTTATTTTGTCTGCAATTAGCGTGCTACTTATATTTATTTCACCAGACTCCTTCATAAGCTCAGCTTTATTTATTTGTGGGGTATGTCCATTTAATGCTGGATTTATTGATGAGGCTATTTTCTGTACCTCTACAAAGTTCGTAATCCCAGCCCTCGCTAATGCAGCTTCGCTATCAGCCGGACTCATCAGCCCTGAGCCCCCAACAGCCTGCTGGAATTCAACTTCAGTATTTTGATATTCATTAGGGCCTTCCAAGTCTTTAGAATTTGCCTGCTCCAAAGTAATTGACTTAGTAATTATTTCCACTAAATTATTGCTTGTGGAAAAGTTTGCAGCTCTGTCTGCTTCCAACAGCTCACCTGACTTTTTTGACTGCAAATAGCGCAGGACCGGAAGTCCCACGTTCGCTGCCTGCTTCTCCACCTCTCCCCCAGCTTCAGCCTTCCCTGTAGCCTTTGCCCCCCCCTGGTGTCTACAAACTCACCGGTAATCGGCTCGTGGCTCTGGTCCCTCTCGCAGGATTCTTTTGTGGGGCCATCTCAAAAAATAGGGGAGATAATGTCCTTAAAGCTGACCCTGAATCAAGACTGCCTGAAACACACTGTGCTGCAAGTCGAGCTGCTTCGTAAGTCAGCTGCAGTCGCGGTACACAGCGGACTTCGCTCCTCGCCAGCATCTGCATCCAGCGTCCAGCGTCTGTGTTCGACGTTACAGATGAAACTATAACCAAGGTTGTTTTAAAAACTGCTGTTGCAGAGATAGATTTCCCGTTGTCAAACAGGTGCAAGATTCATGCACAGCTCATAACTCTGCCAGCAAACTCAAAAGTTTTCTAAAAACCGCGGTCGGGCCACCAATCAAAACAGTCAAAGCGCGTTCCTGTTTTCCTTGCGCTCCACACGACTCAGTTCTCCTACGTATTCTTTCAATATTTTTCAAAATCGATAATTACAGAATTTCTTCCTATTGTCCTCCTTATCACTGCAACATTATCGCAACTCCTCACAGCAAGCAAGTCAGAGGAAAGGAGTCAAAAACTTCTCGGCAGCCACCTCTGCATCTCTGCAGGCTACCCAGAGACGGCATCAATCCGCCATCTTGCTCCACCCCCTCTTTCCCTCTACAATTCTCGACGTACTCAATAAAAAATTCAAACTAGGAATGTAGATGTGTTTTTAACAAGTGAAAAGGACAACAATGACAAATAGAAAGAATTTACTGCTTATCTGTTTGTGGTAGGTTGTTTTGTGTTAGGCACTGTACAATGTATTTGTAAATATTGTTACAATAAATTAGTAGAAAACAAAATGCCAGCTAGAACTGTCCATAATGACTTAGAATTAGTAGCAATACATCCTACACTTAAAGATTTAAATACATATGAGGCCATCCTTATACAATCTGTGCACCTTTTTCAGGCTATAATTTGTATGCAGCCTAAAAAGGTAAGCTGCCTCCATCAGATCTACAAAGAGGTTTAAAAGAAAGAGTTGTGTATTTACCTTTAGATTTTAAGAAAAATGTTGAAACTCTAGGTGTAGAAAGAGAGGATACTGAACCTGTAGTCATTCTTGTTAATGGTGTACCCATAAAGTCGGAAAATATGGCAATAGTTACTACATGTCACAAACTTCCAAACGCTACATTATATATGGTGCAAAACCGTATTTACTATAAAATTGTAAATGTAGAAGAAGAAATTACTTTAGAAGATGAAACACATATTTCAAGTGGACAAATATAAAAAGTGGACAATTCAAGAACAGAAGAAATGTATGACCATTATACTATACACCCTCTACATTCAAAAGAACTGATAGGAGATACTTTTGAATTGCTCCTGATGAATGAAGAAAAAAGGAACCCCCATTAGTGTGTGGGAAACAAGTTTGGAAGCTCATTGTTTTCCACAGCTGTTCCCTACTGGAAAAGGTGAACGATATGATGAACGACCAGTTCAGATTCTAGCTTCAGAATACCATACTTTACAACTGTACTCAGAAGAACCAAGATTTTGTCAGTGTATTCAATAAATGTTTCATCTTTTGTTCCATACACCTACACTACGGTCAGCAGAGCTCACAATTTAAATTGAGACTTGATTTATTTATGACAGGGGAATTATATTCTATGTCCTCGAATTTTGTCAAGAGGAAGCGACTAAAAGCATTCCTCGAAGTCTGTACTGACTACTGCCTTCGATGTATACTACTGATAGCAAGGCTCACAATTCACATTGAGTCGCGATTGCAGATAACGCAGTCCAGTAGGCAACAGGCATTGCTCCCAGTGTGGCTCGCCCACACCACGCATCATCACTGGCTGCGCATACACTAAATGATTCTGATGCCGCTATCTCAGTGCAGCACAACTCATGGACCCTTTATGATACAATATTTTATGCATAAATCACATCTACTGCCCTACCTCAGTGTACCACAAGTCATGAACCGTTTACGATAGAATCTTTTCTGTATTATTTCCCATATGGTGCCCCTGTCTTAGTGCAGCACAAATCATTGACCCTTTATGCAGGAATCTCTGTGTCTTATCCAATGATTACTGTTGTACTTGTTGCCAGCACCAACTATCCCGAAGGGTTGTCTTATACTCACCCCACACGCATCCAGCAAAGACGTCACTGGACATGTGACCCTGGTAATAAAAAGGAGTCGAGCGCATGTGGCCGTACCCAGTTCCAATATTTATCTGTGTCGGTGTGTTCATTACGTATGCAACATGCTGCCCCTGGGCCCTACCAAATTACTTAGTGCTCTGGACAGTGTATGCAACCATCTTACCTTTGACAGTGGGGGAAAACTTTAGTTATGCAACTTTGTCTCGGTCATTGTACAAGTACGTACGTAGAGACTTGATCATTAGAGTACTGTAAGGAGAGTGTATAGTAAATTTATAATCGTGTTGGGATTGGAGAGTGATTGTATAAGTACATATGTTGGCGCAGCCTAACTCCAACAACAAGCTTGTCTCTGATTAGCTGCTCTCCATGTGCCAAAAACTGAAACTTCAACTCTCCATGTCTCTGTATTTATACAGCTGCAACACTCCACTGAATGTGCAATAAACATTCATATCCACACAGATGTGTCATGTCCACCATCTTTCTTGTGTGGAACTATGGATGAATGTAGGGTAAGTGATTTCATATACTTTTCATGTTGGCCATGTTGTGGGACTTGGCTCACAGATTGACACTTTGGCTTTTGCAACCCGGGTGATGGCAGCACTCCAACAAGTGAGAACGGTGAGGGACTATGTAGCCCCAAAACCAAATGCACAGCTTCGTGCCGCTAGTTTAGCGTGCACCTCGAATTTAAACAACTAATAACTTTTATCCGCAGTATTCCAAATTTTAACCATATTTAAACTCTTGTAAGTCCCACTTTTTTTTATCTCCGTTTCTTCCAGAGGTCCAACACTCGGGGTATGATGCCAATTTACAGGTTTCTTATATTCAAACTGTGCCCATCCAGGCCTTTTAGTAAGAATACGATTGAAGCAAAAAGTCCATCGCATGCAGTCTTTAATGTTTCATGTTAAAATACCCAATGCATTTCGGGCTGCCATGTGCCCTTCGTCGGGGGTTACTACAATTAAATCATAACATGAGTGAATTAGTAACAGTTCTTTAACTCCATACACAACGCTGCAACATAATTTCACAATTACATACTCTTAGTTTTTAAAAAAAAGACATTAACACAAACTGCATTATCTCACTGGGTCTCCCTCTCAGTTAGTAAAGTATCCCGTTCCTTTCCTTCATGCTAAGAATGTAAACCAAATTCCCCAACACGCTGTTAGTTTAATAAATTGTTCACAATGCTACTCCCTCCCCTCAAGTTTTTGACCTTCTGTGCTCGTGCCACTACTGGTGTTTCTGTCAGGAAATCCATTTATCATCAAGTCCGTTTACTTCATAAACATGTGCGCAGCTACGTTTATTTCTGGCAGTGTCCCATTTCCAGCTCGAAATCCCTCTTATGCATATTCTAAAGATGCCTGCCATCTAAATCACACACCATTTGACATACCTGCTTGACTGATAAAATAACGTCTCCTTTCCTCGTCATGATTGCTCAAAGCTGTTGGAAAGTGTACCACCCGTTCTTTTGAATCAATACACCCCAGCATTCTCCCTTCCCATTGGCCCAGAACATAAAACTTCCTGTTCCTCCCTACATAGGACGCTAAAAAACTACATTACCCAGAATGCATATCTGCAGTATGAAATAGGACTCATCAAGTTTGTTAGAAAATATTGTCGAATGGTGTGTGTGGCACGAGCACAGAAGGTCAAAAACTCGAGGGGAGGGAGTAGCATTGTGAACAATTTATTAAACTAATAGCGTGTTGGGGAATTTGGTTTACATTCTTAGCATGAAGGAAAGGAACGGGATACTTTACTAACTGAGAGGGAGACCCAGTGAGATAATGCAGTTTGTGTTAATGTCTTTTTTTTAAAAACGAAGA